>NC_138742.1:7524961-7972461 GCF_965113295.1 Leuciscus leuciscus
CCTACTATTAGAAACAGGAAGAGTCTCCCCATCCGGTTACCTATAAATTCAGAAAAGTAAACACCTCTTCCACATTTGATCTGCTCAGCTGTCTTGATGATATACTCAACACAAAAAATAAAGGGTGCTTTTATTTCCTATCAAATAAGTTTGATTCCATTTAGTTAGAGAAGAGACAGTGGAAAGAGCAGGTAAGGACTAAATGTCAGGCTGTTTTTAGTATTTTTTCACTGGAATAAATTTAGCTAAATTGATTCATATGATTTTCTTCTGTTCTTTTGTCCTTATGAAAAGACATATTTTATTAATGTTTGTGTGTATTTTCCACAGAAAACAGTAAAGAACTGAACCTGGACAAATCTAATCTGACTGAAGTAGTTTGTGATGTTGCAGAACAACATGACTGAAGAGGAAACAGTGACTCCTTATGACTATGATAGTGACTATGTGGACGAGATGTGTCACAAAGATGATGTGGTGAAAGTTGGATCCATTCTCATTCCAGTCTTCTTCTCATTAGTGGTTGTGTTAAGCTGCATTGGTAACATCCTTGTTCTGGTCATTCTGGCACTTTATGAGAGTCTCAAATCCGTGACCAACGTGTTCATCCTGAATTTGGCTCTGTCAGATCTGCTGTTCACTTTTGGACTTCCATTCTGGGCCTCGTACTTCATCTGGGGTTGGACATTTGGAGATATTGGCTGTAAAGCAGTGAAGTTTCTGTTCTATGTTGGCTTTTACAGCAGCGTGTTGTTCTTAACTCTCATGACCATTCAGCGTTACATGGCAGTGGTTCATCCTCTGTCTGACTGGGAGAAATGCAGAGGCTTTTCAGTCGCTCCCTTTATCGTTTGGATCCTGAGCGGAGCGGTTTCACTGCTCGGATCATGTAATAGCAAGGTTATACCACATTTAAATAGTACATACTGTGAATATGACCGTGTTGAAATGAAATCTGGAATTGCTTATTTTCAAAATGCTTTTTTCTTCTTTGCATTTCTTATCATGGGTTTTTGCTATGGCAGAATGCTTCAAACAATTACAAAATCTCGGACCAATAAGAGACACAAGACCGTTAGACTAATATTCTGCATTGCACTGGTGTTTTTTATTGGTTGGGCTCCATATAACATTGTTATGTTCTTAAAATCTTTGACAGATCAGAAAATCCATCCATTTACAGACTGTACAGTAAGCATTAGACTCGACTATGCATATTATGCTTGCAGACTGTTAGCTTTTTCACACTGTTGCTTGAACCCTGTGTTTTATGTTTTTATTGGCGTAAAGTTCAGGAATCATCTAAAACTGATTCTGCAGAAGAACTTTAATTTTTTTTAAAAAAACTTGATTTCAGTCAAACCAGATTGGAAAAAAATATATCGCAGGGTTCAATGTACTAAGAGAAAACTCAAGTACTTTTAGCGAATGCTCTGAACCAACAATGAGTTCTAAGATGATGTGAATGTGTGAATGATGTACATGCACTCTTAAAAATAAAGGTTCCAACAGTAGGTTTTTGCACACATGCCATAGAAGAACTGTTTTTGGTTCCCCAAAATACCTTTCTGTGATCAGTCAGTACTTACAAGAACCTTTTTCTCTTAGTGTGAAGAATGTTTTAGTAACCTAAAGAACCTTTTTCCATTATAAAGGAAAGGTTCCATTGATGTTAAAGGTTCCTCATGGAACCAATAAAAAACTAAATTTTTTAAGAGTGTAAAGATTCATTGCACAGCTACTGCCAACATCATTACAACTGTTTAATATGCACATTTAAAATAAAATAAAAAAGAATTAAATGTTGCCACTTGGCAGGAAAATTCCTCTCTCTATCAAGCAGCAAAAGCCTTCAGTTTTGAGAAAATCATGTTTTAAATTCTATGTTCTTCCTTTTTGTGGTTTTCATTTCATTCAAGGTCATATACAAATATAACTAGAAGTACGTAATGGAAGAACCAATGACAAATGTTACATTTTCCTTCAAGTGTCGTCATTAAAGCAGAAATTATTTTCATATGAAATTAAATTATATCTATATACCTTTTATTTACTGTAAGTGTTTACATATATTTTTTTTACTGTATTTGTGTTTACATTACATTATTTCTTTCCTGTTTTTGTCACTGCTTGTATGGTATAAATTAAATGAATAATGTACAGTAAAAGTACAGAATGAGCATAAAGCATGAGTCCAGTTTGTGAAGCATCTGCCCCTCACTCTAAAAATAAAGGTCCTTTATTGGCATCTATAGTGACATGAAACCTTTCCATTACACAAAAGGTTCTTTATAGTGGAAAAACTTTTTTTAGACTTTTAAAATGTTCTTAACACTGTGAAAAAAATGGTCCAAGAACTGTTCACTGAATTACTATCAAATTATGCACAGCAAAAAATATGCAACAGGTTTCACATCCACTCTCAGGTTCATTACCTCAAATTCTGTTTATTGAACATGTTGTTTCTTTTCTCCAGCAAAGAAATAATAGGGAAAATGTGTCTAAAATCTAAAATCCCCACCCTCCCCACCCTCATCCGGAATGCAGAATCCCTGACAACATTCAAAAAACAGCTGAAAACCAATCTCTTCCGTGAGCACTTAACCTTATAGAAAAAAAAGAAAAGAAAAAAAATTCCTTTCCCTTTGAAACATCACTTATCAGGCTTATGCTACTCTGAATAATACCTGAACTTCGTATTTTGAGCACATCCTGCGTTGTTGTTGCTTTTGCCTCTTTATGATGACTCGCTGAATTTAGTCCTAATTTGTAAGTCGCTTTGGATAAAGGCGTCTGCTAAATGACTAAATGTAAATGTAAATGTAAAATAAAGCATGCAGTCAGTGTCACAGGTTGGTTCCACAATGAGACCGGGAGGAAGAGTCCACAGGGGAATGGGAGGAAGAGTCCATGGGGCAATGGGAGGAAGAGTCCTTGGGGCAATGGGAGGAAGAGTCCATGGGGCAATGGGAGGAAGAGTCCATGGGGCAATGGGAGGAAGAGTCCTTGGGGCAATGGGAAGAAGAGTCCATGGGGCAATGGGAGGAAGAGTCCTTGGGGCAATGGGAGGAAGAGTCCACAGGCCCAACATAAAATCAAAACACCAAAAGTTCAGGAGGATGGTGGAGTGAAGGCGGTCTTGGGGAGGGATGGAGGGCCAGGTGGTTTGACATTTTTATTTTCCAACATCCAACATTTTTTTAATGTTTTTGTACTGTATTGATCTGTCCACCTAAAATACATTTTTGATGAAAAGGATGAGGATGAAAGAGGATGGATGGCTGGATGACAGGATTTTGTTTGTAATAGTAATTTAAACAGTAATTTGGCTGAATATTCTGAGAAACAAAATAATAAGAATAACAGCAATTACCAAACTTTCCAGGCATTTATACTAAGACAGCGTGTGTGTGTGTGTGTGTGTGTGTGTGTGTGTGTGTGTGTGTGTGTGTGTGTGTGTGTGTGTGTGTGTGTGTGTGTGTGTGTGTGTGTGTGTGTGTGTGTGTGTGTGTGTGTGTGTGTGTGTGTGTGTGTGTGTGTGTGTGTGTGTGTGTGTGTGTGTGTGTGTGTGTGTGTGTGTGTGTGTGTGTGTGTGTGTGTGTGTGTGTGTGTGTGTGTGTGTGTGTGTGTGTGTGTGTGTGTGTGTGTGTGTTGTATACTACAGTATATGACTACCCAGAATTACAAATATCAAGTTACCAAATCATCACACAAGCAGTGTTGTGCAAGTTACTTCCAAACTGTAATACATTATATATTACTTGTTATTTAAAAGTAATTCTTTACCTTACAATATTACTGTGTCAGAATTGTAATGCGTTACATTACTCCTGTATTACTTTTGAGTTACTTTCACCAAAATAACTACAGAAGTAGAATTTGACATTCTAAAATGACTAGGGCTGTAACGATATGCGATATGAAACCGAAATCGCGACACTCAGATCCACGAACCTGTGTCGCGGTGTGAGAAGGCAGAATCGCGGCACACCCCTTCCAACTCCCAGAATTATCCTTCCCCTCCAGATCCAATGCTATCACATCTTTAAATTACTATTAGTATTATTTGAAGTTAACTTTATAAAACTAGTTGAGGATAAATTCTTTAAAATTGGGCTAATATTCCAGCGTTATGGACGTGACATTTGCCGTAAAAACTTGAAATATAAATTCTCAGAAAATGCATTTAATACCAATATATTGACACGTCTGTTTGGCTACTCCCTTAATAAAGGAGTCCAGACATTAGAAAAATATCAGTCTACACATGCGTTTTATATTTAATATGAGGGAAATAGACATGCATGCGTACCGTGACACAAAAAATCTTTAACTTTTAGGTAGCAAAATATTTTTTAGTAATTCTGTGAATTACACTAAGCAAACCAAAAGTAATACTACCCACCGAATGAAGAAGGGTTGGCTCTCCACAGAACATAATATATTCATTTTATTTTTCAAAATGATTCAAATTCTAAACGAAAGAAAACAGACTGCTCTCTGCTTATGTAATCCGTATGAAATGTGCATTTCTCTCTGGCGCGTTCACTAGGCCTACTGCGAAGATCGTGAGTCAGCATCGTCAACTTCATCTTTGCAGCCGACACTGACACAGAAAACACTTGTTTATTAATAAACAATTAAAATGTCTCCTTGCTATATTTGATATATTCATAATCATAACTTTTGCCGTTTTTTTTTGTGACAGCTTTTAGGTGCTTTTATTGGCAGCGCCACCCTTACATTTCACATGAACGCGTCATCACCGCATCAAAAACATGATTGCGTGATGAAAACATGATGAAAAACACCACCTAAACATAGCCTAACTGGTTAGAAAGAAAACAGAACAAACAGTAATGCGCATACGTCCATCTCGCGAATGTACAGTCTTCTACCATATTCTCCAATTAGCCGCTTTTCCACTGGCCAGCGCGAGCACAGAGACCGGTGTTACCTTATATACTGTCTATGGGTGTTACGGATCAACTGGGGATCATGTTAACTGGGGGAACGCGCGTGCACGCAGATAGTTTTACCTGGATTTCCAGCAGATGTTAGACAGCTATAGATTCGTCACAGCCATTTTTCACGGATCCATGATTAAAAAAGTATGTTTCACCAGTTGTATACACACTGGTATGCATAATAAAGCGGGGTTTTTTTAAGTGTATATTCCTGCGTATTTGACGCAATTTCAAAGAAGTTTAACATACTTTAGTGTCAAGCTCAGAAACCACGCCTATATGTTAACATGGGGCATTCGGTTTCATTGGATGAACAGACTTGTCAGCACACTTCAGAAGACGTGTAAGAATCTTCTTCTCAACATTAGTGTATCATATTTTCTGTAGTGTGTTGTCATGAGTTCTAATCACAAATAACAACAGATGTACAGTAGATTAAATTAAAGTAGCTAGGCTACCTAAAAGAAACATCAATTGCAAAGTCATTTACATTTTTTTCAACAAGTTGCATTTATTGATCTGCATATAGCCTAATTTTATAATGGATCTATTATTTTTTATATAAAAACACTTATCAGCTTATTTTACTCTGCTGATTATGTTAAGATCTCTTTTCTGTACAACCAGCTCTGACGCCTCTGTATCCTTTTCCCTGGACATAAAGCAGCTATGCTTATAGGGTCATGAAGTTAATTATCTCATGAACTTGTAACATTTTCAACAGATTTATAAAATAATAAATAAATAAATAAATAAAAAATAATTTTGACTCTTCTTCTTTCAGAACAATTCTGTATGTAATACTGCATCTTCTTAGAATCATATAGTTATTTAAATTAAGTGAATTTTATATAGTAATATAGAATTGTACATTGTATCGAGCTTTCCTGTAGCTCAAACAGTAGAGCGTTGGCGCTTGCAACGCCAAGTTCATGGGTTTGATTCCCAGGGAAAGCAAGAACTGACAAGAATGTAAATGTGTACCTTGAAATGCAATGAAGTCGCTTTGGATAAAAGCGTCTGCCAAATGTGTAAATGTATATTATTATGCTCAGTAGGAGCATGAACTTGAATGTTGTGTATCTAATGTCTTGAATTGCACATGTAGAGAACACTTTGTCTTTAGTGATTAAAGTCCTGTGAAAAACACTGAGAGGCAACCACAAATTGTATTACTGAAATAAGCAAAACATATGATATAGTGATAATGAATTATTACAAATATATACTGATATTCTCTATGGCTAATATTCACATAGGCCTACATCACTAACCTCTTAATCATTTGTCACCTCACACGAATAGCATGACCCTCTCTAAAACTATAGGACATGCTTTATTGTTTACTTTTTTGCTGACCTTTTTTTTGCTGAATATGACACAATTGTCTATCAGTTTTATAAATAAAATGTAATGGGTGTGGGCCTCTTTTTATGTAGGCTAATATAAATTTAAATTATGCCAGTTCTCTTCATTTGACTGGTACCATGACTCTCATTAACATATTCTCTTTACTTGTTATTCATCACATCATGTGCTTTCATTATTGTTGTCTGCTTACCGTTAGGAACAGATTAAAAGGTCTATAAATTAAGTGTCATTGTTGTTAGGCCATATACTGCCACAGCAAATGGATGCAATTAAAGTTAGACAAATCAAAAACTTTGCAGGATAACCTCCCGATCGCTGCTCAAGAAAGGAGCGTGATTATATAAAGAGGAGATGTAAAAATTTCACAATGAAAGGTGATGGTGTGTTAAATTGTTCTTAAAAAGATAATACAACTGTGAAATTTATTTACTAATTTAACATGATTATATTAGATGGAGAGCAGCATAGGTATGAAGGCCAAACTGGCATCTTCTGGAAATCCAGGTAAAACTATCTGCGTGCACGCGCGCGTCCCCAGTTGATCCGTAACACCGGCACTCCTGTAAAACCTGTCCTAAACACGCCTTTACTGGACTATGTCACACAATACAAAGGTACAGCAAGAGGGAGATGAATGAAATAAATCGCCATACAAATCAGAAGCTGTTATTTAGTCTTTATTTACAAACTTGGACACCACACGCGGCTATTGACTGACCACGAACAGGTAATAACTTAATTGCATTTTTCATTCGTTATGTCTCGCGGTCTTGCTGTGAAAGTCTTGAAAGTGATAAAAGAAGCTGACATACTTGGGGCCCGTTCTTCGTACGTCGCTAACTCAGTTAGCTGGATTTGATTGTTGGCGATTTGGCATGATCTTGGATTGTTTGGTTCTTCGAAGCTCATCCTGAACTTGCTGTCATAGCAACAGGTGCGCAATCTTAAACCTGCTCGGGAGCAGGCTTATGTTAACATGATTAGATTGCGGCTTTATAAGCGGAGCTGATACGGGAAGTCCAGCGCAGCGCGATAGTGCACTTTCGGAGATATATATTTTTTCTCGTGACTCGTGAGATTGTCGTTTACATGATTAATTTGTTGAAAACGCACATTTATGTTCGACTTGTCGGAGTCGGGCTTTAACTACAGCACAAACTGTTTGCATTGCCCTAAGATTATTTGCGAGTGGCTCTTTCCTTTACACTATTGGAGATGCGGAGAACTTGATGGAAAGTGCTATCTGTCGTGTCATTCGGAGTTTACCTGGCGCTTTTAGGTTTAAAAAACAGTTTTAGATTTTTTTGTGTCATTTCCAAGCCACTGAAGACCCAATGTTGTAAAGCAGTTTTTTTTTAAGCAGTTTTTTTAGGCTATCATAATTTTTTTATGAAGATCATGCAATCATGACCATGCCGATTACAGTATGTGTCACTCAGGCTTCACTAACGTGACTGGTACCATAGACTATAGGCTAGACCATAGACTGCCATCAAGGCCTCAATGAAGGGGATTATGTGAACAGAAAGGGGGTTCACAATGTAAATGTGCAGCCCAGTTACTATTGGGATTCTTAATATTCCACATTAGTAATATTATATCAAATAAAAAAAGGCAGTTGACTAAAATCTTCCATATCACAAATGTGAAAGCAAAATGGCCAGGATCAGTGCATGACTTAAGAATTTTCAGAGATTCACATTATGCACATTATTTGAAAGTGGTAAGGAAAGTTCCACAATTAAATATCAAGCTCACTGTATTACATACACTTATGCTGATCCTAACAGAACTGCATTTCTTCATAGGTGATTATGACATGTTCCTGCCTGCAGACAGGTGTTTTATGACCCCATTCCCTGACCCAAACCAGTTACAATGCAGCTCTAGCCAGGACAAGGGCACACAATGAAATGAACTTTGGCTTAAGGGAAGATTTCAGTGTCTGATAAGCCTGAGGGTTGCACACCTGACAGGGCCTGTGACATTGCTGCATGTGCCATATTACACAACATTGGCAAAAAACAAACAAACACACTTTTCATTAAATGTTTAATAAAAGACAAATATGCTTAGTTCCTTGAGTTTTATTTCAATTGTTCTTTGTAAAGAAAAGCCAGTGGTCAAGTGCCTGCAACAAGAGATATTAGACACATGCCTCTTGCAACAAATAAAAAGGAAAAGTTGTCTATACACTGCCCACCTGTAGGCCTATGTCTCCTCTGTCTGTGCAGACTCTTCTGTAGGCCTTTCTGTAGATGTGGAATCCTGCAACTTATATTGCAGCCATAAAGCATACAAGTATAAATTAAGTAAAGTTATTTATGCACTTGCAGGTAGGCTAGTTCCTCCATATGACAGTTATCTGAGAGGGTTTATTCACTGTCCAGTGCAATGGAAACAAATGGACATTACAAAGTCTTATACTTTCTTTCCTTTGGAAATTTAGAAAATGTCCACTTACTGCACATATTTCAGCACCACTTTCTTGGGAACAGATACAAGACTAGTGTTGGTGTATTATGTAAAAGTGCACAAAAGAGGAAAACACAATGTCATTACAATGAACTACACTCGGGAAAAATGTGATCAATAACTCATGGCAAAATATTTTTACATTAACATAAGTTTATCAGTTTTCACTTTCAAGTCAAAGCAATTCATCATTACTCAAGATTTAACAGTTGAAATGACTATACGGCCTTAATTTAATGCAGCAAAAATTATTTTACAGTGTAGGCTACTAAGATCTTTTCTTCTTTTTTTCTCAGCCTTTTTCTTGGTTGCTTTTATAAACAGACAACCATTTATTTAACAGTGCCTTTTATAAAAGAGACTATAATATTATAATATTAACTTTTTTAATAAAAAGGCTAACTAAAAATTACCATTATGTAGAATATTTTTGTACTTCACTTTTATTTGTTCCCATGTTCTAGTGTGGTGACTCTGACATTACAATGAACAAAGTAATTATGCAATTATTAAAATACAAATATATAGGCTAATAAGTGATAAAAACATCTAACATGGCCACATCTAACGGATTTAAATTGTCTGCTACTTTTTGCCAGCCCTCTCTCCTGGTTTTTGCAGACTTTGAGGTGTTCCCTGGCGTTTTAATTAAACATTAAAATTCCGAATAAACTTCGACTATTAGTTCTTGCTCTGCTGAGGAGAAAAACTGAGCGCGCTCTTTGGCCACGCTGAACAGCCAATAGCAGCGTTGCTGATCAATGTTTCTACTATCGATACATATCCCCTTTTCAAACAGGGCATGAACGCGCAATTATCTCACTAACTCAGGGGTGTCCAAACTCAGTCCTGGAGGGCCACTGTCCTGCAGAGTTTAGCTCTAGCCTGCCTCAACACACCTACCTGGAAGTTTCTAGAATGCCTAGAAAGACCTTGATTATCTGGTTCAGGTGTGTTTAATTGGGGTTGGAGCTAAACTCTGCAGGACAGTGGCCCTCCAGGAGCAGGATTGGACATCCCTGCACTAACTCAATCCAGCTATACTAATCATAACGGGCAGGTGTGTTCGAAGAACCTAATTAGCCAGATCATGATTACCACGATGATATCATCTTGGATGTCTCATTAGATCTCGGATGTTTCAAGCAACGTACGAAGAACGGGCCCTTGGGCTTTTGTGAGAATCCGGGAAGACTTACAACCCATGTCTTAATGCCAAAGACCGCACTATATCTTTATATGACATTCCTAATTTAAAGTAAAATGTTATTTCTTCTGTCATCTCCATCTCTGCTGTAGCCCAGTCTATGCTATGGTACGGTTACAGTATTGGCCGCTGTGGCTCCCTCAACTCGTGGCCACGACAAATAGATGTCGTTCTCTCAAAATATGAAGTCGTGGCCACGAGAAAAATATATCGTTCCCTCAACATATGATCTCGAGGCCACGACTTTGCATCGCGTGGCCACGACATAAGGATGTCGTTACCTCAACAAAATGATCTCGTGGCCACGACTTAATATGACGTTCCCACAAGATATTATGACGTTCCCACGACTTAATATCACGTTCCCACGAGTTAATATGTTGTGGCCACGACAAAAATAAGTGAACCGAACATGTCCCCTCCCGGTCACCGTAGGATTCAGAGCCAAGATCATTTTTTTATTGGACCACTGACTATGAATGAATGAAATCTTTATTTCGAACAATTAATAAAATAATAATAAAATTAAACAAGACAGCAATGCGTATGAAATATCCATACAAATAAATAAACATTAGGCTTATCAGGACCTACCCCCAAGGTAGGGGGACTATATAGTTATCAGGACTATAGCCCCGCCCACAGGTTTGGTTACGCGAAAAAGAGCTGTTCGTCGTGGAAATGTGCTTTTTAAAACTAAAACTAAAAACAGATTAACTATAATATATGTTATAATTAATCTGTTTTTGATTTTAAGCAAGCACATTTCCATGACGAACAGCTCTCTCTCTTGAGTGAAAAAAATTTCTGTTCTATTTGAGTACTATTAGAAAAGTACACACCTCTTCCACATTTGATCTGCTCAGCTGTCTTGACGATATACTCAACACAAAAAATAAAGGAGGCAATGCTTTTATTTCCTATCAAATAAGTTTGATTCCATTTAGTTAGAGAAGAGACAGTGGAAAGAGCAGGTAAGGACTAAATGTCAGGCTGTATTTAGTATTTTCTCACAGGAATAAATTTAGCTAAATTGATTCATATGATTTTATTCTGTTCTTTTGTCCTTATGAAAAGACATATTTTATTAATGTTTGTGTGTATTTTCCACAGAAAACAATAAAGAACTGAACCTGGACAAATCTAATCTGACTGAAGTAGTTTGTGATGTTGCAGAACAACATGACTGAAGAGGAAACCTTGGATCTTGACTACTATGATACTGACTATGGGGACGAGATTTGTCACAAAGATGATGTGGTGAAAGTTGGATCCATTCTCATTCCAGTCTTCTTCTCATTAGTGGTTGTGTTAAGCTGCATTGGGAACATCCTTGTTCTGGTCATTCTGGCACTTTATGAGAGTCTCAAATCCCTGACCAACGTGTTCATCTTCAATTTGGCTCTGTCAGATCTGCTGTTCACTTTTGGACTTCCATTCTGGGCCTCGTACTTCATCTGGGGTTGGACATTTGGAGATATTGGCTGTAAAGCGGTGAAGTTTCTGTTCTATGTTGGCTTTTACAGCAGCGTGTTGTTCTTAACTCTCATGACCATTCAGCGTTACATGGCAGTGGTTCATCCTCTGTCTGACTGGGAGAAATGCAGAGGCTTTTCAGTCGCTCCCTTTATCGTTTGGATCCTGAGCGGAGCGGTTTCACTGCTCGGATCATGTAATAGCAAGGTTATACCACATTTAAATAGTACATACTGTGAATATGACAGTGTTGAAATGAAATCTGGAATTGCTTATTTTCAAAATGCTTTTTTCTTCTTTGCATTTCTAATCATGGGTTTTTGCTATGGCAGAATGCTTCAAACAATTACAAAATCTCGGACCAATAAGAGACACAAGACCGTTAGACTAATATTCTGCATTGCACTGGTGTTTTTTATTAGTTGGGCGCCATATAACATTGTTATGTTCTTAAAATCTTTGACCGATCAGAATATCCATCCATTTACAGACTGTACAGTAAGCATTAGACTCGACTATGCATATTATGTTTGCAGACTGTTAGCTTTTTCACACTGTTGCTTGAACCCTGTGTTTTACGCTTTTATTGTAGTAAAGTTCAGGAATCATCTAAAACAGCGTTCCCCAACCGGGGTGCCTTCTGGCGAGAACAGGGGTGCCGTGTAAAAACTCCATCAAACATTTAAAAATTGCTAAAATGTGTTAATTTTTTATTTATTTTTTACCATCAATCTCGGATCGTCGGAAGTCTCTAATAACAACAAATAATGCGCACAAATTTATAATAAAAATACAAATCATAAGTTTTTTCGACTTCTCTTTCATGGTAATTGAGCATGTTTATATATGAATAAAAGCCTTAATTAAATATGTCATCATGTAAAGTGATCTCTTCAGAAGAAATTATTGATTTCTTAGACTTTAAATGAATTAAAAATATCTATAAGTTCTTCCCTGTGGTATTGAAAATTGATACATTTCAAGGTATAGTATCAAAGTAGTATTGTGACAACACGTAGAGTGCCACACATTTTTTTAAAATTGACTGAAAAAAGGTTGGGAATCACTGATCTAAAAAAAAAAAAAAGAAAGAAAAAAAAAAGAACTCGATTTCAGTCAAACCAGATAAAATATATCGCAGGGTTCAATGTACTAAGAGAAAACTCAAGTACTTTTAGCGAATGCTCTGAAACAACAATGAGTTCTAAGATGATGTGAATGTGTGAATGATGTACTTGCACTCTTAAAAATAAAGTTTCCAACAGTAGGTTTTTGCACACATGCCATAGAAGAACTGTTTTTGGTTCCCCAAAATACCTTTCTGTGATTAGGCAGTACTTACAAGAACCTTTTTCTCTTAGTGTGAAGAATGTTTTAGTAACCTAAAGAACCCTTTTCCATTATAAAGGAAAGGTTCCATTGATGTTAAAGGTTCCTCATGGAACCAATAAAAAAAACTAAATTTTTAAGAGTGTAAAGATTCATTGCACAGCTACTGCCAACATCATTACAATTGTTTAATATGCACGATTAAAATAAAATAAATGAATTAAATGTTGCCACTTGGCAGGACAATTCCTCTCTCTATCAAGCAGAAAAAGCCTTCAGTTTTGAGAAAATCATGTTTTAAATTCTATGTTCTTCCTTTTTGTGGTTGAAGTTTTCATTTTATTCAAGGTCATATAAAAATATAACTGGAAGTACGTAATGGAAGAAACAATGACAAATGTTACATTTTCCTTCAAGTGTCGTCATTAAAGCAGAAATTATTATCATATTTTTACTGTATTTGTGTTTACATTACATAATTTCTTTCATGTTTTTGTCACTGCTTGTATGGTATAAATTAAATGAATAATGTACAGTAAAAGTACAGAATGAGCATAAAGCATGAGTCCAGTTTGTGAAGCATCTGCCCCTCACTCTTAAAAATAAAGGTCCTTTATTGGCATCTATAGTGACATGAAACCTTTCCATTACACAAAAGGTTCTTTATAGTGGACTTTTTTTTTCTTTTTTCTTTTTTTACTTTTAAAATGTTCTTAACACTGTGGAAAAATTGTCCAAGAACTGTTCACTGAATTACTATCAAATTATGCACAGCAAAAAATATGCAACAGGTTTCACATCCACTCTCAGGTTCATTACCTCAAATTCTGTTTATTGAACATGTTGTTTATTTTCTCCAGCAAAGAAATAATAGGAAAAATGTGTCTAAAATCTAAAATAAAGCATGCAGTCAGTGTCACGGGTTGGTTCTACAATGAGACAAGTAGTGGATCTGTTAGCAGAAGTCTGACTTTAATCTAAATAAAAATAAAACAAAACAAAACACTCTGGCACAGAAGAACTATACAAAAGCAACACAAACCAACCATTGAAGACAGACAAAATGTATTGAATGCATATTATGCTTGCCGGAAGTTAGCTTTTACACACTGTTGCTTAAACCCAGCCATTTTAGTTTTTGTAGATGCAAGGTTCCGTAATAACTTGCGAGCAATTCCAAGGAGGGTCTTATGTAAAGACTTAAGTCTATGAATAATGTGCTTTGTTTTACTTGATAACATGATAACACACTAAACATGATAACACTTGAGAGTCGTAAACAAGCATTGAAGAAGATTGAAGAATCTGGCTGCAGATTGGATCAAATCATCATTATCGTTATAATGAAACATTAAACAAAACCTTGCTATTTTTCTGTGTAAAAGCATGTTTTGAGTTCATGCCAGCTTGAATACACAAAAGAAAAATATGTTCTGAATAAAGTGTTTGTGAATTTCTCAAATACAAGATAACGCATGAGAACTGTGTGTGAAAATGCAGATAACGCAATGAAATGACCAAAACGTGGTTATGACTGGAAAATTACATTTCCTTCTTTCACATGACAAAGATTAAATCAGTGTAGTCTGTGGAAGGAAGCACAGCATCATCATTGACCAACATAAGCAGGAAAATGGAAGATTTGAGATCATAAACTCATTTTTTATGCATTTACTTTTTTATGTTCATAACAAAACAATATTGCAGCCTATATACCCTGCACAACCATAATCATCTTCATAAATCAACATACTTCTACAACTTTTTAAATGAACATAATCATGACATAAATGCATGATTTGAAAAAAAATGACAAAAAAGCAGCTGTCAAGCATTTTTATCAACTATTTACTGACATTAATCATGCAAATTCAATCCTTCTGTTGATTCAAAAGCAAGAGCTAGAACTATGCGGCCTTTGAATTATGCCGTTTTACTTCTTAACATGGAAATAAAGTGAATAATACGAACATCATTATAAACCAAGAGTTTCGAAATGCCCATTAACTGACAACTACCCTAAAATGTATTACTAAGGAATTGCTGCAACACTGAAAAAAACAACAGTTAACTTTCATTGTGTAAGTGATACTTTCATTTCATGTTTGAGGTAAAGGGGAATGACTGAGTTTTTCGGTATAGAGACACATTTAATCCTCCCATTCATCATAATAATGCTCAAATATCCCCGTTCAGTTAGCCAGGAGTCATTAGTACTAACAGGACTGATATTAAAGGACAAGTTCGGTATTTTACACTTAAAGCCCTGTTTACAGATCGGTGATGAAATAGAACGGTTAAGATTAAAATTTGGACACATGCTGCTGTCCCGAGAATTTTAGGTTTATTTCGCTTTCCCCCCCACCTACACAATGGCTGCATATGTGCACTGGAACAATCCTTCCTAAAACGCATTAAACTTTCGATTACAAAGACGTGAAACTCACCGAGTGGTCAGGGGGTGTTCACTGATATGCTCACACAAAAATCGCTGCAAAAGATGCTTTCCAACAGGTTTTATCGTAGTTTTTGTCCAACTCCATTGACTTGTATTGAATGTGCTGTGTGCGGTACGGTATTACTCCGCCGCTTCTTCTTCTGCTTCTTCTGTGTATTCAATTAAATGCCAGTGGTTTGCTTGCAATTGGCAAAGGTGCATTATCGCCACCAACTGGGCTGGAGTGTCTATTATTCAAGCTCCCAACGGAAGAATGTACGGGTGTGAGACGTTTGGAAAAATAGATCCACAGTTTTACTACGAATGGTAAAACACCTGTTGGAAAGCATCTTTTGCAGCGATTTTTTTGTGAGCATATCAGTGAACACCCCTGACCACTCGGTGAGTTTCATGTCTTTGTAAACTCAAGTTTAATGCGTTTTATGAAGAATTGTTCCAGTGCCCATAGGCTGCCATTGTGTAGGTGGGGGGAATTCTCGGGACAGCAGCATGTGTCCAAATTTTTATCTTAACCGTTCTATTTCATCAGAAACGATCTGTAAACAGGGCTTGAAGTGTAAAATACCGAACTTACCCTTTAAGGTAAGAAATATTATTATAATAAGATAAGATTATTCTTTATTATATCTTGTATCTTTTTCATTAAATAAACAACTACAATGAATTCTAACAACAAAATTAACATTATCAAACAGAGAACATCATGACTGAAGACTATACATCTACTGAGTATGATCCACCAGAAGACCAGCTATGTCGCAAAGAGGAAGTAGTGAAAGTCAGATCCATTGCTATTCCAGTTTTTTCCACTCTTCTGTTTGTGTTAAGTTGCATTGGTAAACTGCTGGTTCTGGTCATCCATGGGGCAATGGGAGGAAGAGTACATGGGCGAATGTGAGGAAGACTCCTTGGGGCAATGGGAGGAGGAGTACACAAGAGAATGGGAGAAAGAGTCCATGGGGGAATGTGAGGAAGAGTCCATGGGAAAATGTGAGGAAGAGTCCATGGGGAAATGGGAGGAAGAGTCCATGGGGGGGAATGTGAGGAAGAGTACACAGGGGAATGGGAGGAATAGTCCATGAGGGGAATGGGAGGAAGAGTCCTTGGGGCAATGGGAGGAAGAGTCCATGGGGCATTGGGAGGAAGAGTACACGAGGGAATGGGAGAAAGATTCCATGAGGGAATGGGAGGAAGAGTCCTTGGGGCAATGGGAGGAAGAGTCCATGGGGCATTGGGAGGAAGAGTACACGAGGGAATGGGAGAAAGATTCCATGAGGGAATGGAAGGAAGCGTCCATGAGGGAATGGGAGGAAGAGTCCATGAGGGAATGGATGGAAGAGTCCATGAGGGGAATAGGAGGAAGAGTCCTTGGGGCAATGGGAGGAAGAGTACACGAGGGAATGGGAGAAAGATTCCATGAGGGAATGGAAGGAAGAGTCCATGAGGGAATGGGAGGAATAGTCCATGAGGGAATGGAAGGAAGAGTCCATGAGGGGAATAGGAGGAAGAGTCCTTGGGGCAATGGGAGGAAGAGTCCATGGGGCATTGGGAGGAAGAGTACACGAGGTAATGGGAGAAAGATTCCATGGGGGAATGGAAGGAAGAGTACACGGGGGAATGGGAGGAAGAGTCCATGAGGGAATGGAAGGAAGAGTCCATGAGGGGAATAGGAGGAAGAGTCCTTGGGGCAATGGGAGGAAGTGTACACGAGGGAATGGGAGAAAGAGTCCATGGGGCAATGGGAGGAAGACCATCGTGGGACCAAGGTGGAGAAGAGGGCAGACTAGGGCGAAGCCAGTGGGAGCGAGGACAATGGTGGAAGTGTTTTAGTTGAATTAGGTGGAAATATTTTAGTGTACATCACTAAAACAGTGATTTACCATTCCTACACTCTTAGAAAATAGAACTCTTTCAGTGGAGTTCTATTGAAGTTAGAATTTTTTTTTTGCAAGTTATGCAAAAAAGGTCCTACACTCTTAGAAAAAAAGGTTCTATAAAGAACCTTAAAGGGTTCTGTCAGACGCTTCATATAGAACCTTTTAGTGGTTCCCATGGGATCATTTTATGGAAATAGTTTTAATTACTTAATTAATATATATTTTTTATCATTATTATTATTATTCATTTAATTTTAATTAAATTTTCTGAATTAACCAGCTTGTGCATTATACCATTAAACATGAAAGTATTATGCAATCATTTAAGACATTTGTCCTTATATATAACCTTTTTGGCATAAAATAAAAATATATATAGAATCACAATGACCCTAGTGCACATAAGCATAAATATCTTAAACAATCTCATAATATTTTAAAGTTTGTTTATGAGCTGTGTAATAAATAAAACGTATTCAAAACATAAAATAAATTAAAACGAATGAATTCAAACTACAGTCATAAAATTATTCCATGATGGGAACTCCTAAAAGGTTTTATATATGAAGCACCTGACAGAAGCCTGCTTTTCTTCTGAGTGTATTATATTTGTTGCATGCCTGTAATTACAAATGGGTTCAAGTGGAACAGTTACTTCATTCGTAAAGATCTCAAAGCCACTTCAGCTTCCTCTTCGCATGTGAGATGAAAGGCCCTGTAGAAACTGAGATTTGAGGGAGGATACATACATGTCAAATACCCATCATACAAACATCACTCACAATCATGCTGCTCTTTTAACACATTGATAATATTCAATGTTTAAACTTAGTTATTCTAGCTAGTTGATCGAAGTGATCCAAGTCTGTTCTGATCACAATTGTGCTGTACAAGGAAAATATCATCAATAATTTAGGCAAGTCGTGTCCTGTTTTAGCAAAGTTCTACATGTCTCGTAGCAGGCAGATAAAAATTGGAAGAGTTGGATCTTGTTGCAGCGTTAATACTTTAATTATATTAAGGACTAAATATATTTTCAAATATAGAGAAAGAATTTTTTTTTTTAAAGGTGCTCTAAGCGATTTTGGATGAAGTCACTTCTTGTTGACGTTCAAAGTATTGTCAAACAAAATGGAGGCTAGCTCGACCCTCCCTCCTCCTCATCCCGTCCCCTCCCCATCCCCCTCCATTCCGTGCTTCCTGAAAGTCATGAACTATTTAGAGAAACCAAACTGGATTTACCCGCCTGTCCAGGAAAAACAGAGCCACCTGAATTTCGGATCGGAAGCCCTTCTGCCGGCGGAGTTCTCGCCACCTCTCGCTTTTCCGATGTAAATTCGGGACTTCGCGCATTCCCTCTCCTTTGTTATTTGTCCATCAGAACGTTGTCTCTTTGGTCGTGTGTCGGCCATATCAAAATTCTCAAGAATATATATTTTTAACGTTCGTCGTCGTTTTCTAGGACATCTCTTCTCTAGCTAACTTCCCTCTTCATTCTTCTCTCTCCTACACTCCACACACACCCCCCTTCATGTGCATGTGCACTAACCCCCAAACCCAAATCATTCTTGTCGGTTATTGGCTGGAACACTGTTTGTTATGTTTCGTGGTCCAGGCTGGGCCAGTTTGTTTTTGTTGCCATTTGTGGAGCCTGGGCTGTCTACAGAGATCGCGTGTCTTTACAGTGTGTTCAGGGGACAGGCAGTTAGCGGATAGTGAGGAGATGTTTGCTGTACGTGACAAAAAATGTTTTGGCCTAAAAAACGCATGACATCGCTTAGAGCACCTTTAATGTTTCAGTTGGTTCTCCACGGAAAACATCTACAAACAGTAAAGAACTGAAACTGGACAAATCTGATCTCTGACTGAAGTTTGTGATGTTGCAGACCAACATGACTGATGAGGAAACACTGAATCTGGTCTACAATGAAATATCTGACAACTATGACTCAGAATACGACGAGTTGTTGAGTCGCAAAGAAGTGGTGAAAGTTGGATCCATTCTCAGTCCGCTGCCGTCGGCAAATTTTTTTTGATCATATTCAGTGAAATCGACACTATAATCCGACAGAACAACATAAATAAGGTGGTTTTAGAAAAAAACCCCGAGCTTCTAACTCCACCTGGACCCTGTTATTTGTTTTGCAAAAATCCACCCTCCCGGATCATCGGGTCCAATCAGCGCAGCGGGGTGTGAGATCTAACTGTCAATCACAGGTCGTGCACACGCCACAGATCCCCCCTCCCTCGCGCACGTTAATATCACATGCACACGAAGCCTGAAGTTCGCCTGAAGATTGTACGAAGCGTGATGGCGGAGAGAAAATCTACTAACAAGCTTCCAATTCCTCGGTTATTGCTATCTATGGGTAGATTTGCCAGGGCAGCCTACCTCCGAGTCCATGGTGTTGATCGATGCTGAAGAGACGGACACATTCACAGAAAATCAGCACACGCACTGACGAGCACGACCTCGATGGGAGGGTGCTCGCTGGTAGTGGGGGAGGGGCATGAGAGTTGTAAACATTAAACATTTTGGCTAAGTCGACCCAATCTGCCAGACTTGCCGACTTTTAGAAAACGTTGACTTAGCCTGAAAATATTTTTTAATTTTCCCCTTCTATATATTAATTAATATGTTATTATCCTCTGGTCTATTGTACATTTCATTTTTTGTTGAGCAGGTTGCACAGTATTTGTAGTGTTCTCTGTACCTATTGTCCTGTGTATTGTTCATAATAAAAAATTAAAAAACAGTGTATGGTCACTCCCCCTTGCTCTCTGCTGCACTACAGCCCTCCCTCCACAGCTCCTCCCCCACCACAACAGAGTAAACATGCAGGGCCACTGATGACGGCGGATAAACAGTTATCGCACATTCACTGGTAGGGAGGAAACATCAACAATATGCTTTACATTGACTATGGCCTGCCCATACTTTGACTACAAACTTGGTCCTCAAATCATTACGTATTTTGCAATACATGTAATGTAACTTCATAACGTTGCACTCTTTCTATAAGTTTTAGCTAGCAAGATAATATAACGGTAACGTTAAAGTATGTAAGTAATTATTCTAGCGATGTGTAATGCTAAATAAGGTTTGCTAGTACATTATTTCAGCAACATGACAAGCCAGTGAATTAGCAGGAGTTTTGACACCGAATCAATGGGCTCCGACGGGCTTGTTTATCGTCGTTGGTCTTTTTCCGTTTACCTGTCTTTGTTGTATGAGCTGGTGCCACTCGAGAAATTGGCAGTTTTGGTTGTTTGTCCGCCATTAGCACAGCTGCGCCGCGCGGCAATCTTGATTTTGAAAGAAGGTACGCGCTGTGCGAGAGAGGGGTGTGATCAGCGTGTACACGAGCTTGATTGACACTGCTAAGACACTCCTCCTGGCTCTGATTGGTTGTTTCTGACCGGGAGCGGTGTATTTGTGCAAATGGCAATAGGACCACTGGGAGGAGCCAGAGGAGCTTGATTTTTTCACAGATTATCTGTCTCATATTCTACTGTCAGGACATAATGACAGTTTTAACAAATATATAAAAAAAATATTTTTACAAAAGTTACCTACTGCAGCTTTAAGCGTTACATGGCAGTGGTTCATCCTCTGTCTAACTGGGAGAAATGCAGAGGCTCTTCAGTCACTCCCTTTATCGTTTGGATCCTGAGCGGAGCGGTTTCACTGCTCGTTTCACTTCATAGCAAAAAATGAAATATTCCACATCATTGACATCATCTGTGGTATGTTATTTGATAGCCACTGAAAATGTGGGGGCATGTTTACATGTTTATCTTAACCTCAGAGAGATCAGATTCACACTGGCACCATATTAAACACTGGTGGACCTAAACATCACATTGTTCCACATGCAAAAGTTTAATCTAGGCCAGCAAAATGTCAGAATCATACAACCACAGCCCTAATTTACTGTGACAACTTAATTTGTAACACTAGGAACACAAAGCAGTCTTAAGTCACTTCCAGATAAAAAGTTTTATTGATTTTCATCATTTGTACATGCATATAGATCGACTTGGTAGGGAGAAAACGCTTCAGTTCTTTAAAGTGGTACTCAGTGCTGTTGATTAGGTCTAGGGCACATGGGTGCTTTATGAGAAGTGCTCTATAAATAATAAGTCTTCACTGAGAAATCTGTCCCTGACGTCTCAGTAAACAAGTTGTGCTTGTTTTAAACCTTCACCCACCATTCTGCTAACAGATTTTGTGCAACATTCATGTATACTTTTTTTAGTGTTTGCATATCAAGATTTACAGTTTCTTCATTTCAAGATATTTAATTGATCCCTGCTGCTTCTTTTTTTTTGCATGGTGTCCACTGACCATCCACTGATACTGATCACAACAAAAACAGAGATAGTCTTTTGTTGTTTACAAGAGAAATCGCTTCATAATATGTCCTACATAGGATACTTGGTTTTCCATGAGCCCTATGACATATTGATTATTTATATCTCATAGGGCTGGGATGGAAACAGCTACATGATGCAGCAGCACTTACAGGGCTGTACCGACAGCATGTGTTACGAGCCTATTGATGAACAGAGGATTTAAAAAGAAAAAAACTAAAACAAATCAGCCCTTTAACAACAGCTCTACAAACAAATCCTCAAAACTTCACTTCATCTGATAAGGCAGAGGAAAGACATAGGTAGCAGCATTTCAGATTTATTTATTACGTTATGATTACATTCGAAAGATCTCTTGATTTTAAAGATGAGCTTGTATGGGTTCTACCGATTAAATAGACGTAACCTCTCATATACGCGTAAGTCTCTATATTACAAGTTGCTTTCGTGTGTCTGTGATTAATCCTAAACAAAACAACATGGCAAGCAAACCATCAGCTGGGTGAATCTCACAAAAACACATCCAGGCCACATTTCAACCTAAAATCTAATACAATTTGTTTTTTTTAAATCAGTATTGATTAAAGGCAGTAGAACAGTTGCAATGGTATATAAATACTTCACAATTTACAAATGTTTTGCATTATTACTATAATGAGAAATTGTGAGGATGTGCTTAATTTTAACAAAATGTGAAAAAATGAAGCTTTTTTTTTCCATTTAATTTTAAGTTAAATATATCATGGATATGTTTCTGATAAGTTGCATGAGATTCGAATCACCCATCCACATTAGGAAGAAAATAAAGATCAAGTATGAAAGCTTTGCTTCGCTCGGACTGCGCAGAGGGCCGTACGTTGGGAGTGGAATGAGACGTAATTCAAGAGGCAAAAATCTGTTCAAGCTTTACAAAGAGGGCAGAAAATAAGTTCTCTTCATTTGAACATTAATTATAAAACTAAGCGGAGCCACTCAATTGCTGGCATAACGAGAGCGAAACTACGAGGTTTCGCCATAAATCTACCCAAACACAACAAACATCATTCTCTCATCACACATTCCTTATGGTTAGCACTTCACAGGAGCTTCCACGACAGCGACGACACTTTTCTTCAAGTACTAAATGTGCCTTCACAGTCACCACGACTCCCCAAATGACGGAAGATGTGGTTCCTGGAGCGTACCACTTCAGTTTGGGGAGACAGGAGCTGATTACAGGAAGGAGAAGCCAAGAGATCGGTCTCAGCTGCAAGGACACGTTTCGTTTTTGCCATTTTAGGTGTCTAAGTGTCAGATGAAGGGAAGTACAGTGAGGGGTCTCCCTCGGACTCTATTTCCTGTGTTGCAGGTTGCACTTCCACAATTATAAATGTTCATATATCTATAATGGGGGGAAAAAAATCAAAATGAGGTAAAGGGGACATGGTATGTCACCCATAACAAAACAAAAAAGTGTTGTGTCCAGACTGACTGACCTGAGAGAAGTGTTTACTGTGCCGGGTCCTCCTCCAGTCCACTCACGTTATGCGTGCTGCCATTCTCTCTGAAAGCCAAAATGGGAACCTTCCTCTTCTCCTCCTCTTCCTCATTTTCCACTTCCTCTCCATCTCCATCTTGACGGGATAGTTTGTTCGCCATGGGAAGCTCTATGACCTCCTCGAAGGCTTCTGTGACACCACCGTTTTCTCTGAGTTGGGCAGTCACGCTTGCAGTGAAGAAAAAGTCACAGATTACAAACAGTTTTTTTTTATATAGATCAAGTTCAAGTTTCTCTGATTAAGCATATTGTTGAATTAACTGCTTCTGCTTGTATTCTCATTTGTAAGTAGCTTTGGATAAAAGTGTTTACTTAATGAATAAATTACAGACAGTTTTCATACTGTCTGTTAATGAATTATCAAAAGCTTATTAAAGAATAAAGTTGGACTTCCTCCTGTCACCAGTAGAGGACAGGAGAGATGCAGATCAACATTCGTGTCAGACCATTTTCTACATTAAACTAGAAACAATTTTCCAAAGTGACTTTGAAATGAGGACAATTCAATAGTAAACTAGAATAGCACATACCTAATGTACAGTAAGCATCGCAATGTGGGATTTTTCTATTGCTTTCTTAATATAAAGACAAATGAAGGTGTTTATTTATATAGATAGATAGATAGATAGATAGATAGATAGATAGATAGATAGATAGATAGATAGATAGATAGATAGATAGATAGATAGATAGATAGACTGATCAACAAAAACAATGATAGATAGATAGATAGATAGATAGATAGATAGATAGATAGATAGATAGATAGATAGATAGATAGATAGATAGATAGATAGATAGATTTTGTTTATTACATTTTTGGACAGAATGGGAAATTATGCAAGTTGGAATCAAACTGAATATGTTTCAAATCACATTAACTACCAGGCCTCGGCTTTTCACATTTGTTATTATGAATAATTGTGAAAGAAATCTCACCTGTGACCTGATGTGGGCAGTATGGGTGTGATGAAGCTGGGGTCAGAGAGTCCGTTACTGTCACCGCGTCCGGTCTCAGAGGTCTCCGGAGCCTGAGGGGTCGACACACTCACTGAGGGACTGCTGGATATTGAAATCACTGAGACAGACAAGAGAGAGGGACATTAATGATGTCAGATTAAGAGGAAAAGGTAAGGTCAGGGAGGACACACTATGGTGCACATGTACATGTAAAAATCACAGTTCACCTGAATCCTGTCCGCTCTGCTGGCTGACATCGCCATTTCTCTGTGGGGTGGCTTTCTTCAAAACACAAGATGTGTAAAACAGAAAGTGTGTTAGAGAAAAAGTCAGCACTTTGAATGAAAGACAACAATGCCGAAAAAGCAGAAGCAATTGCTTTACATCTTTACCTGATCAGATCGGCGTGTGCGTTTCATAATTTCCTCAAGGCGCTGTGACAGACAAGAACACAATCAGGTAACTGTAAAATCCTGTAATTACCTTTAAAATCACTCAATAAAATGAACTTGTTCACCTTCTTCCTCTCCATTCTCTCAGCCTCCTCTTTCTGGAAGTGTTTCTCTCTCTCCAGACGCAAACGCTCTGCCTCTTCTCTCTGCCGAGCCTCTTCTTCTTCTTTCTGAACATACAGGGCCACACAAAACACACCGGCATTTGAAGTTTTACGTACAGTATATGCATTATTCAGCATGCATTAACTTTAGGGCTGTCAAACTTAACATGTTTTTGAGATTAATTAAGTGAAAAATGTTGGTTAGTTCACATATTACAAAAAAAGTGGCTTTAGAAAGTGCTAATATATTGTTTGTACACATTTAATTGGACTATATTCATATGCATTCAAATAATACATATGTAGCCTATTATATATGTATTTTATATAATAAAAAAATATTAGAGGCAAATTATATACATATATACACTACTTTTCAAATGTTTGTGGTCGGCAAGTTTCTTAAATGCTTTTGAAAGTCTCTTACGATCAGAACAGCTGCATTGATTTGATCAAAAACAACAGCAAAATTATGAAATAAATGTAAATAACTCTTTTCTATGTGAATATATTGTAAAATGTAATTTAATCCTGTGATTAAAGTGATTTAGCATCATTACTCCAGTCTTCAGTGTCACATGATCCTTCAGAAATCATTCTAATATGATGATTTGATGCTCAAGAAATATTTCTGGCCATTATCAAAATTAAAAACAGCTGTGCTGCTTAATATTTTTTTGTTGCACATTTTTATTCAAGATTCTTTGAAAAATTAGTGCATTAATGTGGTTTTTATATTTAAAGCAAAAAAAAAAAAGCATTAATTTGAAACATAAATGCATTTACTGTTACTTCTGGTCAATTTAATGCATCTTTAAAAAAAAGAAATCTTATTGGCCTCCAACTTTTGAACAGTAGTGTATATAAATAAATAAATTCCGCCAAAATCAATCAATGTTGAATTATCTATTTACAGCCCTAATGTTGATACGTTATCTTAATAAAGCACATATTGAGTGTTGTGCATTTATTTATCGGTTTGGTGTGATTAATGAATGAGATTGTTGTGTGTATATGTTTGTGTACCTGTCTCTGCAGGCGTTCAGCTTCCTCTCTCTCCCTCTGAGCCCTCTCCTCCTCTAATCGCTTCTCCTCCTCCTCCTCTCGTCTCTTCTTCTCTTCTGCCTGCCGCTGCGCCTCCTCCTCTCTCTTGGCTCGCTCCTCTGCCTTTCTCCGAGCCATCTCCTCCCTGCTGCGCCTGCACGCACACAGGCACATGATCATTCAAAAGATTCTTTCAAAATAAACGAATGTAAAGTGCTTTGGTTGTGTTCAGTGTACATTTAGACAACACTGTAGATTACACAACCCTGCAACATATTTGCTGAATTAATTATTACTAAAGTTTTGCTCAAGCACATCACAGTTGCCCACAAAATATGATGTGCATTTCATAGCATTTTTTATTTCAACATCCATTTGTAAGGTGAAGAAGAAAACTGCCACAGATACACGATTCCTCTCTTCCTCTGAGCCAGGTTACAACTATCTAATTTTCTCATGTATGACATTATTTTATGCCTAATCCTGATTTCCTGACCCAGATGTTTCCTGCTATATCTGTGGGTGAATTAAAACTGATACATACGTATCATATCGTGTGTGTGTGTGTGTGTTCATGATGGTAAGTTTTTATTGATGTTTTTTATTTTTTAACTGAGCATCATAAAATTAGGTAATACGATCAGGCTTTTTTTTTGGGTGCAAATCAGCAGAAATATTTGTAAAAATGCGGGGCTGTTATTGCAACTAGTTTTAGAGTAGCTTCCCCAACAGTGGATATAATAACAGTGCTCATGAAAATCTCTCACACGCACCTTTCAGCCTCTTCCTGCTGTCTCTTCTCCTCCTCTTCTCTTTCTCTCTGTTCTCTGGCCTGCCGTCGTTTCTCAGCCAGCAGACGAGATGCCTCCTCGGGATCTGTTGTGCCTGCAGAGGGCCGTGCTGTTGGAGAACTTCCAGAACCTTCTACAAAAAGAAAGAGCCACAGGAATATAATATATGATGCTAGTTCAATCGAACTTGATGGTTCATGTATGGTTGTGCAGTATTACAGACCAGCAGAAGGCTCTGGTTTAGTTGCAGGAGCCTCTGGTTCAATTTTAGGAGGTTCAACATCCTCTTTTTTGCCACCCTCTCGTTCTGGGGTAACTCTCGGGCTCTCTGATGTCACTCTGTTGGGCCTGAGATTGCCTGGCAATAAGGAGGGGTTACTAGGAGACAGTGGAATTGATGCTGGGGGAGGAGGAGACCTGGACTTTTTGGGGTTAAACGTCTTCTGAGAGGGTTTAGCAGTGGAGCCCCTGAGGAACAGACAAAAAAATAATAATTTATTTAATCAGTGAGGGAAAAGTTTTGGTCCTTTTCATTCTGTCCAGCAAAACTCGCAGCAAATGTGTGTGTGTGTGTGTGTGTGTGTGTGTATATATGTATATGTATAAGTATATGTGTGTGTATGTATGTATGTATGCATGTATGTGTGTGTATATATATATATAAATATATATGAAGAGTTCAGATGCAAAAGCCTCTAAGTGCCATCTGAAATTTTCTTCTAGAATGATCATTTTTATCAAGCTTGTATATTGTAGTTCAATAATTTCACTTAAATGTCAATGCAAATGACCTATTAATTGTCATTTAAGTAAAATTACTGAACTTAAATATACGAGCTTGATAAAAATGATCATTCTAGAAGAAAATTTCAGATGGCATTTAGAGGCTTTTGCATCTGAACTCTTCATATATATATTTATATTTATATTTATATATATATATATGTGTGTGTGTGTGTGTGTGTGTGTGTGTGTGTGTGTGTGTGTGTGTGTGTGTGTGTGTACTGTATATACATACATACATACATACACATATATATATGTAATACAAGTAATTATAGAAATCAGAAATTGGTTTTAACATAGGATGATTATGAAGTTTTGTAATTATTTTAGTTTTTAATTTACTAACCCTGGTTGACTGTTTACCCAACAAAACACAAATTTTCAGTATAGAAACCCCTCTTGGTTGTGAAAATTAGATGCATCTTCAGACAGAATGACATACTGAATATACTCTTATTCCACATCTTATAAATGGTGCTTATACCTGTTGGGGGATGGATTGGTGACCCTGCTGCGATCACTGACAGGAGAGGGAGATCTCTTGGGTGTGAACAGGCTCAGACTGGGAGTGGGATATGACAGGTTACTCCATGACTTCCTCACATAGTCCTTATCCTTCCTGTCAATCTATACACAGAGGCACGTATCTATACACAGTACTTCCATAACACATTATACAAAGATCAACACATTGCAGTTGCCCTACACAGACTCTTAAGTACATATTTACACCAATACCATACCAGGATATTCTGGGTGGTCTTTCTGCGAGAGCTGCCGTCCGAAGGGATGAACCCTGCTCTGATTGGTCTCTCAAAATTAAGGCCTGCTTTGATTGGTCGCTCGGCGCTGCGTGACTGGATGGACTTGAAGGACATGGAGCTCATTGGGTGACAGGAGGCTGAGCGAGGACAAACGGGGGTCACTGTACCACGATCAAGTTTAACCAACCAGGGTGTATTATGAAAAAATTTAATTGATCCATTATGGACAAGAGGAGTGACAGCAAGTAGGGTGCGCAAAAGAAAAAAGGTTAAAAAAGGGATGAATGAGTGGTGGAAAAGTGGAAAGGGAAGAAGAAGAAAGTGTGTATTAGTATCTACAAAGCTCTAGAGTCTAGACAGAAATAAGGCAATGCTGATCATCACTGATGGAGGACAATCTGAGAGCATGTTCGTAATGGCATACTACCATAACATTTTTGCAGTATGCATTATGTATACTGTTTAATTTGTACATTTACTGTATGCAAAGCATTGCATTTGTCTAAATGTGAACTTAAATTGGAATAAAACTGCAAACATTGTTAATTTCTAAACAAAAAATGGACGTCTCACAAATTATTAGGTTGACAACAACGTAGCATACTTTTTCTTTTTGCACTGTGAAGTGTTTCACACACTATTATAAAACAGCAGGCAGTGAAAAGTATGGCACAGCATGCAGTAGGGTAGTATTTCATTCTGAACGCAGACAATTAAATTCCTCATAGTCAAATGATGATGCAGTTGCCCATTTTAGAAGCCTTTAATTTAATCAGTTGATAACAGAATCCCCAAACAGAAGAAGAAGAAAAAACCCAAACAATTAGCAAGAAAGACAGAACATATAAATACACACAAGAGATTAGCATCAGCTGTATTTGTGCACGCACACACACACACACACACACACACACCAGTTTTAGATGCAGAGGGCAGTAACTGGGCAAAGCTGTTGCAGAGAGAAGTCTGTCTAAAAGAGGTGTTTTGTTTTAAGACAGGGGCCTTGCCAGAAACAGCTCACAGTTCTCCAATACTCTTTCTCTGCTCTCTTTCTTTGTAAATGTGTTTTCATACTGAACATCTTGAAGTTCAGCTATTGTATAAGTAAAAGCTACTTTGAAAATGCATCTTGTCAAGCTATGAGCTTCTCATACTTTCTAGCTATTCTACAAGTTACTATCAAAAAGTTTCGTTTATAACACTGAAGCTATATATGTTTTTTTAGAAGCATAACAGTAACTCAGATGTTTTTTTGTTTTTTTTTTAAGTATAGCTTTTGTATGACAAAAAAGCAACGTATTTTATAATATTTTTTCTCTTTTTTAGTCACACCTCATCAAAACTTGTCAGAAGATGGCTTGAAAAGCTATACTATTTTTAAAACATCTGAGTTACTGTTATGCTTCTGAAAAACATGGTTAAATAAGAAACAATTGTACCTCAACACTGGTCAGGTCTTACAGAACGCTTCACGAGCTAGGGTGTAAAATTAACACTTGCCACCAGACAAATGCAGGCACTTATTGTGCAGTGTGAGGTCATTTTGCTTATGTACCGACCAATGTGGCAGGAAACCAGTAAGATGTCTCTTAGCTTAACATTTAACAAGAATTTAAAGCAACACATGCACAACTCAATTTCAGGTTTGTTGCATGTTATTTTATATCTTTGAATTTAATAAAAATTTGAAAAGGTTGCTGGTTAAATTGGCCATTCACCAGCTGATAGGCAAAAAAGTTAATTTCCCACCCTATCTGTGACCAAAATTAACATTAAAAAAAGTGTATTAGATTGTTTCATGTTGTGCAAGTGTTTGTGTTCTACCTGCTTCTCCAGACAAAGACATGGCGCTGCGACTCCTGGCCAGGTAGGAGTGTGTTGGTGTCTGTAGTCGAGTGATCATTGTATTCTCCCATGGGGTAAGAGGCATGCGACGCATACCTGGACAACACACACATGCACTTTCTCAACAAAAGTCCTGAAAAAGCAGGTTAAAACATCCAAAAGTAAAGCACTTGACACACATGAATCCCATCACATGCATTCATAACTTCATATGCCCAGAATAGGTTACCCATTTGCATCATCTGCTGGTGACAGTGAATCATGCATGTTTAAAAATGTTTTGAGTTAAGTGAGACCAACCAATCAAGGAAAAACATAACCACCAGTGGAAAGACAACATGAAACTGCAATAACACCCCATTTAATGTCTAAATGAAATAATATTTCAGGGTGGGACTTGATTTTATCCATCATGATTTGACTGGATTATGAAAAGTCAGCTATGAAATGAATATTATTTTGACCACCGCACATGGCCAGTCGAGCAGCAAAACTCAGTAACTACATTAAACAGGAGTCTAATGGAGTCAGGAGTCAGTTACTACATTAAATTCCTGAAAACAATTGGTTTCTTTAAAATAACATGCACTGATTAATTGTGCACAACAACAGAAAAAAAAAAGGAAAAAAAGTTAATAATTCTGTTTTGTTTTCATGTTGTCTTTAAAAAAAGGTGGTCAATTGCTGTAGGGAAAAAACAAGCAAGAACCAAATATCAAAAACAATATACAGTCAAATGCCAGTGAAGCCCTGAAATAAAGCATGCAGCAATGCACACACAGTACAACCCTTCCCCACTATTTTTATAGCTTAACGATTATTCGCTAATGTATAACCCCTTTAAAACTTACACAAACTTCAACATGCAATAATGCTGGAAGAGACTGCATGACTCAGGGCTCAAGACTAAACACGACAAATTACAGAACTGCATGATTATAGATTTGCTATTATTTAGTTTAGAAGCACTTGGTCATGTTTACATTGTGTGCATGCAATAAAGTGCAACATGTTGAGTATAAACTCGAACATTTTCTCCATATGGAAATAGATTTTTATTTGAACGATAACTTAAACATTTAAAGACAGACTTATTGTGAGTTCAGAGGTTATTAATCAATGGTATATGCATTGCTTTTGTTAAAAGCATACACATACATATTTTTCAATACACTTAAATTATATTGTTTCTTTAGGTATAATCAACAACTTTGAATATTTTTTAGATCACATCATTACTTTTTGCAATTACTCATTTCATTTGCAATGCTTCATGGGATTAAAATTCTTTCCCTCATTAAAGCTGTTAAGTCGTTTTGTCCGAATATCAAATACTTTTTTGCTACAAATTAAAGTTTGTAATGTTATGATTCGCCTCATAGCTGGTTGGTTTGATTCATGGCTTATAACACTTTCATTAAGTATTATTAAAATCAATAAAAAGAATAAATAAAAATACTCCAGAACCAATGCCACTGAAAATGTGGCCACTATTGCACTCTATGGTGGTGCCTAGATTGAAACAGAATAAACTTATGTTTAATTGAAGTCACATATCAAAACAAAGGTTCTGTAATTTGTCGCTAATGATATTCTATTTTTAACTGTTCATTCATGCTTGTTACTTCATTTAGTCTGAAGCCCTGGGTAGCACAGGTTTGAACCCAGTAAAAGAGCAAAAAAGACTTCTGGATTTCTAAAATCCACCTGCTGGTTTGTCCTGAGGGATCTTCTCTCTGGATATTTGGGATTTAGATAGCGTTTTTTTAATCAAGCAAGATGACGAGAGAGATGTCCGCTTCTGTAAGGCTTGGACGGTACAGCAAAATCACACAAAAACACACACACACACACAAAAATATAAATTATGGGTCAATTCAAAAAGGGGATCCTTGGTAAATTATTCATCTAAAAAGGGACTTGTTTGGCTATGAGATTGTGTAAAGATTTTTTTACCTCTATCTGGGGAATTCAGCAAGGTGGCCGAGGAAGATGACAGGCGTTTGGAAATGACTGGATCTGTGTGTTTGGACAGATTCATAGTGGAGACTGACCTTCTGTCAGCATCTACAAACACACACACACACAAATACAACATGAGATGCAAAACTTAATACAACTTAAAGGTGTAATACAGAAAAATGCACTGAAGAAAAGACTAAAGAAAGATAGAAAATGGGGAAGAGGGCATAAGAGGCTTTACTTTTCTACTGTGTGTATGCTTGAAGCAGCTAATGGATGCTAATTTTTAAAAGTTAGGCTAGATCTGAGGAAAAGTGCTTAGCTACGTGTACTAAAGACTACTGAGGATGACGGCACTTTATCACAACCTGCCTTCCATATGTGTCCCAAAATGGACAGACACATTGACGACTTTAAAACTAACAGGACATCTGTGATCTAATATCACCTATATAGATATTACCTGATTTTAAAGGGGTCATATCATGGAAAATAGGATGTTTCTTGCTCAAAGAGTTAAAACTACTTTTGATGTACTGAACTAGTCAAAAGTTTGGACACACCTGAAATGTTCCTCACAATAAAAAAAATAAAAAGTGATCTAAAGTTTGTTTTGTACACAAAATCTTAGAGGTGTAAAAGCAAAAAAAGCTGTTGGTGCAAAAAAGTGGACTATAAGCAAAAAATGTGACAATCAACAAAGAGATACATGTCCCCTTTAAAACAGAAACTACAAAAATGGCTATGAGTCATCTAACATACTACTGTTAACCAGTTTGTTTATGTTTCTGGCTCCATGCTAACTGCTTACGGGAAAGGAAACTAATCATTTATAGGTTATGCTACAAGTTCTAGCTAATGGTGCTAGTCGGCTGCTCTACACTGCCGGTTATATTCACATTGAGAGCGAAACTGCTGCTGACGAGTTAAGCTGAAAACACCATGATAGTGCTCCAGCCCAGCTAGATCCAATGGAAAGAGAGCAGAATCATCAAAACCTGAGAGAGAGAGAGAGAGAGAGAGAGAGAGAGAGAGAGAGAGAGAGAGAGAGAGAGAGAGAGAGAGAGAGAGAGAGAGAGGGAAGAAGAGAAATGCAGAACCATACACAGAGAGAGTGAGAGAGATATTGATGGTGCAGAAAATAAAGGAAACAAAGGGGGTGTGCAGTGAGCTCATGGCTCTGAGTCAGCAAATGTGAGCAGAGAATAAAATAAATGTGTTGTTCTGCATACATAAACCTATTCCATTTATATTTAAACACTATAAAAGGCACTAATATTAGGACTTCAAATCCTGAAAACCAGGCTAAAGTGAGCTTGTATCAGGGAACCACAATTAATCATAGTACCCGTAGGTTTTCTACACACCCTGAATAATTCTGTGCACATGTGTGTTTACCGCTGTTGTGTGACGTGCTAGCGGAGATCGTTCCACCCCAGCTCCAGCGGTTCGACTTCGGCCTGGCTCTCTGGTCTCTCTGACCTCTCTCCATGGTCCTCCTGATAACAGCCTCATACCGTGCCTGAAACACACAAGGACATTTTCTTTCCAGAGAGCATTTTATTGGATAAACGCATCCTTTTTTATTTTGTAAAAGTCTTGATTTTGTTTTTGAGGGGTACTAGAATATGCTTTCATGCTTGATTGTTCAAAAAACACATTATTTTTCACATATTTTTACATATATTTTATATTTTACATTATAGCACCTCTCTCCCCAGTCTGGCTCGAACACGCTGATTCAGATAAAGCCTGTCCTTCCGAAATACGAAATGTGCTGTGATTGGTTAGCTGGCCCAGTGTGTTGTGATTGGCACAGCTTAGCGTGTGTTCAGGAAATGTCCCACCCTTGCATAACTGTGAGTTCTGCTCTAGTGTAAATATTAAGGATGGCGGCAATTTCAATCCAATTTGAGCCTGATTCAGACCCTGACAACGTTAATGAACAAGAGGATCGTGCAGAACGGATTTCAAGCTCGGATTTCACAGGACAGATAAACATTGCAATGTGCAGGAATGTGTTTAAAATAAATTTGATTTAAAATCTAAGTTGTCTTCAGCCTTAAGAAGATCAAACAAATGAGTTTTGGAAAAGGGGTTGAAAAAACAGCATCTCTTAGACATAGAAGCAGCTCAACCAGGCCTCGTCCCCTTTTTTGCGGATTCTATGGGCGGGGATTATTTAAATGAGTAACATTGTGACTTCATAAAGCCCGGAAAAAACGCGTTATAGTTCTTGGAAAGTGGATTCTGTAAAATAAAATATCTCCCTTTGGAGTGGACTTTGAGCTTTGTAACCTTGCAGATCTTTTTTTATGCTCAAACAGCAATATTACACACTAACTGAAGTTGAAAAAGTGGAAAAGCATAATAAAGATAAAAATGCTATTAAAAAAAAAGTTATGTTTATTTTTATTACAACAGAAGTACCAGAGGGGCTTAGATACTGTAAGACGGCCTTCAAATATAGTGGTGGTCAAACTTGGAGTCTTGCAGTCAAAACTGTTGAGAACCACTGATGTAATTGTGCTTTAATAATGACTGATGAGAAATATAAAGATAAATAATAAAAAGTAAACGTATAGGGTGTGAATATATACAAACAGCTGAATAAATTCAACTCCAGAGAAGGGTTTTTCCCGATGTCCTCACCTTCTCCTCCTCCAGTTTCTGCCGTCGTTTCTCCTCCACAGCAGCTCGTCTCCTCTCCTCCTTCACCCGCTGCTCCTCCATCCTTTTCCTGCGCTCCTCCAGCTGTCTCTCATGAAACTGTCGGGCTCTCTCCTCTCTCTCCAACCACTTGGACCCCCGTGCAGCTGCGCACACACACACAAACAAACAATCAATTCCCTTAGTCAAGTCGTGGATTTTTTGCTGGCCCTATAACATATACTCCAAATTCAGAAAGACTTATGCATAGTGATTTGTTTATAATTTCAATTCTAACACAACTTTTCCAGTGTAACTTAAGGAGGTCTGGAAATCACAATTTTTGACATTGTCATGACTACTGGACACTGAAGGAAGGAAGGAAGGAAGGAAAGAGGATAGATAATATTATTCCTAAATAGCCCAGCTGGTATCTAGATGAGGGAATGCCCTACCAAATATGTTCTGTTCCTGGATGAGGATCCCAAAATGAAAGAGAGATCCCTGATAATGTAAGTTCAACCAGTCATATTTAAGATTTGCAAAGAGGCTGTCATTGAAGGACAGGGCAACACAACTACATTGGAACTCAAAATTGTGACTAATTTCACAGTAGTCGGTCGTCATCCCCATTGTCATTTAGCTGTAATTAGTTCAGCATCCGGTGATATTGGCAATACCGGTGTTGTCTCAAGTTTATATACTGGTGTGAAAATATATCTTTGAAACACAAATTAAGATATTTTTAAAGTCTTATGGGTTTGGAACGGCAAGATGGTGAGTAAATGATGACAGAATTTTTATTTCTGGGTGAACTATCCCTTTAAATTTAAAATTTAATGCTAAAGCTATAAGAATATGTAATAAATAATAAGAAAGGCAGAAGTTAAGTCAACATTGTGGATTATCAATTTTATTTGCAACCAAGCACTCCAGTAATCGAAAGCGAGCAAAATTAATCCGCCAATCTCTCTCTGGCCTCTCTGTCTGTGCCTATAACCCCTTACATAAAACTGGGTGTCCTGGTAACAACCTTGCCAAGAGTTTACAAAACAACTGCACCTCGCCACAGCAACCTGCCCCTTCAAGTTAGTCATGCAGTTACAAACAGGGAAAACAGACAGACACGAGAAAGAGCAAAATGTGTAAAAAAAGGCAAGATCAGGAAAAAGTGCAAGAAGTGTAACCCTGAGCTTTACATGGTGAAGAAGGTTTGATTTGACAAATTCACATGATTGACACATTCCAGCAACTCACAGAAATAACAAGAACAACACGTGAACATGTAACTGCTTCTTATACTAAACTGATCATTCATTATGTCTCTCATTGGGACTGAGTGAGTCTCTGATCAAAGGTCAACAGTATCTGTGTGTTTGCAGTAAACCACTAACACTCCACCATGAAATCAAAACTGAACCCATGTACATCTCAATAACCGGCCCGTTCTAAAGATGCATTCGAGTCAAGTCAGCAAATGTAATACCTCTGTTAAAGAATATGTAACAAAAGCGAATTGATATTATTCATAATTTTTTGCAGATTGTTTGTTTTTTACATTTTGTGTACTGTAACTGGATGAAGCTTGCTAGAAAGCACTACTCATTTATATTATTTAGGAGATGACAGTCTTGCATGACTAAACTACATTTCCCATCATTCTCCGATGCAAAACAAGAATTATAAAAAAACAAAGCATCACTTACAGTACATACTATCTATGCATCCTTTGTCATTTGTATCTGTTTTGTATGTAGTACCTCAAAGAAAATGTCTTTGTTAACCCTTTAAAACCGGATGTGTCGTCGACGACTCAGCCAACCAAGCTGTATTCATGTCACTGTAACTCTTCAAAAGTTTTTTTGAATCAAAATAATTCAAATAGTTCCTGAAAGTAGACATCATGCGCTTTTCGCCAATATACGGCTTATTACGGTAATGTCATGCTTTCCGTCTGCAAATGACAGCAGCACGGGATGGAAGGATTTGAACAGAGATACGACGCGCGGAAGGTTAGAGCATTTTGGATTGCATAAAATAATAAAAGAAACGAACAAATACATGGCGAAAAAAGTGTTAGACAGCAGAAGAGGGGATTGGGATGATTTTTAATGAAATTTGGGAGGCGGATGGCCGTTACTCTTTCACGTATCTAAGCATGTAGTGCGTGCATGTGTATGTGTACGTGCCTATGAATGCGTGCATTTGTATGTGTGCGTGTATGAAAAAAAGTGTCCTAAATGAAAACTGTGCAACCCAATGTCACAAAAAAGACTTGTATATATGTTTTTTTCTAAATAAAAATAAGTAAATTTATTCTAGTTTTTTTTTTTTTTTTTTTCTATTTAAATTCTATTTACAAACTCACCACACACAATAATGGTCAATAACTTTAATTTGTTGAAAGCTTATCTTTTTCTGAAAAAGATGACACCTTGCACATGAAGATAGCTCATTGTTTTAGAATTTTACAGTAAAAAAAAAAATCAAAGTATGTGAAAAACACATATTTTAGCTTCAGGTTCTAAAGGGTTAAAGGGATGGTTCAGCGTAAAATGCACTATGCACTCCTTTGCACTATGACCTCAAGCCAAACACTCCCCCAGAAGCCTTTTTTTCCCTTGGTCAAACATTATTCAAGTTAGAGCTTATTTTGAGATATCAGCCGGATGGCTTAGTGCAGGCGCTAATGGATCCAAGGTTGTATCTCGTAAATTACCCCACTAATAATGCCCAGAATGGTACCAAACTTCTACAGTCGTACAAATAGGTTCTGTACTCATAAAACGAGGCATTGGAAAGTTTGTAAGTACATCAGGAGTTTATTTAAATAACACTTGCCTGACAGCTCATGCTACTGCTAACCCGGACGTCGACGTCACTTCACTGAGTTGGGAAAAGCACGTAAAAGTCCTGGCAGAAAGCAATGCATAAGGATGTAGTGTAACAACGCCCAGTTCCAGGAATGCACTAATATTTTGTTGGTACCAGTTTGCAACAATTATTAGACACTAAGTTGTCAACACTTCGGAAAAAATAATAAAAAAATTGGGATATACCAAAAAACCTTTTCAGCAACACCGGGTGATCGCGCGAGATCCCACACAGAGCACGACATCTATTGCCGGAAGAGACTACCAGTAAAGTAGTGAAGGCGCAAGAAGCGAGAGAACAGCTGAAGAGATCAACGAAAATATATATGCTTTATAAATGCTTGTATTTTCAGATCAACACTTAAAAAGTATTTCGAATATCATCCAGTTATCAATAAATTTCTATGGAGTGTTAAATTCACTAGCTTTTCCCCATAGGCGGAGTTTGACATTCGAGCCAGGGGGGGGCAAAAAAAAAAAAAAGAAAAAAAAAAAGATCATTGTAGCAGCTGGGACCTATAGAAGCTTGTTTCCGCCACTGAATAATAAATAAATAATAATAATTGCGACCCCTATAAATTCGCAAAATGGGAGATATAAAGTCAGAATTGCGTGATATAAAGTCGCAATTGGGAGATATAAAGTCAGAATTGCGTGATATAAAGTCGCAATTGCGTGTTATAAAGTCAGAATTGCGTGTTATAAACTATTCTGAGGTAAAAAAAAAAAAAAAAAACAGTCTGTCTTTTTTTCCCTTAGAATTGGACTTTTTATCTCACAATTGCAACATCTCGCAATTCTGACTTTATTTCTCAGAGATATAAAGTCAGAATTGCGTGAAATAAAGTCGCAATTGCGTGTTATAAAGTCAGAATTGCGTGTTATAAAGTCAGAATTGCGTGATAGTCGCAATTGCAAGAAAAAAAATCTGAATTCTGACTTTATAACACGCAATTGCGACTTTATTTCACGCAATTCTGACTTTATATCTCTGAGAAATAAAGTCAGAATTGCGAGATGTCGCAATTGTGAGATAAAAAGTAGCAATTATCTTTTAAAATGTTTTATTTTGTGGCGGAAACAAGCTTCCATAGGGTCCTATCAATTGGGGCACTCGCACATACTGTATGGACAAAACAAACATGCTAAATAAACACATTTATTTTTAACCCAAGAAAAAACAGTACAACAATACAATCATATTTGTAAACAGGTAGAACTTCGCCCCTTGACTTCGCATCGCATCTTCGTTCGGACACAATTAGGATCATCTTCGTTCGGACACAATTAGGATCAATGAAATGTGGACCACTTTTGCACTGTTAAAATATTATCTTCAACCAAAACGAAAAGATTTTTAAGGTTTTTCTTTCCTTTTTTCAAAACACATTGTGGCAATGAGAGTGATTAAAAAACAAGTTATATTTCGCATTTTGTTGTACTTCATGAAACATTTAAAACATTTTGAGAGGGAAAAATGAACACAATACTCTCCACTTTTGAAACATATTGAACAGCATATATATATGTGTTGAGTTTCTCCAGCTTAAGCAGTTATTTGGCAGAGAAATAAAACTTACAGACCTAGACATTGTCCAGACTCTAGTGCAACAGTAATTTTCGTTTTTTGCGTACTGCATATGCGTCGATAATGGTCTCAGGTGAGAGCATACCGTGAGAGCTTGGCCGTAATGTCGCTTTCGATGTTAAGTCACATGACCCAGAGCCCCGAATTATTATTTTATTTTTTTACTAAAGCAGTAGGCCTATATGAAATCAGATGTATTACCTACCACCATTTAGTTGTTTTGTGTTATTTAAAATATATATTTTTTTTTAAACAATGCAATTTTTATTTATTTTTTTAAATGCAATTACCCGTTTCACCAGGGGGGGGCAATGCTCCCCCTGCCCCCCCGCAAACTCCGCGCCTGCTTTTCCCTTACACTGGTGAGTTTTGCAAAGGACTTTTACGGCCTTTTCCCAAATCACTGAAGTGACCTCGACGTCCGGGTTAGCGGTAGCATAAGCCAAAAAGCAAGTGTTATTTAAATAAACTCCTGATGTACTTACAAACTTTCCAATGCCTCGTTTTATGAGTACAGAACCTATTGTACCACTGTAGAAGTTTGGTACCATTCCAGGCATTATTGGCATTATTGGTACCATTCCTGCACTAAGCCATACAGCTGATATCTCTAAATAAGCTTTAACTTGAATAATGTTTGACCAAGGGAAAAAAAGGCTTCTGGATGGGGTGTTTGGCTCGAGGTCATGGTGCAAAGGACCCTATAGGTTGAAATTACTCCGAACCATCCCTTTAAGAAGTTAAAAAGAGAAAAATTAAGTTGTCAAAAAACTAATTATAGTAAACAAAGCTTAACATTCAAATGCCAATCAAATCATGATAAAAAGTAATTATGATAAAAAAAAATTAAAAGTCCCGTCCACCCAATTGAACATTGAATATACTGCTTCATTCTGAAATGTGTCACGTTATGGAAGTTAAATGTGTTGCAAAGGCACTCTGACATTGTCTTTAATAACAATGTGTGTGTTTGTCCTACCATTCTGCTTCTCCAGCTCCTCCCTCCGTTCACGTGCGAGTCTCTGCCTTTCATCGATCTTCTGCATGAGAGGCTCTGCAAACACAAGCACACATGCTGGATGAGTTCAGGCAGTAAAGCTGGGAGGTGATGTTTGCATATACAGCTAACAGTAGTGCACAGTGTGTGTGTGTGTGTGTGTGTGTGTGTGTGTGTGTGTGTGTGTGTGTGTGTGTGTGTGTGTGTGTGTGTGTGTGTGTGTGTGTGTGTGTGTGTGTGTGTGTGTGTGTGTGTGTGACCTGGTCTGGTAATGATGTGTGTTTCTGTAGGGCTGGGAATGGTGTAGGTGTACTGTCCCGAGACAGATGAGTCCGGGCGACTCCATGATGACGACTTCTCATCTGCTCTGGGAAGGTAGTCAGAGCCTGAATGACACAAACAGAGGGAAGGGGGGAAAACCCAAACTATTTATTCATCAGAAAATACAAAGTGCTTTATTTATTTTTGAAACATCTAGGTGGTATATCACTGTATTGGTGCTCTTTAGACATCATATCATTTAAAAAGGGGATATAATAGGAATATAAACCATTTATTAATATTAAATATTACATAAATCGTATTACATAATTTTGATCAGTAATAAATTACACAAAATACATTTATTTTAATATTAATAATAATCTTAATGAATATTAAATTAATTTGAATTCATTTTAAAATATTAAACAAAAATATTTATATTGTTTTGAGATTTAAAATTATTAAACAAAAAAATATTAAATTATCATTAAAAATAATATAATATAATTGTATTAAAATAATATAATATAATTGTATTAAAATATATATATATATATATATATATATATATATATATATATATATATATATATATATATATATATATATATACATATATATATATATATATATATACACACACTTTTTTTTTTATATTTTAAAATACTTAATATTTATGATATATATTAAACAGTAAATTGTAACCAAGAAATGTTTTTACAACTTTCACAAACTGTAAACATACTTTGATTTCATAAAGTTAACATGCCAACCATGGAGAGATATCCAATATTTATACAGGTGTAAACAAACACATACTAGTCTCATATTGTACATCAAATGTATTTTTTTATTTGCACAGTGATATACACGAGACATACTGACATAGTGTTAAAGAAGCTGCAAAAAGTCAAAGTTGTTTGCTCTACATCGTGTTGATTTACTTAAGCACCTGAGCTCATTCCCCCTCACACACTCTTTTAGGAAGTGACTGTGAGAAGGTTTATGACCTGACAGATCTCAGCCTGAAAATTAAACAATTCCTTGAAAACAGATGCCAACTAGGCTTATGAATCCATGGGTAAACATAAAATATATGGCTTGAGATGTTTAACCATCCACAGACAGAAAGTGTGTTTGTAGTGTTCCTATAATCAGGTCTCTACATCTGCAAGTATCCAGTGACAGATACTGAAGCAAACAGCACATCAGAATCAGCAATCTGGTTAAACTGTTATTGATTCCTGCACTAAAACCAATCAGTCTCCCGCTGTGTGCGTCATCTCACACACCAATCAATAATAGGCCTAGTTATGTTTTCTTGTTATACATTATGCTCGTTTAATCCAAACTTATAATACAGAAATTGCAGGCACAATGTCCCTCAGTTCCGTTGAGGTTAGGCATCTGACATATCCCAAATTATGCTTTTGGACATGAGGCACAACAGAGCCATTTCTGGCTTTCTGAAACACATGTAGGTTATATCATTTTAAATATATTTGAAAGATAATTTAAGTTTATATTACACACTTTAAGCATTATCGTATCGCACTATTTAATTAGTTATCGCATATCGCATTTTTCTTCAATATCGTGATTCAATGGCAAAAAAGAAAAGTATTGCCATCCTTTACATGACACGTAATAGCATGTATTATGGCTCCCACAAATACTGATCTTTAAAGAGTGCTATCCATAATTCTACTGTGGGGGAGGAGGGGATAAACAAGCTATGGGCAGATGGTGCGTCTAGACGAGGGGGGGAATGGATAAAGGACAAAAACAAATCACAACAAGCAAAGACGTAAGTCACTGCATTTTAGCAAAAGTCATTGACGACCCATTGGCCAAAAACAAAAACACCCTATTCTACATAATACTCGAAATACACAGGAAAACATGAAGAGTTCATTGACAAAAATGGAATTTACTGTAGAATGCGGAATGTCACAGAATTTGGCAAATTTTGGATGAACAAATTAAAAGTAGGGCTGAACAATTAATCGAATCGTGATCTGTGAATATGAAACTGCAAAAAGCTATTTAAAAAATGAATGTTCGGTACGGGTGCAACGATCAGCACGCATGTGATTCGTGGATTAACTGCTAAGTTTAACCATCATAGAGTGAAACTCGATCATTTGGACGTGTTTTGTCTTGCCAATTTACACATTCAGACGATTTGAAATACAGAAGAAGAGGCAAAATGCGTTTCAGACGGCGCTCAAACACCGAATTGATTCCTCTTTCACGTTTATTCGCACTTAAACGGACACATTTACACAAAATTATGTCAAAATACCCGTCTCGACAAGTATTCTCTCGGTTGACAGTGAACAGTCGAGAAAGAAACCGGATGTGTGTCAGTATATTCGGTCTTAAAGTGACAGCAGCCTAATATTCCTGCTGTTGTCTGTGTCATTAATGCTAATCAAATAAAATAATACAGCTTTAACAAAGATGAACCTATTTCATTTCTACAGTAAACAAATAGTGTTATTTTACATTTAGGCCTAACTATGAAATTTTCTGTACCTGAATTCCTGAATACTACTGTTAGTAACTTTGTTATATAAGCTTGTAATTTTTGTATTTGTTCTTATTTTATTACTGACTGTTCACTTGTCTTTAATAATGTTTGAACTTTATTAGTTAGGCTAGTAGTTTTTGCTGTGGTATCAAAGTACTTAAAGTGAACTTTAAGTAATAAATGGAAAGAAAAGTCCCCCCCCCCCCTTTTTTTTTTTTTTTTTTTTTTTTGCTGATCCGAAAAATGGTTTGATCCGTAACTCAAAAAGCATAAAAATGATCAGAACTGTGAGTTTTGTGATCCGTTGCACCACTAATGTTCGACGTGTCTCTGAATTCATGAACTGCCTACACAGGCAGCTTGTAATGCGTTGGAACAGAGCCATTGTGATATTATTCAATCTATTTCCGTGTGCGATCCCTGAGGAGGCGACGGCCGGCACTTGCTCTAGATTTCAGGACAATGTTGCTCCTGATTTATCCCAGGCCAAACTCCGTCCGACCCAATTTACCCACTTACCGAAAACGCAGGATATCACCTTTCTGAGACAAACAATGGGCAAGGTCTCAAATGATTACTGAGGGCAATTTCTGAAATCATTATATTCCAGAAAAAGGGACATTGATGAAATTCTTCATTGTTTCATATTTCAGTCAGTTAGAAAACCCTCAGTTTCTACCAGCCCTGAACAGACACACACACAGACTTCAATACTACAGTTATACAATCTAATCTAGAGTCATCAGTTCTCTACTGAGATTTATTAAAACGCAGAATACAGGTTTATAAATCCCTAAGAGAATGTAAAGCCAAAAATGTAGTCTCTGTGTGTGTGCGTGTGTGTGTGTGTGTGTGTGTGTGTGTGTGTGTGTGTGTGTGTGTGTCAGCGGCTCATTACTTATCGGTGAGGGAGACCCAGTGGTGTTTAACCTAGAAAATACCTGACAGTGAATCATAAGCCCAGATGCCCAAGTGAAATGGACACTTCATTCTCCAACATATTGTGCTGCACTACTGGCAAAAGACAATCCTAAACACATATCCTACATCGCTGCACCTTAAATGGTTTGATCTTTGTTGAATGCCTCTAACGGAAGGCAAACGAGGCTGAAATCATCCGATATGTGCACCATCTAAACAAACCTCAGGCTATTGTGGCGGTGAAACTTTAACATGACACCTGTGGGGTGTGTTTGTGTGAACAGCTGATTTTGCCTTGATGTAGCTCGCTAGTAAAGGCTTTTCACTTGACGCATAGCATTTACTCAAATGCCTAAGGGGTACAAAAAAACAATCAAATCTCAGAACGAAGTCAATGTTATCTAGTCTATACATTCTTTTGAGATGACAAAAGATAGGCTACATAGTTACAATCACATCTTTCCTCTCGAGATTAGACACAAAATGCCTGAGCCGAGCCCTTTCGAGCAGGTTTTGGACTTTCCTTTTAGCATTTTCTCTCCATTCCTGCACAGAACATACCAGCTCATGAAACTTTGGTCTGAGGCCCATGCCTGATTAGCTTACTAATCTGTGTCCTGAATGCAGGGCTGAACAGGCTGGTTAAGTATATAGTGACGGCAGAACAGAACAAACAGAAAGATCCACAGACACCAACCATCTACAGCAGCAAAACAGCATTAATGAAATCATCATCTTGAGGTAGTTACACAAACCTTTGAACGATTGTTTAGACAACAAATACGCAGAATGATAATGATGAACAGGGCTCAAGATATGATGGCATACAGGCTTTTAGGGGTGGTATATTTACATACCGTAATATGCAAAATCTCTAATGAGACTGGTAGAGTCAGGGTTAGACCCATAGAGTTAGGGTAACCCTAACCTAACCCTAGACTCTAACCCATAGAGTCAATGTGCGCTAACAACACTTCTTGGACTTTGACTTACAGGCTTTGTTTAGCTAGTTAGTATCTCATAGATTTGACGATATACTGTATATACAGCCAAATTAATCACTTTTTTCTTTTTTTTTATAAAAAAAAAAAAAAAAAAGTCCATAATGTGCCGAAATGTAGACTATGTAGTTGTAGTCTCCCTTCGGGCTCTCTGATAATCAAATAAGAACAAACAGACAGATATGCAAACTAAAACACAAATACAGGAACACATCCGGTGTGACACTCTATAGCAACAGTCTTGTTTTCTACTCCTGTCAAGGTTGTTCATCTTGGCTCTTGTGAACGGTTTCCATGCCAGTGTGTGTAGCGAAGCAGAACTGCTGGAGTCAGAGTGAAGCTGAGGTCCGAAGACAAAGCATCAGATAAATACTATGTAAATCAGGAGACTGCTTTTGATACACAAGATAATATATGAAGGGAGGAAGAGAAAGAAATACCTGTTAAAACCAAACGCTTGTTTACCATCTTACTAGACAATGTTGAATGTGCTGCAAAATGAGATGGAAAACATCCCAATTTGCACACAATCCATCCGAAATAATATCTGAGATTAGGATTAATGCATCACAAATAACAGTGTGCTGAACGTATAGCATTGCAAAGGAATATGGTGTCCAGGAGCGTCTCCCAGGTGTTAGATGATACGACTTTAAGGGCAAAGGTCAGAGTTGAGCCTAGTGTCGCTGAACTTGAGTTCACTTGTTTGTGAGCAGACAGACTCTGAAATCAAATGCAACCAATAACATGTCTTCTAGTCGGCACATATTTAATCCGGGTAAATGGCAAACATTTTCATGTTTTAACTAAATTTGAATTATTACACAAATTTTTGAATTATATGATATATATTTATAGGGCTGGGCGATATGGCCAAACATCATATCTCTGTATTTTTAGGTTGAATGGCGGTATATGGTATATATCTCTGTATTTTCAAAAAAATTCTACTTGGATTAAAAGAAAATATCTGTATTTATTGTTTTATTTCACATCCTACCCAATGTTGTCCTACAAACAATGTTCATATTGAAGGCTGTGAAAACAAATATAGTAAACCATGTAAACAGGCTCTGGTATATTATGTGCAAAAATCACATTACATTCTAACATTGTAACATTACAATCTAAAAACAAAAATAATGATAAAATATTTAAAATTAAATTAAAATATAATAAAATAATGATTTTATTATTAAATTCACTACACTAAAAATAAAAATAAATACAATCAAAAGCACAGACTAATTAACCTACATTTGATTACACCATTACAATAGTCACTTTAGAGTTACTGCTATCATAAAAATACACTTACTTGTAGGTTTAAAATTCAGCATATGGCACATTTATTGTCCAACAACAAATATTTTAGCAATATGTATATTTTAGTCAGAATTATTTTGCTCCTATTCTATTGCGCTCCGTCAGTTTGACGCGCACATGTATCTGTCAGAGCAAGCCACTTTAAACCATATGCGTTTTATCTTACCAGTTATTTTAAAGCCCTTAATATAAAGCATGGCTCACGTTTAGGACAAATTGGATGATGCACTTTCCCCGCATCAGATATTTTTTCAGACACAATATAAATGCAAAATTAGAATTCATGAATATGTAACGGTATTCACGGTATAGCAAAATCCATACCATGGCACAACATAATACCGGTAGTCACGTTCATACCGATATAGCACCCACCCCTATATAATTATATTAAGAGCCATAATTTCAGTAAGGGGGAAAAAAGCTTTTGGCTTCCTGAGGCCTCAAAGAGGGTGCAATGAGCAAAATATTAATGCACCCCATTAAACAGTTCATTCAAAGTGGCCGCAACTAATGATTATTTTAATAATCGATCAGTTGCCCGATTATTTCTTATATTTTTTTTGTTAACCTTTTACCATATGTCTTCAGAGTATCACAATAATATATTATTGTGAGTTCACTATCGTGATATGTATCTAATTGTGACATGAGGGTATCGTTACACCCCTATGGACAACCCTTCACCTGGAGCCTTAATGAAGAGAGGGAAGAGTTCAGAAGAGACTGGAAGGAGAGAGCAAGGTATCCAAACTGAACAGCTACTGTTGGTGAAGTTATTTAATAAGGAAGTTTAAATTATACACACCTTGTAACCAAGCCTTTAAACAATCATGTCTACAAACACAATCCAGGACTGAGGCACCTTCTGTTTGATTAACGTTAGCAACCAACTCAACTAAAAGAGTTAAACTTGGTAACTTACTCACGTTTCATTTTTATGAGAAACTAAACTGCTTCGTTTAGTGCTAGAAAGCTCAATCTGAATGACTTCTGTTGACCTTCATGACCTACACGAGACCAAAGGATCAGTTCACTTCTTTAGCACAGGGGTTTTCAAAGAGGACCTCAAGGTTTAGGGGGTCCACAGAAAACTTAAATTATTTTTTTAATGCACTTTAACAGCAAAAAAATTACCAAAATATGCAAATTCTAAATGAAAAGCATTACAAATTTTTTTTTCAGAAATTATATTGTGAAATTAAAATGTATATATATATTTAAAAGAATAATTTTCACAATTACAAAAAATAGCCAATTGTTGTTTATGCTTACGATTTGTCCACACACAATATAAATGGGTCTGTATGCATTAATATAGTCTGGCGTTTATATTTTAGGAAGAGTTTCATATTTGGGGGATCTTGGCATTAAAAAGCTTGAACCCCTGCTCTAAGAACCGGTGAACTGCACATCACTGACAGCTCTTACCTTGAATTTCACTCATGGTTTTGGAGAATTTTGGAAAACCCCATGCAAAACTCGTCTACATTGCCAAGGAAGAAATCCTAATCCAATACATCAGACCCAAGCCTCACGCATACACAAAAGTCCAAAGGACGTGGCATCCATCACAGGCTGACGAAAATGTGTGTGCTGATTCATTGACAAATAAAAGAGAGGAATATGTGATGGAGACATGGATGAGACTTTCACCACACCCCTTCAATCTGAGACTGATCGAGAGGAGACAGTAGATCCCCCGCTTTGAGCATGTAAAAGTCAGATTACAAATCACAATTGTGTGTGATTGCTGTGTGTGCAGTGCAGAAAAAAAAGCAAGATTATAGAGAGAGAGAGAGAGAGAGAGAGAGAGATCAGCGATTAGTGTGCAATTCTCCACATGGCACAAGGATAAGTGTGTATGTGTGTGTGTGTGTGTGTGTGTGTGTGTGTGTGTGTGTGTGTGTGTGTGTGTGTGTGTGTGTGTGTGTGTGTGTGTGTGTGTGTGTGTGTGTGTGTGTGTGTGTGTGTGTGTGTGTGTGTGTGTGTTGAGTGTATTGGAGCGGGAAGGCTCAGAGATCTGAGCAGCTTAGCAGTGGCTAATGCTAAGCTTAGAGAGAGAGGAAGAGAGAGCATTACCCTCACCAACCAGTACAAGACAATTCAGAAAAAACGCAATTTAACACTATGGGCCCTATTTTAAGGATCTAAGCGCATCATCTAAAGCGCAAGGTGCAAGTTCACTCAGGGTGTGTCCGAATCCACTTTTGCTAGTTTAACGACGGGAAAAATGGTCGGTGCACCAGGCGCATGATCTAAAAGGGTTGTCCCTATTCTCATAATGAGTAATGGGTGTGTTTCGGGATTTACGTGTGTTAAACCAATCAGAGTCTCATCTCCCATTCCCTTTAAATGCCAGTTGCGCTCGCGCCATGGCAGATTCACTATTTACATGACGGAATTTGATAGTGGAAAGACCGAACGCGTCTCCAGAGCGCAAACGGAACTACTCGTGCGCGAGGTAAAAGCGCACAAGCAGAACATTTACGGGACAAGCCGGATTCCACCATATCTTTATGTACACAATAATAATTTTTTACATTGTAATCCTTTTAATTTTAAATATTTGGCATGTTTGTGTGCTGCTGTGCGTCCCTGTGTGTGTAATAAGCAGAGTGTACGCGCATTGTGGACCCGCCTATAGGCGCACATTAATAACGTGCTCTTTAAATAACAAAAATATATATTACGCCATTGACTTTAGACCAGGTTTCAGTTGGTCAGCGCAGTCTATTTCTGTTGCCTCAAAATAGCAACGGTCCAACAATGCGCCAGAACACACCTCGTTTTCAGACCAGCAGCCCATGGAAGCACAAATGGGCGCAAATGCATTTGCTATTTAAACAACGTGGCGAAGGACATGAAAATGATAATTGCGTCGGGCTGAAACTAGCAAAAAACACTTGCGTCGCGCTTGCCGCTGCATTGCGCCGGGTGTAAGATAAGATAAGGCCCTATTCGTTATTCCAGAGCGTGTGTGACAACATCTGCAAGATTTTAAGCCAGCAAATATTCAGGCCTCTCAGTTATTATGACTCATCAAAACAATGTGAAATGAGAGTCATTTGGAGTTGGATTTTGACATGGTGATCAATAAAGTACACCTATCTTTTTGTCTGTAACATTTGAATCTTATGTTGAATGCAGTTTTTCTCTCAGCAAGTGATCAATGACCAGCTTAGACACATTTAGTGCACTGACTAGATTTACTCCCCTGCTAAACAACAGGGTGCTAGTTTATCCAGTGAACACTTTGGGAATTGAACAAGAGAGAAACCGTAGCATACTAACACAGAATAATAGTACAGAATAAGGCTATGTTAACATTCAGTATTTGGGGTTGACAACTGCATACTAACAAGCGTGATTCTAGGAATGTCCTGTTCATATAACAGCTAACAGAAGTAGCTCAAATACCTGTCCTCTCTCAATTATTGAAAAACTAAAGCTGCAAGATTTGGGGAAGTTTATTAAATTTCTATAATAAACTATTTTACTTTTAGTTTTTTATTTTACAGTAAAATAGTGAGTATTTAAGAAAAATAAAATAAAAATAAATGTATTTTTCAGTGGAACAATACTAATATTTATGGCTTAATAAGGCCTACATTTCTTCATTTTCAAACATTATTAAACCATTAAGCTTTTATTTTGGCAGAAAACCACTAGTTTCTCTTTTGTTGACAACAGCAACAACAACAACATTAGAAGTTTTGGAAGATGGTTGGCACATGTTGTGTTCTCAAATGCACATTATAAGTGACCCAAAGTCACAGCACATGCAGAGATGAGTTCATGTGGAGTACTTTAACTGCATAATGAGCCACTCTAGGACTTTTCACATTGCACTTAACCCCAGGGTATCGTCGTTCTAAACATCGCTTTTAACCCCGGCTAAAGGAATGTTTCACACTTAGCAATGCTTTTTACCCAGAGTTCTGAAACCCAACCACTTATGCAGTGTTAACCCTAAATTGCGGTGCCAAACTTGTACAGTGTGAAACGATGCGGTGTCAGAATATTACAGCTAGCAACAGACAAACAATTGCGTACTCATATTTGCGTGCTTTGGACAGTCACGTAAACACTGCATTTGTAGGCCATATGAACAGTAAATTCAGCATTTGAGAAGAAAAATGTCAAATGCTGACTGAAACTGTGACAATTTGGGTGAAGAAGAGACTCATTCGTTTCATTCTTATCTTTATATTCCGAAATGCCCATTCAGTATAAACCTCGGCAATACTAGGATGCACAATGCTATAACTTGTATGCAAACAGGTCGTGTGCTGCTATCAATGACACTGACATCGCAAATAAGCAAATAAGAACAATAAGGGTTTAGGAATGTATAGTGTGAAACGTCAGCTTACGAATATCTAGGATTAATTGTTAACCCCAGGTAAATTATGAGCATTGTGAAACGTGAGGCAGGATAACCCAGGATTTAATTTGCCTGGGGTTTAGAATGACCCAGGGTTAACTATTTCAAAAGTGAAAAAGCCCTTCTGAGACACTGGAAACAAAAACAAACAAACACACAGCACATGCAGGCTATTAATTTAATGCACATTGTAGCCTTTGTGATTTGTTAATCATATATCAAATTTTCAGTTTTATTTAGCCTAAGTGTAAGTGTTTGTAATGTCTAGAGCAGTGGTTCTCAACCGGGGGCCGGGGCCCACTAGGGGGCCTCAGAAAACTAGCAAGGGGCCCTCAAAATGACTTAAAATACTACAACTAAAAATCAATTTCTCAACAACTGTGTTGTTTTGTTTTTTCTTTTTTCTTTTCAGAACCAGTGTTCCCACTGTCTTGAAAAATTCTTGATAAATGAGGTAGGCAAATTTTAAACATGATTTCCATAGACCTGGAAAAGTCAAGTTAATAAGTAAAATCTTTTAACTTGGCTTTTTTTGTTGTAGTGAATTTACTATACATTTGATTAGTTTTACTAGGTTTTAATATCTATATAAATGTAGTAAAAATAAATATTTAAACATCCTTATCCAGTAAATCACAAATAACCGGAAAACTCATGTTGCCTTCAAATATTATTGTGGACAATGGAGACGAAAGGGTTGAGAGTCACTCACTCGAGCAACAGAAGCATTAGCTCCAGTGAGGCAGCAGCGTTTTGAGATCTGAGGGATTTTTGACCCAGCTGAGCCACACTGCACAGTCTTGTGACCAAAATCAGAGCATGTGAAGAGTCATTCCTCATAGGTTGAAGAGCTAACATCCACATGCACTTGTGTTTGATTTACATTTTAAATGTGAGGTGGTTTAGGCTAATTGTCATTAGAGATCTGTCATTTCAGATCTAGAAATGTAAATATTGAATACTGGCATTAATCTACATCCATAATTATTACATACAGCTTTTAGTCTCAGTCTGAACAGCATCCACCTTTATGCTGAGCCTTCCAGTCAGCTAACCGAGCTGCTGTTTACATTCCTCCTACCGGTGGTCATGTGACCCACCCACAGCCTAGGACATCCAGTTCAACTTGACAGTCATCTGCCACTGTGGCGACAATGGGTGGGGCAAAACAGCCACACCTAACAAAAAAAAAAAAAAAGAGAGCAAAAATCTTTTCCTAATCAGTCGAAGTGGTGCTGAAACACTAGACACTCAAAATGGATAAATGTGTTTTCGCCTCTTCAGTGTAACAGATATGATGTTAACGCTCACCATAGACTAACATCCTTTTCTGTACTCTGTACTCACAAAACTGACAATGATATTTGTGTATGTGCACAGATACTAGCAGAAATTAGCTTACAAGGATACTAAAAAACCTAATATTAACTAAGTCAAAAAAACATTTTAATATAAACAAAGCATTTTTGTATTTAGGTCAAACGCATGAGTGGTTAAGAGCAAAGGGTGTGTCTCAATCTCAAAGCCTTGTGAGCCGCCTAACTAGATTGCCATTTTAAGCTTCACATCTTTGATGTCCACAACTGCTGTCTCGACGGGACGCTCGAGTTTTGACACACAGCCATAGACTAAAAAAAAAAAATGCCAATGCAGACAGACACAAAACATTAGCAAATGAGTATTAAAGGCCACACTTTCATTACGCACATTAATCAGGGCTCTAAAATGAGGTTGTCCTGAATTCTCAAGAGACTTTGAATTGTATGCACTTTGTATGGTCTTCATCAAGACTAAAATTTATCGAGATTAAATATATATTTTAGATGATGTAACTATTCACGGTTTCAAAGTATCACCATTTAGTTTTTTTTTGCAATTTTACAATAGTGACAAGTACATTTAAAAGATATATTCCATGTAGTCTCTCAAAATAACATAAACAAATGTACTAATTATCTATAATTCATCATCATAAGTTTAATTAAGCATAATAAAATATAATAAATATTCACACATCTTTAACCCTGCACTTCTATGCCGTTATCTGAGCCTACCAACCAGTTCAAAGTCAAACATACAACTTTTAACAACAAAAGCTGATACCAAAACATGCAATCAAACCATCTTAATAGGCCAATTATTAGCTTAGCACCCGTGAGAGCAAAACCCCAGAGGGACTAGTATCAGCTTTTTTAATCTTTCCTATCCTGACCTCCCACATACCTCCTCCTTTCCTGCGTCTCTTGCGACTGCGCTGTCCCTCCTCTTCCTCAGCGATGGTGGAGAGAGATGGGATAGCCGACCTACAAGCCCCCCTTCTCATCCTGAGGGGGGCCGGCATTCTCCCCTCTTCTCCTCTCTCTCTCTCTCTCTCTCTCAGTACTCAGTGCCGCTAACAGCTAACACCCCACACATCTCCTCTGAATCTCCTCAGATATTACAGCATGCGATGGGAAGAGTGACAGACACAGTAAAAGCTGCAAGATGCGGCAAGACAGATTGAAAGGAAAGAGAGAGATGAGCCAAAACTCTTCCAGTGCAGCCCAGCTTACTGACGCTCCTGTAATCCACAGAAACGGCCGGCTCTCTTCCTCCTTAAGCCTGAGAGACACGACTGCTCCAGTTGCTGATGCTGATGCTGCCACTGTGTCTCTACAGGTCTGTCTCGCCCTCTCTCTCTCTCTCTCTCTCTCTCTCTCTCTCTCTCTCTCTCTCTCTCAGGCCCTTGTAGAGAAAGTAACACAGACTGACAAATACACTGAAACACTGCCTTACACACGCACACAGCTCTCTGTTTCCTACTGAAATATTCAGTATGAAGACCAGCAAGGTGATCCAGCCGATTAACGGACACCATGACAGCTATAATGGCACACAGAATAGTAAAGGTGCTCCGAACGGGATTTTTGGGTCCAATCAATGATTACCGATCACTGGAAGCATTATTGGCCGATATCGATCACCAAAATAAATAATAGGCCAACTATTCTTAACACCAACGTATTTTCAGTACATCCAAAATAAGAGATTATCATGAATTTATTGGCAAGCAACATGTGTAATATATTCCATTCCCTTTCTTTGAGGTGATTAGGAACAGCTTTACAAATATAACATTCCTGTAAAAGTATTATTAATAGTAATAATATTAATAACAGAACAGACTTTATCAACAGACAGTAATCAAATGTAAAAAAAAAAACTGCATAGTCTTCACTGTATAAAGTAAATATAGATTAACCCTACTAAATAGCAGCGAATGATTTTTTTTCAGACTATCAGTCAAAATCCGATTTTTGTGCATATCCGATTGAAATCCAATCAGAATTAGCTAATGTGAACAGCAAAAAAAAAAAAAAAAAAATTACATGAAATGTAAAAATCCGTTTCAAGCTACATCCATATCCATTGAAATCCTATTCAAATCGTAATACTGGAAATCCGTTTCAGTCTGACCACTCTGATCGGATTTCGCGTGGTTTGTGTGACTTTCTCACGCCACGTAAAATGTATGTTATAGTAAACAAGCTGAAAGTCGCTGCCGAAACAATGCTGTGTCGTTGTAAAATGCCAGACGAGCAGAAAATGACAATATAACGGAGACATATTTTGAAACCGGCGGAGACGTGGAAAAAAGCTGTGCATACCAGCATACCAGTCCAGTGCACGGCTACACATTATCATGATGTAAAATTTAAATAAGACAACATCTCGATTGCAAACCCCTCCATGTTCAGTTGTTGTTGTTCTTGCCGTATGCCTACCATGTGACTACTGCGGAGTGACTTTCTCGCAGCGCCTGAGAAGCCCCGTGGTGAGGAGCAGAGAGTTCGCTCAGAGTTGGAGTAAATCACTCCGCAGAAGTAGCAGTGCTTCGCCTTCTGAGAATATAGTTCCCAGTATGTGTACAGTTAGAAGATGGCTGTGTCTCATGTGACCTTGTTATTTGTACACGCTGTGACTATACATATCACAACATGTAAATAGGAAAATATTGGCGTTATTTTGTCACTTATTGGGAGCAGTATGCTAGCTGGAGCCGTTTACCTCCAGTCTTTGTGCTAAGCTAGGCTAGCGGTGGGTGCGTCAGACAGAGTTACGGCACGCACGGAGATGAGAAGGGTATGTATGGACTTATCTAACTCTGGGGGATACGGTGAATAAGCTAATGCCGCGTTCCAGGCAACCTGTAACCCGTGTTTTTCCAACTCGATCTAGTACGAGTTCATGGGTGGGAAGTCACGGGTTTGACTGCCGTTCCAGTGCACTTTCACGGGTATAAGGTTGGAAAAACACGGGTTACAGGTTGCCTGGAACGATGTACTCCCAGTTACGAGTTGGAAAAACACCGGTTACAGGTTGCCTGGAACGATGTACTCCCAGTTACGAGTTGGAAAAACACCGGTTACAGGTTGCCTGGAACGCGGCATAAAGTCCCAAAAAGTCGACGTGTCAAAGGCTGAATGCGCAGATCCAATCCAATTCAAAGAGAACAGTCACTACAATTAAAAAACTGAACATGTCTGCTTAATAAATCGTGAGCTGAACGAGAGTTGAAGCACAGATCAGCAGCATGAGTCAGATTTCATATATCACGAGAGTGAGGAGCTGACTGACGAGATAACGGCGGAATATTTGGTGTCAAAGCGATATGTAAAAGCGCCTATTTAAGCGAATTTGTCATTGTACAGTGTACACAACTTCTTGTGTTATTCATTAAGAATAATAGGCTAATGATGAACTCACCATTCAAGCAATCCGCCCCCAAATTGGCGCTAATTTGAAAGCGAAACTAAAACGCGCACGGCCGCACGTGTCCACAGGTGCGGAGCGAGCAGAACAGAACTGAAAACGCTCGCTCTGCTCCGCACCATTATGAATGCCTTCAAATTACTAGCGATTTAAAAGCTCCCAGTGTTCTCACACGTTGATTAACCGGTGGGAAAATATCCTCACCGTCACATCCCTAATACTCACCAAGCTGGGAATTTTGACATATTTCTGTGTGCATGCATTTAATAGTTTAGGCGAGAAGGAAACCCGAAGATCAAAGCTCACTTTGCACGCACAGAAAGCCGCTTGAGGAACAGTTTCACTTTCACAGCTTAATGCAATGTCTCTCTCTGCACAGATGTTGCAAATTTATTTTCATTTTCAGACACTTGGTAAAACTGCCAGATCACTCAATATAGTGAAGCAATTTTAGCATAGAAAAATTGTCTCACGAGTTCTGCGTCATCTGATCTGCCTTTATAGCGACCAGAGATCAAACTATATAAAGCTATTATAGGCCGATAACGGTCGGTGCCCAATCGATCGGAGCACCCTTACAGAGTAGTGGGATAAAATGGACTGGAAAGAGATGAATTATATTATCAAATCAAACAACGGTAAATCCGACCACACCATAAGACAGTCGTCCCACCTCAGACATTTCAACACTAGCTGACAAATGTGCTCACAAAACACAGACTAAAGATAACCAACCGAAAGCTGCTTGTTTTGAAAGTGACTTCTTTGTGAGCTGTGCTTCATACAATGGACCTTTTTGCCAGCAAAAGTTTGCCAATATGCCGCTAATGTGACCGCACCTTTAGCAGTGAGAAGAAGTGTGCTTTACATTGTACTTTAAACACTAGATGCGGCTCACATATGCCCTCAAACAAATGATGCTCAAACTAGGGATGGGTCGGGATGATCGCCTAGTCATCTAACAGTGTTTGAACATCAAAAGAGCTGCGAGTTTGCTCAAATTGAATGTGATGAGTCAAAAGGATTGGGTACGACAACATCCTTCCCATTGTGTTGTATTTGCTGGCTGCATGCAAACCCAAAACAGTCTGATTCACAAACAAACGACTAATGAGCACGTTCTTTTTGTTTGTTTATTTATTTGATGGGGACAAAGCATGTTAATGAACATTTGTATAAAATACCAATTTTAATAAATTGGAAAAGTTATGTTTTTTGAATCAGTCTAAAAAAATACTGAATCCATCAGACAAGTTATTGCTCGTGTCCCACTCTTTACTGCCAGTGGATAAGGGCATGTGTGTTTATGAATGAGAAACAGCTGATAGTCAGTTTACAGCCAACAGGTGAATGACACGTAAAGATCATCAACCTACGACCTACTGCAAACTGAAAGCATCATATATGACTCTCCCACACAAACATAAAAATTGATATGTATGCAGTAATGAAATACGGCAATCTAATGTAAATCCTCCTCCTACTTTAATCCACTATACCACCAATATAAATAAGGCTATTATAAGTAAATTCTACGCACAATTATTCCCACATATCCTGTTAAGAAACTCATGTGTGATATATGGTATTTAACATATCTACCTGTATAGGAGACACTTAACATGCACTATAGCCACTTATCTTCAATGCATGTTGCACGGATAAGCCAGTACCTGCTAAACGTATGTGTACCGAATCCATAAAACTGCATAAGCAAACGGATTGGTGTAATGATTGCCATCCACCTTTACTGGCAAACATTAAATACAGTGTTCAAACGCTGAAAGTGAGATTAACAGCTTTTGAACTGCGTGGCCGTTTCAGATTAGATCTGGTAACACGGAGAATGCATTTATACTCATGTGTCATTTTATTCACATTGCTTACTGTCCTGAGCAAATACATGGAAAAAACATTTGCATTAAGCACTCATACATGGAAAGGTCTGATTCATTTTAGATGCTAACTCATTCAAATATTCGGGGGGGTATAATTAGCATAGCTACAATGAAGCTGACATCAGAGCTTCTCATAGAAAAGGATGCAGCATCACCTCATGTTTCAGTCATATTACAAAAACAATTGATTCCATTATGCCCTAATACACAATGTTTACTAGAAATTTACTTAAAAACATCAGAAACTATAAATTAGGGATAGTTAAAGTGTTAGTTCACCTCAAAATGAAAATTATCCCATGATTTACTCACCCTCAAGCCATCCTTGGAGTATATTACTTTCACCAAACACAATCTGAGTTATATTAAGTCATATACTGGATCTTCCCAGCTTTATAATGGGAGTGAATACAAAAAAAAAGGTAAGGCAAAAAAGCGCATCCATCCATCATAAAAGTAATCCATATGGCGCACAAGTTAATAAAGTCCTTCTCAATTGAAGCAATCCATTATTTTTTCCATATTTATAACTTTAGAAACTATAATCACTGGCCGTACACGAGTCTAGTTCAGGCGGAAGAGTGACCTCTGACCCGACGTATCATTTACTCCCATTATAAAGCTTGGAAGAGTCAGGATATTTTTAATATCACTTCGATTGTGTTTGGCTGAGGAAGAATGTCATATACACCTAGGATGGCTTGAGGGTGAGTACATTATGGGATATCTTTCATTTTTGGGTGAACTAACCCTTTAATGCTTATATTGATCAGCAAAGCAAGTAGGGTTACGAGCTGATGTTTATAATCAAATATCTTTAGATTTAGCTAACTGATCTATATAAAACACTATCATGCAACTACTCTATCACTCAATTTCTGTATACTATTTTTCTCAATTCATAATAGAGAAGGAGGCACAGGAATCTGATCTTTGCCCCTCCAGCCCCAGTAACAGACCGTAACCTTACACTTTAACTAGTAACACTGTTGTTGTCTGTGCCTACAATCAACTGAGAGAAAAAACCTGTGAGGTAGAGTTTGGAGCCAGAAAGGGAAAGTAATATCTCTGTTAATCGACAAAATTGGGTACGGTTCATCTAGGAATGGACAGATATCTACCTGACCAAACTATCAGTCTAACTTTATTCATCATAATCTAATATGGTTTACTGACTTAATGCAAAAACAAAACTAGTCAGAAACAAACCATGTCATATCATACAAGCCATAACATTTTTTTAATCATATTTTTACTTCTTAAATTGCCTTAGCTCATTTATATTTTCAATAGTTTTTGGAAGTGATATGGGTTGGATCAGACATATTTAGTCACAATTTTATAGTAGATAATAAGAGGGGAATGAAGATTACGCGGGCGGGGTAATTACATTTACAGACGTGATTCACTCAACTGAATACTTATCCAACAAACAAAACCCATTAAGATAGTATGATTACACCTGACTATTTTGAGCTGGTTTCGCGATATTTATTTTACTGTAAAATAAAACATCAGATGTGATCGCGTAGGATACGAGCGCGCGCACGTAACAGGTGCTCCGCTCAAAACTGCTTCAACTGGATTTTAACGCGTTTAAACTAATTATACAGAGCCAGAGTCACATAAAAACATAAACCAATGGTGATTTCTGCGTGAAAGCTGATGTAAACACCAACTGGCAGTGCTTTGGCTCAGCGTTTAGGCTGATTTACTGATTTAATCCCTTTCCTCTGACCGGCTCGCGCTGCTTCTGAGGTTAAACAAATGTGTTATTTCGTGACAAGTTTAACCAACCAGCTTTAAACATAGAGGAGAGTTTGGTACACTCGTTTGGAAGCGGGATAGTACTTTAGGACAAACTTTACACTATATAAATAAACTCACCTTGGCTGGAACTCTGACAGACGTCGCTTCCATCCCGATCCGCCATTTCACCGACGTCACATGAGAGGATTAGATTAGAGAGCGCGCGCTTAGTCCAAAAGCCTCTAGCGGACAGGTGCAGAATATAACAAACATCCTATAAATCTTGTCAGTCTGCAAGAGCTTTTTTGCTAATGTTCAATTTCATTCATTATTTGTATTAGTTTGAATACATTTTATTAAATACAATTATATGTTTTTTGGTTATTTTTTCAATGTTAAATTAATTTAATTTAAAATTATTTATTTTATTTTGTATTGTATTGTATTGTTTAATATGTGTTTAATGCTTTAATTATAATGTTTTCATATTTTCTAATTATTCCATCGTTTATATTTATTATATTAGAATTGTTATTTATGTATTTATTATAATAAGTGTTATGACTAAGGCTATTTTAATAAAACATTTGAATACCTACAAATATATTAAATATTTTTCATTAAGACACTTTTTTGGTTATTTGTGAAATGTTAAATGAATTTTAATTTTAAATTATTTATTTTATTTTGTATTGTATTGTATAAAATGTGTTTAATGCTGTAGAGATCCCTTGCAAGGTTTCATTTTTTTAAATGAACAACACTACACCTGAGAAAAAGTTTAACATTTATTAATTATAATATTTTCATATTTTCTGATTATTCCATCGTTTATATTTATTATATTATAATTGTTATTTATTTATTTATTTATTATAATAAGTATTTTGACTAAGACTATTTTAATAAAACATTTTAATACCTACAAATATATAATTTTTTTTAATTAAGACACTTTTTTTGTTATTTGTGAAATATTAAATTAATTTAATTTTAAATTATTTATTTTATTTTGTATTGTATTGTATAAAATGTGTTTAATGCTTTAATTATAATATTTTCATATTTTCTGATTATTCCATCGTTTATATTATATTATAATGGTTATTTATTTATTTATTATAATAAGTATTTTGACTAAGGCTATTTTAATAAAACATTTGAATACCTACAAATATATTAAATATTTTTAATTAAGACACGTTTTTTTGTGTGAAATGTTAAATGAATTTAATGTTAAATTATTTATTTTATTTTGTATTGTATTGTATAAAATGTGTTTAATGCTTTAATTATAATATTTTCATATTTTCTGATTATTCCATCGTTTATATTTATTATATTATAATTGTTATCTATTTATTTATTTATTATAATAAGTATTTTGACTAAGGCTATTTTAATAAAAACATTTGAATACCTACAAATATATTAAATATTTTTAATATAGACACGTTTTTGGTTATTTGTGAAATGCTAAAGGAATTTAATTTTTAATTATTTATTTATTTTGTATTGTATAAAATGTGTTTAATGCTTTAATTATAATGTTTTCATATTTTCTAATTATTCCATCGTTTATATTTATTATATTATAATTGTTATTTATTTATTTATTATAATAAGTATTACGGCTAAGGCTATTTTATTAAAAACATTTGAATATCTACAAATACATTCAATATTTTTAATTAACACACTTAGCATGCACTTACGTGAATGCGTTGCCATCTAGGGATATTGTACCTTTATGTTATTTGTTGGTAAATCAAATTCTGCTCTCCTTAGACACCAAAGCTTTGGGAAATGTGAGATATAAAAGTCTTGATGTATGGGCTCTTTAATTTGTTAATACTGCGTAACCCCATGGGACTTTTGAGTAGTCTACTGTAACCTTGAATTACCTAAATGTTTAATGTTACAAGTGTTTATGTGTTTTCCATGTAATATTATGACATATCCAGAAGGTGGCACCAATTTACAGTACATTTTCACAACTTCAAACTATGTAAAGCGTATATGTCCCATCTGGGCCTCCATGATCTGAACATGACAGTTTGAAAAACGCAAAAACGGCTTCGGTAAGAATTAGGTTTAGGGTTATAAATATATATCTCAGTATAATAAGAATATAAGTCAATGACTGCAAAGTGCACCATGATCTTGATCACGATCGTGTGTGTGTGTGTGTGTGTGTGTGTGTGTGTGTGTGTGTGTGTGTGTGTGTGTGTGTGTGTGTGTGTGTGTGTGTGTGTGTGTGTGAATTTTTTGCTCTGAGCCAGTTGTTATTTTTGGGCGTGACATCATTTGGCATCTCTCTCTATTACACAAACAAATGCATAAAATGTCAGAAAAAAACTACTTCTAAGAATTGTTCTGATCAGCTTAATGCAGAACGTACAAAAACAGCACAATAAGCCGTGTATTTTTGGATTGGATGATTTAATATTGAATATCCCCACATAACCTCTAATCCACACACACACACACACACACACCATGCATTTTGTCTACCAATCCATCATCCTGGCAGCTCACACACAACATGCATCCCACTTGATTATTAGGAAGCATTATAAAGTAGATAAATGAGAACATGGTGGTACTAAATCTCTCCCTCAGTCTCTCTTGTTCTCTTTCTAGAGCAGCACTGCTGTTTTGGGATTGGGCCATCTCATTAGTGAGAGTTTCATTACGTTACATAAACCCTGATCACTTTCTCTCCTCACTGTGCTCTCTATCCCACCTCAGCTCCTATCTCTAACATACAAACATCTGGATCAACATAAAAGACAGATAACACACAGGTAACTCTTTCTCTGAGTTAGGTGACAATATGCATTTGATTTATGTCAACGAGGACCAGTTTAGCAAGAATCCTGTGTGTTTGTGACATGTTTGACCTGTTTTCCTTTGTTTTACTTATACTCCACCTGTATGTGTATTGTATTCTGCAGTATCATTTTTAGTATCGCATATACAGTATTGTATCAAAGTACAATGAATGGCCTCCATATATGTATCATTATGAAGCCAAATATCAAACCAGTATCAAACTTTTTTAAAGAATGAGTGTAAATTCAATTGCCATCCAAAAAGAAACCTGTGTACCGCATATTACATTTTATATTGTACGCTATTTTACTGTATTGTATTCTGTATTGCTTTTATTATGTATTGCATTGTATATTGTTGTGGATAGATAGATGGATGGATGTATACGGACAGACAGACAGACAGACAGACAGACAGACTATAGATAGATAGATAGATAGATAGATAGATAGATAGATAGATAGATAGATAGATAGATAGATAGACAGGTAGATAGACAGACAGACAGACAGACAGACAGACAGATAGATAGATAGATAGATAGATAGATAGATAGATAGATAGATAGATAGATAGATAGATAGATAGACAGACAGGTAGATAGACAGACAGACAGACAGACAGACAGACAGATAGATAGATAGATAGATAGATAGATAGATAGATAGATAGATAGATAGATAGATAGATAGATAGATAGATAGATACCGTAGATAGATAGATACCGTAGATAGATAGATAGATAGATAGATAGATAGACAGACAGATAGATACACAGACAGATAGATAGATAGATAGATAGATAGATAGATAGATAGATAGATAGATAGATAGATAGATAGATAGATAGATAGATAGATAGATGCATACATACATACATACATACATACAGCCTCTATGAATATGCTAATAATTTAATACCATGCAGCTGTCAAACTATCCATCTGATACTGTCCAACCAGCGCAGAGGGATTCCCGTTTATAGATAGATAGATAGATAGATAGATAGATAGATAGATAGATAGATAGATAGATAGATAGATAGATAGACACACATATAGACAGACAGACAGACACACAGACGAATACATACATAGGCTACATACATACATTGTACATACATGGTAGCCTCTATGAATATGCTAATAATTTAATGCCTTGGTAGCTGTCAAACTATCCATCTGATCTGATACTGTCCAACCAGCGCAGAGGGATTCCCGTTTCACCAATACTGTGCGCGTCCTGGCACTCACAGCGTTAACGCGAACGCGCACATTGGCTAGCCATTCCCCTCCCACGCGCCGGTCGTCCTTTAAATGCTCGCGCTGCGCTTTAAATAGCAGGTGTGAGAAACTGTGTCCTGCAACATACACTCCTCAGACACCACCATCATCATCCTCATCGCCACCATCACCGACGCAATGTCCACCGCCACCGCAGAGACGAGCGCACAGCTTCCCCCGGCCGCGGCCAGAGTGTTCTTCCAGCCCGGCGTGGCTGGCGTGGGTTGCGCCGGTTCCGGACCGATGCCACGCGATGACCCGGTGCAGAAAAAGCAGGGCAAAGTGACGGTGAAGTACGACAGAAAGGAGCTGAGGAAGAGACTCATCCTGGAGGAATGGATCATTGAACAGCTGAGCGAACTTTACGACTGTGAGGTAAGACTGCACCAGAACCGGAACTTCATAAAAAGAGCTCGACTTAAATTTAGATAGCCTAATTAATGATAATTAGAATTTTATGTAATGATATTTTAGTTTAGTTTATTGTACATATATAGTTTAATTTTGATAATTAGATTTTTTTTTCTAAAAAAAGAATTATGTTGTAATTCAGATTTTAATAGTAAATTAAACAGTAAATTAAATAAATGTAGCCTAAATAGTAACAAATTAATTGTAATATATATTGAATAATATAATTGTATTGATTTTGATTAGCATTTATGCAAAGCATCTTACAGTACAGTCAAGTACTTTGACCTTTTTATGGTTTACAGTTATTTTTTTTACTGTATTTTATAATATTTTTCATTTTTGCTCTTTTGTGTGAATGCTATCTTTGAGAAACACAACAGCAGTATAGATATTTATACCAACATATCACTTATCATATAAATGCAGTCCATTTATCAGCTAGGCAAAATTATTGGTTATTTTCAGCGTTTGTTTTACAGTATTACTGGTTCAGTCTTCTTGGGGTAACTTGAGGTTAAATGTCTTGATAAAGGGCACAGTGGCGATGATATGTGAATCTGCTCTTGTGGGGTTCTGACCTGAAAGGTCACAAGATTTTTAATCTCAAAGCTACAGTTCACCACCCCCTTGGGTTTATAGGTTGATAAATTGTGTTTGTCTTTGTGTGACCTACATTTGTCTTCTTTAAAGCAGCAATGTAACGCATGGCACTATACAGCTAGGAATCTTTAAAGCGTGGGATCCTTTAGCATCGGTCCTCATTTCAAGATGACAAAATGTCATTCTGCTGACCTCTGTGAGGTGTCTTATTGCTCTTATCCTCTTTTGTTCTCTCTATCTGTCTCCCTCTGTGTTTCTGTTCTGCGGCAGCTTGCTATTTTTCTGCTGATGCTGTGTTGGCCTTAGAGAGACAAGAAAGAGAGAAACCGCTAGTTTGACTTGTGAGGCAGAATAACGTTGACCCTGTTAAAAGCTGGAAAAATAAGGGAATTGATATTCACAGGAGCACAGATTCTTAAGTAGTTGAGCAAAAAAGGACACAAACCTGAGAAAAGTTCTTATTCAAATTATATATAATATGGATTCATTCAGTTTGAATAATTTTAATTGGTGGTCTCAAATCGATTAATCGTGATTAATCACATCTAACATAAAAGTTTGTGTGTATATATGTATATACGTGTTTTTTTTTTTACTGTATTTTATATTAATTTACCTTTTGGATATAAATGTATGCATATATTATATATATATATATATACACATACACACACAAACCAACTTTTATGTTAGATGCGATTAATCGATTTGACGGCACTAATGAGAATTAAATAATACATCTGTTTAACATTTTAAGAGGTATTCACCATTTCGTTAAAGAATAGTGTCAAATACTAATATTTGAATGGGAATGTTTTAGTTTAAAAAGTTACATTTCTGTATTTATTGGGTTTAGTGTCTATTTTAATATATAAAACGTATTGAGTCATGGTCTGGGGGAAGTTGGTTTTAGGGTATAGTGGATTATAGGGTTAATGTAATGCTGTGTTGTTGTTTTTTTGCATGTATCTTCCTCAAAGTAAGCAGACATGCACATATGGTAAATTAACCTTTGACATGGTCTCTCTAGACTTTACACCCAATCCCAGCAGCATCTTGTGGGTCTTTAGAGTGGAACATCTTATGGCAGAAGTGAGTTACCATTTGTGCCCAAAAAAAGCATTTTATTTGAGGTGTTAATCATAACATCAAATATGATGCTGTTTACAAGAGAAGGCATCTAATTAGGTTAAGGATGTGAGCTAATAAAGATGTGTTTACTCAGGTGTATTTTAACGACCTGTCACATTTGCACTATAAACGAGAAGGAAGTCACACATATAGCCAATAACCATTCACAGCTCAATGTCTGGCCACCCATTGATAGCAGGTTGCAATGAAAGGCAAAAGACTTCATGTAAACAAAAGCATTCTGAATTAGACTATAGTGCATGTCAGCTGCACTAATAAACACTGTGAGAGATAATCTTCAGCAGTGTATTTAGAGCTTTATTGTTGCATTTGTAATATGGCAGTGTTGGGTTAAAGTCATTATGAAATCAAAATTGACACTACTTTTTTTATTTTTTTATGAAATATTGCAGTATTTATTATAAATGATTTATCAGTGCACATCATTTTTTAAATGTCCTCGTAATCTTTAATCAAAATAACTTCCACGCCCTCTTGCAGCGACATTTTCTTGTCCGAGAAGCCATTTCACTTGGATATCCGTCACGACTTCCATTTCATGTCGTCTCATGTTTGTTAGCGCTTATGCAGCTCTCATTATCATCTATACTCTCTTTTAATTGGCTGAGCAAAATTGACCAAAGCCATTTTGATATTCGCTAGCAGCATGCTTGCTTGTTTGAAATTATTGAAATATGTCTCTCTCACACAGCTAAATGAGTTAAGGGAAAGTGTTTAGCAGGTTTAGCTGATTGGATTTGCGTGCAACTCACTAACAACAACATCTCCATTGTGCAATATGGCCGTTAGGGTTAGTGTAAGGTGATGACACGTTATAGACCTACTTAAGGAAGAGTAGGTCAGCATGGGATTACTTGCTGACAGTGAAGGTTTTCTAGATTTAGAGAAGTTTGATAGAATTCAACCAAAACCCTGAGGCCTGAAACTGATTCTCTAGTACATGAATGCACATGCTTTTTGCAATTGCTTCTAGCAATGCAGACTTGATTGCATGTGTCGTTGCATTCCCAAATATGCCAAAAAATATGATTCATGATGCAATGCAAGCATGCATTGAAAATATCATCATTTATCATTTCGGCTGCGAGAGGAACTGCATGCATTAGTGTAAACTACCTTCTAGAGTCGTTAGTTTATAGTAACTTAGTTTATAGCTGAACAATAACATTTGGTTTAATAGTGCAATCATTTGAAGGCTGCTCTATCACCCCATTGACAATCCAAGAATGCTTTAAGCATTTACAGCGCTTTCAATGCATAGATCTAATATTTGAGCCTGGCGCAGCGTCAGATCTCACGCTTGACTATGACATCACAGGCTTTCAGTCACAGAGCTGAACTCCGACCCCAACCGATCTGAATGAGTGACAGCACAGCGTGGATTAGATGAACTTGGTGGTCATACAGTGAGTGAACGTTTCCAACAGAGCGAAAGCGAGAAAAAGGATGAGCAAGGAAAAAATGGTGGAACGTTATCAGGATATTTGGAGGTTAATTTCTGTGACTTCTGGGAGAAGAGGATTGGGGGAAAGGAATTAGAGCAGAAATTAGAACGGAAGATGAGAGGAAAGTAATGGAAAAGCAGTAAGGAAGAACACAATAGAATTAGAATTGGATACGTTTAGTGGACGGTAAAACAAAGGAAAATAAGGCAATTTTGGACTTGGGAATTGAATCAATTTCATGCCTCGAGTAAAACAGCATGCCATCTCATGCACACACTAACAACCCTCTGAGAAACACTAAAAGTGTGTGTTCATATGATCTCTGCATTCTCAGCACCTCACCTGAGCTTACAAGGCTTACAAAGAACAAATGTAGGACGTTTCTCGTTGCAATTTGCATGTACATGTGTATCAGAGCTCTTTGATGGGCTTTGCCTTAGTAAAACAGGTCCATCTGGAGTTCATTAGCGTATTGAACACAGAGATGAGGTGGTCTACGTTCAAGCTAATGATGGAGTCCTCTGTCTAACTGAGTCCTCAAATCAATGACGGTCACAAACCGCTGCCTAAGCTGTTTTCTGCAGAGGATTCGGTCTATTTCAGGCACAGGGCAGCAGTTTGCAAGCATGCAGATTCTCTGTGTGAGAATCAAGGATGAATAGTGCTGTGATAGGATGTGAAAGCTCATTCAGTAACACTGCTGTACTAAACATTAATCCAAAATATTAAGATTAGTGCTCAATAAACATGCGTTTTATTTTTTTTATGGCTGGTTTTTAAACTTGAGGCCAATTCACACTAAGGACGATAACTACATTGATGTCACCTTAAAAAAAAAAAAAAAGAAATGTAAAAGAATAGCAGAGTCCATACCACAGATATAATGATAACGGGCCGGCACTATACATTATACTGTTGGAATCACTTTCACAATGAATCACATTATAATGGGGGGAAAAATTGGAAGCCCATAACATTTTATTGTTCAAAACCTGTTTTGTGCAGACCCAGTTACATTCTGTTTGGGTGTTGAATGTTACAAAAAAAGAATACATACAGGTAAAGCATTACATTTTAATCGTGATAAAAGCTAAATTTAAGCAGAATTTGATTTATTTTTATATATAATGGGACATCAAGTTTTTTTTTTTTTTTTTAAACAGTTATTTTGCATTATGCACTAAATGGTGCAATCTATCAAATATTGTGACTAAATTCAGTCTCCTGTTAATTATATCAGTACTGAGTCATAGAGACGTTTTTTGAGAATGGCTGCAAAACCCTCTCTCTGTACTGACACACAACACCGCATAAGAAGCAGCGAGATATGTCCTCTGCATTCAGCCCAGTGGGGTTCTGCTAATATGCCCCTGTCTGCAAAAGATACCCACAACCCCCCTCTCTGCTGTCTTTCTCCTCAGTGAGGGGGGAAGGGGTTCGTCTTTGATGCTCAACGCCTCAGGGCTCTGTCTATCTGTCTGATATCATGGCCACTGCATTGCATTTCACTTCGACTGTTTGTATTGATTCAGCGTGTTTGTGTTTTGTATTAGAGACGATCCTGTCTGCATTTGTTTATATTGTGTTTTAATCTCCATCTGACCTTGGAGCAGAAGCATCGTACCTTTTTTGAAACCAAATCGTTTTAAATGCAAATTCCAAAAGATTTTTTCGTAATGTTGATCATTAAGAAGCACAATTATTGTATGTAAAAAAAGTTGATCTTTATTATATTATATTATATTATATACTCTGCCCGGTCAAAAAAGTTGTTGTTTGGATTTAAATAGGCAAATGCTTAAGAGTGAGTCTATTTATATCATTACTCCAATCTTTAGTGTCATATGATCCATCAGAGATCATTCTAATATGCTGAAAGATCATGTGACACTGAAGACTGGAGTAATTATGCTGAAAATTCAGCTTTGATCACAGAAAAAAAGTTACGTTTTAAAATGCATTCAAATAGAAAAATCGTAATTGTAATAATATTCCACAATATTACTGTTTTTACAGCATTTGCGGTCAAATAAATGCAGCCTTTGTGAGAATATTTGAATAAAAAAATAAAAAAAAAAAATCATAATTCCAAGCATTTGACTTTTTGATAAAATGCATGATGCAACAATTTTGCTAAGTTTATTTAAAAACTACATATTAGGTCAAAGTTTGAACTCGTCCCTTTCCTAATCAACTGTATGACTAGAGAAACATATTTTATTTGTATATAATGAATTATTATATTTTCTTTGTCTTCAGTCATGTTTTTTCTTACCAGTGACACTAATAAAACCACAAACGCAGCTGATGCTTCCTCAAATAATGGGTTCATGTCACTCCTGCCTTGTAGAGAGCAATTTGATCATCGTTATTCTGCCAACTGAAGGAGCCCGATCGTAAATCATCTGTGAGACACAGAATATGCACGCGCATGGTATTTTATGAGCACATATGTGCGCAGTACAGTACAATCTGCTTGTTTATGTTGGTATGCAAATGGTGTTATGTGTGTGGGAGTTTGAGTGTGATTTCTGAGCATTGCTGCCGGCGTTTCTGTGTACATTTCGCACTTTCCTGCAAGCCCTCTCTCACACTGACGCCTGTTTGAAATCCTCAGTGGTCTGACATGTCTGCTCAGAGAGGGAGAGAGATTGCTTCCCTCTGCTTTGTGTTTGCAGATGAGACACCAGTCGACTGCGCTTTCAGGCACCGTGAACAAATGGGTCAAGTGAAGGTGTCTGTGCTGGTTCTGCAGCTCATACAGCACACACGTTCAGTACCCACAATCCACCTGCAGGGCTTTTCATTCACTATACACATACATTATATGCAAGCACATTTGCACAGCTAGAATGAAAAATGCTTTATACTGTAGTGGCCATTAATGATGGCTCAAAACAATACAAAAATGTTAAGAAATCTTTATAAAACAACTGCGATAGATAGATAGATCTTAAGAAAATGTGGTTTTAGCATGTTGCTAGGATTGTCTGGGTGGTTGCAAAGTGGTTTCTTACTGACTTGGTGAACCGGTGTGAAATATAGCTACTGAAATGATTGTTTGAGGTGGCTGATTGCATCTGTGTCAGGTTATCTTGATTGATGTCGGATCAGTCTGTGATTGATTGGCCATGTCTTGGCGGCTAGCTTGACTGATCTGCTGATGGTTTAGCTTTATCTGATTTAGTCTTTGTGGCTGGCGCTATCTTTTTTTTGCCATTTTCCCGACTAGGACACTCGGGAATGAACACACACACACACAGAAACAAAAAAGGTCTAAAATAATAGTCCTTGTAATGGTGAATGTGTAAACGCATGATGTATTCGCTCATCTGACAGCAGGCGACTGATTGGATCATTATTTTAACAAACAGCTCCAATAAGAAGCCATGATGTCGTTCTAAAAGAATGATTTGTCAAGATCCTCATTTATTGCGCATATGAGAGTGTGTCTGTTTTTGAAGATTTATAGCGTTAATATATTGATTTGTATTTGTCTTTTAAATGTAAAAGTGTCAATCTTTCTGACAATGTCACCCCATTGTAGATTTACATGAACTCACAATATTAATCTTTGTGTATATTTTAGAACCGCTAAGATAATTTGATAATATTGAGATCTCTTTAGAAACTCTAGAGGGAATTATTATATATATATATATATATATATATATATATATATATTTTTTTTTTTTATTCTCACTAGTACTGAAATCTCACTTTTGTCAGATTGTTTTCCTCACAGTATGAACCATAGAGTGAATTTCTCTCACACACACACACACACACACACACACACACACACAGACAGAGAGAGAGCGCGAGACTCATCCTTATTAACTCTGCAGACCAGCACTAATCATTTTGACCTGCTTCTCGCTAAATCAGTTTCTCTTTCACTCTACTATATTCACTCTCCGGCCACTTTATTAGGTACATCTTGCTAGTACCGGATTGCCTTCAGAACTGCCTTAATTCTTCGTGGCCCAGATTCAACAAGGTGCCTGGAACATTCCTCAGAGATTTTGGTTCATATTGACAGATTTATCAGCTGCACATCTATAATGCAATTCTCCCGCTCCTCCACATCCCAAATCTGCTCTATTGGATTGAGATCTGGAGACTGTGGAGGTTTGAGTTTAGTGAACTCACTGTCATGATCAAGAAACGTATGATATGGTGTGTTATCCTGCTGGAAGTCATCAGAAGAAGATACACTGTGATCATAAAGGGATGGACATGATCAGCACCAATAATCAATATTGAAGATCAATTGGCACTAAGAGAACCAAAATGTGCAAGAAAATATCCCACCATCATTACACCACCAGCAGCCTGAAGCGGAAACAAGGCAGGATGGATCCATGCTTTCATGTTGTTTACACCAAATTCTGACCGACCATCTGAACGCTGAAGCAGAAATGGAGACTCATCAGGCCAGACAACGTTCTTCCAATCTTCTATTGTCCAGTTTTGCTGAGCCGTGTGAATTATAGCCTCAGTTTCTGTTCTCATCTGACAGGAGTGTCACCGGTGTGTGTCTTCTGCTGCTGGAGCTCGTCTTCAAGGTTTGATGTGTTTAGAGATGCTCTTCTGCACCTCGGTTGTAATGAACCTTATTTGAGTTACTGTTGCCTTTCTATCAGCTGAACCAGCCTGATCATTCTCCTCTGACCTCTGAGCCGGTCTGGCACCAACAATCATGCCACATTCAGTCACTTAAATCCTCTTTCTTCCTCGTTCTGATGCTCAGCTTGAACTTCAGCAGATCGTCTTGATCATGTCTACATGCGTAAATGCCTTGAGTTGCTGCCATGTGATTGGCTGATTAGATATTTGTGTTAACGTGCAATTGAACTGCTGCACCAACATTTTTGTTCTTACTATATAAAATTGTTTTAAAAATTCTGTAAAATAATGTATTGGTGTAATGCTTTTTGTGTGTTTTTTAATAAAAAAAATTTTATTGAAAATAAATCAATGCCATTGTACTAACGTATATGAAAAAACTTTGAACAAAATCCTACATCATGCGAAAAACCATTCATGCACATTTGATGAAGTCGAGTAAATCTGGGAAGTAAATCCTGGATTTGTCCTTGGATCTGTCAAGCAAATGCGGAATTGGCTGTAACACTCTGACAAACTGGCACTCTCACAGACAATAATGACATATGTGCTTTCATATTGATGGTGTATATTATTCTATCTCTCTCATTTGCCAAACGAGCCAAGCGATTACCACATGGAAAACAGTCCCCTCTCTTCCTCTCACCTTTAAACGGGGGAGTGTATTTATAGACCTCATCTCATCGTGCCTGTGTGCCTCTGTCTGTCATCACAGTGGCACAGCCTTCAGATTAACCTCAGCTTGTGACTGGAGTGTTTCCTGATGTTCTCGCTCCCCAAATAGCCCTGATGAACATATAATTCACAATTTCTTGGCTGCTGATTTGATCTAGGCCACATCTATCCAATCTGTAAGAATTTTTTGCACTAATTAAGGAAAATCAATTACTTGGAGGTCTCTTGGTGGTTTCATTTTAAGTATCAGATGCTTGCAGATGTTTCTTTAAAACTCAGGCACAAAAGAGATCTCAATTGGGAAATGTATTTATTTTATTTTTTTCATGTGCTTCCACTCACCTACTATGTGTGATCTCTGTTTGTACAGGAAGAGGAAATGCCAGAGGTGGAGATTGACATTGATGATCTCCTGGAGGTGAACAGTGAAGATGAGAGAGCTGTAAAACTACAGGTAAACTCCTGTGTGAGCGTGTGTTTAGAAAATAATGATTTTTTTCTGTTAGGGTACGTTTACACGACAATGATGTACTAAAAACTGAAACTTTTGTTCCTTCGCGTTTTTCGTGTTCAGACGACAACATTGTCAAAATGATCCCAGTCCACACGGATCCGCGAAAACGCCTAAAAACGCTGTATTATACTGCCAGGCCAGTCATTGGCGATGTCACTTTGTTCATGTTTTTTTAGTTTACATGGAGACGATACCGGTATCGTTTTCAAACAAGTGCACTTTGAAACTAGTTTTGAAAAGTTAGCGTTTTCAGGCCCCCAACACAGCGTTGTTCTGTCACTGAACGGTCAAAATGCATAACAAGTTTTCCGATTTTGGTTGTAAAAGGTTTTGTGTAAACAGCCCCTTAAACACTGAATTTAGTGTTTAACGCCAAAACATTGTACATGAATGCAAACACTTTTAGCTATGCTTGGTTTCATGATGTTCTGAAATTTATCAGAATACAATTCATAATGCAATGTTCATTCCGCATTCTCAGCACTGCTGAAAGCGGCGTTAAGAGAATCTGGCTGAGTAATTAGTTAAAATTAGTTCTCGAGGCCGTATTATCCCTTTTACAAAGTCTTGATTTTGTTTTTGGGCTCTACTAGCATAGGGTTAAAAAATGAGTTCTATTTAAAATAAAATAAAAATCACATATTTTGCACTGTTGCAGCACCTCTCTTCCAGTCTGTCAGTAACGGTCTGGGGTGCGTTTCCCAAAAGCATCGTTGGCAAACTATGATCGCAAGTTCTGTTGAACTCTATTGGTAACGACGGAATTGGCTTCTGGAAACACACCCCTATTTAGTTCCTGTCTCTATGAAGCCCCTCTTTCCGTAAAGCGCAATGTGCTCTGATTGGTCGGCTGGATCAGTGTGTTATAATTGGTCAAGTGTGTTTTGGAAATGTCCCGACCCTTACCATAACCATGAGTTTCAACACACTACTAACTAACTAAATGAGGCCCTGCCCCTTTATTTTGCATGTGCCTTGAGCGGGAATTATTTAAATGAGGAATATTGTGGCGTGTTCGTTCCCGGAAGAAAACTAAAGACTCGAGTCATTTCAGGGAGTTCAGAAACCGTTACTGATATACAGAATAACTCCCGCCGGAGTGACTTTGTGCTTTGTAACTTTGCAGACCTTTTTCAATGTCAAACAGCGACATTACACACTAAACAAGGTCCTCTTTAAAGTGTTTTTTATACTATCTGAATAATAACATCTGCTTTATTGATAGAGACATTAAAATAAACTCAAGCACCTCCTTGAGGGGTTTTATTGCCACAGTAACACAAAAATGCGTGCCCTATATGGCCAAGCCAAAAATTCACGTTGTGTACGTATGTGTCTGTAAATGTTTAGGGTTCTGAAGTTGTTTGTGTGTGTCTGTCGGATGATATCTTCCTTTTTTTGTCCCTCAGGAATCCCTGACAGACTGCTTCAAGCCCACTGATGTAAGTCATGACATAAAATATAGGCCACCAACCTACAGCTCTGTTCCAAAACATAGTGAGCTGCCTACGTAGACAGCATTTTAAGGAGTATTTTACGTGCACTCACAAAGCAAAGCCTTTACGTACATGCATGCATGCATACATAATCATCTGAAAAGGATACATGCAATGCTGCCTTTTTTGGACAAAAAAAAACGAAGTAACTTCTAAGGCAGCATCTTAATCAAAATGCCTTAAAAGGCTGCTGCCTATGTAGTCAGTAAGTGTTTGAAACAGAGCCACAAATTCCACACAGAGACTTGCTAACATCTGTATGTTGTCTTTCATGCTGTACCACACAGTGCTTTAGGACAGGCTAGTGGATTTCATATGAGTGTGCACTGACCTGAAAACGTGTGTGTGCTCAAAGAATCCATCCAACATTATGAAAATCACAATGCATAAGACAGCAGACACAATAACCCACTGACCAACAAACACCGATACAGATGCTTTTAATCCAATATTAACACCCATGTTTACACCCGTGTGTGTGTGTGTGTGTGTGTGTGTGCAATATAAAATAAAGTTATGTAAAATTACAAAACACAGACACACAGAAGAGTCCTCATCAAGCCATAGGTGTTTATATTAGATTAAAAGCATCTGTACACACACTCTTACAATCCTCTCACATGTTAAACTATCATGCATGCTTGTTTGAGTGTGTGTGTATTGTGCATCAAACCCAAGCACATAGTTTGTGAATCAAAGACCTCGCAGCATTGTTGCTGACCTACAGCCACAAGCTTTACACAGCGAATGAATGATACGGAAACATGAGTAGACGAGACTTGAAAAATGTTACTACATACAGTCTGTCTCTTTCTCTCTACACCAGGTCTTCGTGCGTGAGCTCCTCGGCAGGATAAGAGGAATGAGAAAACTCAGCGCTCCGCAGAAGAAAAGCTTTTAAGTGCTCGTAAATGCCAACGACAATCCAGCTACCTGGACTACAGGTCCCACAATCCATCACTCAGTCCACATACAGTCCTCAAGGACTCCATATCCCAGGATTCCTTTCTGGCCCAGAATCAATATACCAGAGTTCATTTTCCAAGGACCCATATCCCAAAAAAAGCAACTTTGTTCAGACCACCTACATATATCACACAATCAGTCCAAGAGTGCAAAGTTCATCCGGGACGCAATCTAAAAACAATCTCAGCAGCCGATCGGGACAGCCTGATGTTCCTGCCCTCAACCTCTCAGTCGGTCTCACAGGCCCAATACATCATTACACTGTTTGGTGCAGTATTACAGCTATTTGTGTGAAACCACAACTGACTAAGCTATTTCATATAGCCGATTAATTATGTTTTATATTGTTTTTCTTTTAAGCAAAGTTGTTAAAGTTTTTTTTTAATTAACAGACTTTTTAACACCTGTTGGCCTTTCCTGCTGATCTCAGAATAGTTTTTTTGGTTTTGTCCAATCACTGTCCTGTACTGATGGCCAGTATTCACCAATATCTGGCCAGTTAAATTGACTTTCATAATTTTGCAAACGGTCTAAACATTCTTTAGTCATTTTGCTTCTCAAGTAAATGATCTTGATTTAAGATATTGCGTCTTGTATTCTGATCAAAATTAAGTTAATTTATGCTTAAAACAAGAACAAATATCTTAATTCAAAGGGAAAACAAGATTTTTTTTTGTGACCTCATTGGAAGATATTTCTTTTTGTTTTAAGCATCGCATTGCTTCTCAAGTAAATGTATCTTGATTTAAGAATGTTTAGATATTGTACTGGAAAACAAGGCTAAAACAATTTTTTTTGCAGTGAGCAAAAGTGGTCATGAACTAATTGTGTAATGTTCAGTTTTAAGTCATATAATTGGCCAGAATACATATCAGTCTGTCATATTACCATCATTATTGTATTTTGATAACGCTAATCTTTCAAGAATGTTGAACCGATTTTTGACAGGTCTCTAAAAAATTCCCAAATTTGGGTCAAATATGGACAAATCCAGCCGTTGGGTTACATTTTTAACCCAACATTTGGGTTTGTCCATATTTGACCCAAAATTGGGTTTAAACAACATGGCTAAAATAACTACTTTCATAGAGTGGAGATGATTGTAGAATGTGAAAAGTTTAAAGATTTTGGGTGGGATGTGCTGCCAGAAAGTAAAGAAATAAGGCTATATTCGGAATTAAATACTAGTGAACTATTTATAATGAAGTATTCTAGTATGCTATTGCGAACATAGCCTGAGATTTGAATGCTTTTAAGAGATAACAAGGGCTGATGACAGTTGATCTTATTAGCAGACATATTGTGATGATGGTTAGTGTTCATCTAATGATCAAGTCTAATGATAGCTGGATGAGGAAGTCTAGTTTGACTCAAGCCATTATCGTAATCACATAAATCTAGGCTTTTATCTCCTTATCCTCGTGCGGTTTCACACGGAGGCTGCCAAAGAATATACTGTTAAGTGGCTGAATATTAGTATATTATAAAGTGCTATGGGTGTAAATTGGTATATTATGTTTGGCTATAACGAACATTTAATCTTCATGTCGGTTGGTGTCATACTCATGGGTCAAAATTTGTGTTTGATGGTGTAAGTTGTATAACAAGGAATCCAGGGGAAAAACTATGGTGCTGTTTAAACTTTTAACCCTCTACAGCGTGGATGGATGATGCGTTTTGCAGGCCGAGAGAGAAAGTGCAAAAATATATAGAGATTCGCTCTTGTTCCGGAAGACTCTTCTATTTTTATGATATCGCAGTTTCTGTCGGCCTGCATCTAGTATCATTGTGGATTTTAAAGAGTTTGACCCTTCTCTCCGAGAAGAACATTCAGGGTTTAGGCTGATCTCTTTATTTTGGTTTACTGAGTTTGTTCTAAAATGTATTTGAGTGTGCGAAAGCTTTATTTATGCATGTTTTATTGGCATGATAGGAACATTTTTGGATTGCTTACTAAAGCGATGATTTGTCTTTTTATACATTATTACAAGTATTACTCTTATAAATATTAAATTCACTTTTTATTCATTTTTAAGGACTGTATATCTGCGTTCTGGGTGTTTTTAATTGTTTTTCGTTTTTTAAATATATGTAAAGTGTGGTCTTTTTTTGTGCTGTTCTACTTACAATAAAGGCAAAATGTCTGAACTGTTATAATACACATTCATCAGTGTTGCTTAATTTTATTTACACAAATGCACAATATATCAAACATCATCATATTACAAGCAGGCCTATTTGTGAAAAACACGCTCGCTTTGGGCTGTTATAGTCACAAATTTGCATCTAATTACTGAACGTGTCACATTAATCCTTAAAATGTATTAATCCGCTTCATTGCCACAGTTAAGGCCGCTCATCTTGTGGTCCCTATCAGGATTCTGTTATCTGTCTGTAATGCTAATGCATTTTCATGCTCTTCTCCAACATATATTCATTCTGTTGTCTAGAACGTGTATGACACCAGCGATGCAGTTATTATGCAATTAAATTGTTCATGTTATATATATATATATATATATATATATATATATATATATATATATGATTATCTTTTGCTGATCCTGCAGCTAGTGAGATGCTTGCGCAGCATTTAAATAGTCTCAAATTGTTTAATAAAGAGAATAAAAACTTAGTTATGCCATTTATGTCAATATGTTAAATACAGCCTCCGTTAAAGGGATAGTTCACCCAAAAATAAAAAATAAATCTCTAATTTTCTCATCCTCAAGTTGTTCTAAACCTTTATGAGTTTCTTTCTTCTGTTGAACACAGAAGATATTTCGAAAAATGTTAGTAACCAAACGGTTTCTGGTGCCCAATGCCTTCCATAGTACGATGGGGATCAGCAATATCTTCTTTCACATTGAACAGAACAAAGAAACTTAATACTGGTTTAAAACAACATGAGGGTGAGTAAATTATGATATTTTTAATTTTTGAGGGATCTATCTCTTTAAAGAGCACCGATACATTACAAACACACGAACTGTGAAATCGCTTCATAGCAACGCTTCCCCTTTAAATTTCCTGACCCACTTTTTGCAGGCGCGTTCACGAGGGAGACTCGGAGGTGCATGTGAGGAGAATGTCTGATGACGGGCGCGTGCTCTGGCTCCGCGCCCTCCAGATGTGCAACACAATCCATTCAAATGCCATTTAGCTCAATCAACCATCTAGACTGAAAGGGTACCGGGGTTTCTCTGCAAGTAAACGATCCAATCAGGTCTAATTTGATTGTCATCAGTGCTGTTGTCGACCATTATAGCATCATGTTAAGATTGTGATGTGGGCTGACTGAAATAGCCCAGTTTAACTCTCTTCAGCTAATATATTCTGTAAAAGCACTGGTCAGCATGCTCATCTTCCCCCTACATTTTCCTTCAGACATGTCTGTTGCTCTTTTCGTGCACCGTTGTCCTCTTGGCATGTCTTTTTTCTTCCATCTTTGAGTCCCAGCCTTCGTCTCATTCTTTTGTTTCTTTAACTCTCTCATATCTAGCATGCCAGTGTTAGTGTGCCTGTGCCAGAGGACAGGAGAAGACAGTACTGAAGCATCTGCTACCCAGCAATGCAATCAGAGATTCGCCATGCGAGGAAGATTAAAAAGCCACATGAAGCAGAATTTAAAACACACATTCCTCTCTGCATTTCCCAAACCCATCATGAAGACAAAATATTCATTCATGCACTTGTGCATTTCCGAATGTCTGTCACAAAGAAGAAAAAAAATCATTAATTGATCAAAACATGCGTTACATTCATCATTAAAAATCAATCTATTTATAATGAATGTGCTTTTTTCTTTGGCATTACGCTGCAGTCAGCCATAAAGAGAGGCAAAAACCACAGGGGAGAACACAGAAAAGGACAGAAAGAGGAGGAGAGGAAACGGAGACACATGGTTGTATCATTTAACTGGAAAATGTTAACGTTTTATTGCTAAATTTCCAAGAAATTATATTTTCCCACCTAAGCCTCAAAGTACCAGAGATGTCACCACAACCCACATTGGATATTGTTGGGTTAGAGTGCTAAGCAAATATGATTATGATGATTATAATACATGATAATATATATGATTATAAATGTATATTTCAGCCATATCACAGGAGAGTGCTGTTGGTAATCCAGTGCAGGTAATCACAGCTCATTATCGTAAACACAACATTATTGCGAGTGTGATCTTGCTTTTATTCAACAGACAATAAACAAAAAGCTAATATGAGCAAGTTAAATTTTAGACAATATTTATACCACCAACAAAAATAAAATAGTTCCCGACAAAGCAACCGCTACACGTCTCTAAGCAACACACGGTAATGGCGTTATTGGATGAATCAGTGATTTGAACAAATTGGTTGAGTGAATGATTCAATGACTCGCTAATAAGAGTCACTGGGCTGTGTCCGAAATCACCTATTTGAGGCTGTGTTCACACGTGTAGTTCAGTTCGCTTGGTTCGTTTGGTCCAGACCAACAAAACAAAAGAAAAAGACATACCGAACCTAAAGGCATAGGGATATGTTCACAACCTGATCGGTCGGCTTTTATGACGTATTATAAAACGGATAGTTCCATTCCTTGATTCTGATTGGTTGAGCCGCGTTCGAAGCCGTTGTAAATTACTCAACAAACACACACCTGTGACCGTATTACATTAGTGTTACTGCACAACTGCTGTTTGTGATGCTTTGTTGCTGCATGTGTTGCTTAGCAACCTCTTTGGAACTACATTGCTTGGCGGAGGAATAAATGTGTTATAACGTAATTTTTTTTGTTGCTGGTGTTTATTTTATGAATAAAATTAATATTAAAATGAATATTTTTATGGAGTAACCATTTTATAAAAGCAATAAGCCCCTTGAAGTCGTGTTTTACAGTGCATTTAGAACAGCTAAGGGGGTTTAACAACGCCCCTTAGCTGTTCTAAATCCACTGTAAAACACGGCTTCGCAGGGCTTATTGCTTAATTGCCTATTTTTACGGACAATTGGCTTAATTGACGGATATTACCGAACATCTAAAACTGAGCTGTGTGCAAATGCATTCGTTGTATGTGCGTAGCCTACATATGATGGTATTTTGAGCTGAGAACTCGTGAAGAACTTATAAAATGTGTGTAAAACAGCGGCAGGAATCCCTCCGTCACACACAAACGAAGATCTGCTACGAGGAGACACGGTTCTGATGCCTGTACCGAACTGTGATGGGCAACATTGCGGCTATGATGAGAAAAAACAGGTATGAGGGAGCCTCTGTCCTTTTTAGGGTCTCATCTTCCTGTTTTTGTTTAGTGTTGCATTTATATTTCAGTCGAAGCGCACCAGAGTTCGTCAGGAAGCGGACAGACACCCATCTTTTCAACGGTCTCGATCCACTGGTTTGGTGCGCATCAGGGTTTGGATGGCAGCGTTCACACTTATTCAAATGAACCGCTTAAGAGCAATCACTCCAGAGTTCGTTTTAATTTAACTTAACATGCCAAGTGTGAACACACCCTGAGGGGACAGCCACTTAGCCTAGAATCTAGACGCACCCTAGCGGCAGCAACATTTATTTTGCAGCCAGGGTAGTCTAGCAACTCTCCATTGACTTTCGAGCTGCAAAAACCTAAATTGGGTCAGGCCAATCACATCATGTATAGAGTAGGCGGGGCGGGCTTAACATAATGACGACAGAGTTGTGACAGATCCCTGCTACTTGAAAACAAAGAATGGCTGCTGCTGGAGAACAGTCTTTCGAATTTGGCTTTGGCCGCGACTCTGGAGGACTTGGAGTTAAGTTTTTCTTTGAGAAAAGAGCAAAGAACGGCACTTAAGTCATTCTTAAAAAAAGGAAGATGTGTTCGTAGTTTTGCCGGCCAGATATGGCAAAAGTTGAATCTATCAACTAGCTCCGCTGTTGGGAAAACGCTCTGGTTGGTTGAAGTGCTGTCCTATTGCGTGCAGAGGGAATTTGAAAGACAGCCGTTTATCCCGCCCCTCGGATTGAGCCGTGTCTATGGTGAGTTGCCAGACCTAACATCTTGATGTAGGTCTGGCTTGCCATGCTAACAGCCACTTGTAGTGGTGTCCGAAACTATAGTAGACATTATCGAGTGCACTCATTCAATCCCACAATGCAACCACAGCAATGAATGTACAACTGATGTACAGCTCAACAGCTAGAGAATACCCATAATGCACTGTGAGGGTCGTGCCGAATTAATTCTCACGTCTGACCAGAAAATGCGCCCGCAGCTGAATCATCCATCCATTCATTTTCCAAACCGCTGGACCAAAGTGGCTACAGCTTAATATCATGCAGATATTCCTTTTTTGTTGATCCTTAATTGATTATTAAATGGTTTAATTAAGGTATATATACGCTAGTTTCCATGACAGGTTTCAAGATAAATTTTTTCATTTCTGCTGGAGTTTGCTATACCCTGGAAATCCAGAGTTCTCGCGAGAGCACAAGTTGAATTTGCTCAGCGAGTTACTCTGGTGTCGAGTAATGATGCTCATTAAATATGCCCTTGTATCCGAGCTGCACCAATCACATCGGGTTATCTGATATAGGCGGGCCAGAGGCGAGCTAAACAGATGACGACAGCGCTGTGACGTCGAAGTCATTAGTAAACATTGCAAGATGGCTATGGATGAACACCAGTGTTTAAAACGGCTTTGGCCGCTACAATGAACGAGTTAGACTTGGCTTTTTATCTAAAAGAGGAACAGAAGACGGCGCTCGAATCCTTCCTTTGCAAGAACGGCGTTTTTGCTGTTTTGCCGACCGGATACGGCAGGAGTCTAATCTACCAGTTAGCTCCGCTGGTAGCTAAACGTATGGGGCTTGTTGTGATTGGTCGTAGTGTTATCCAATTGTGTGCAGTGAGATATTCAAACATTGAAACGATTTCGACACAGCCTAGGTGTATTCGACTTGAAGCAGACGCCTCTGTATGCTTCTGAATCGCTCTCGCGGTACTGTGATGTCATGCACCGATCGGTCTGCACAGCGCCGCTTCAAGTCAAACACACTTACTTGCTTCGTTCCTGTATTCATCAAAGTTTTGAACAAATAGGTTTTAATGAATGAATCAATGACTCACTCGGACAGTTGTCGCCACCTACTGGCGAACTTATAACCCGCAGAAAGAGTCACTGAATAAAAAGGGTTCACACCCAAACTCAAACTTCTTGTTCTGCTAAGAAGAATCTTCTATTTAAGAAACTGGTGCATTCTGGGATAATCAAAAGAACAGTTGCCACCATAGATCTTCACCCACCATCTTATCTAAAGATACACAGAAAGCTTGAAAACAAGAACAAGAATCAGAGTGTTTCGGGATCTGATCTCATTTACAATAAAAACATTGAATAGATAACGTGTGACTGTTAACCACAAACTCTAATCATGTTTTATTTTTGAAGAAAATCTTATTTGCTTATTTAATCTTATTTGCAGCCAGTAGATTTTGAGCAGCGAAGAGCAGATTTGTGTTTTTATTAGTTAATGTTTGACTTGCTCAGCATTGACCCAGATCTGTGGAGAAACCCCGGGTCTGAAAGCTCTTCAGGAACGCACATACAATCACACTGCTGTCACGTGACCGCGACGGTCTGCGTGTGTATGGTGTGAGTTTAGGCTACTGTAATTGGTTTATTTCACTCCAGTAAACACAGTCTGTCTCTAGAGACATGTAAGTACTGGAATACCTCTAGTGCTATCAGAGCCATTGCTACAGACTCCATTCACTTTACAGCCATTACAGCAGCCTTCACTTCACTTCACTACTACTGCTACTATTATTAGACTAACGCCATGCTCAAATTCTTCTGCTCCACTACTACTATTCCAGCTAAAAGGGAAAGTTCTCAGGCTAACGTTTTGGCAAGGTTCTCTCAAAGTTATAAACAAATGTTCTTTCAGTCACGTAAAAAGAATGTTGTTTCAAAGTTATCTGGTCTTTAATAATGTTCTCAAAACGTTCATTCAAAAGAACATTTTCTTTCTGAAACGCTTTAGCTGGACGTTCATAATACGTTTGAATGATACTAATTGTTTCAGAATGTTCAGAGAACCTTCAAAAGTAACATCCGGTAAAATGGAATGTTCCCTTAAAGTCCCCTTGTAATCAATTGTTTTATCCCTTAAAAATCATCTTTGATCACCAAAATTACATATTTTAAAGTTTTTTTTTCTTGAAAAATAATTTGTCATGCCTTTAAATAGCTTGAATGTAACTCATTTAGTATACGCGGTTCTATAAATATGCAAATGAACCCCCAAATGAACTCGCAGCAGCTCAGAGATCCACTCATTGTCCTTGAAAAATTCAAGGTAAATATCGCTTGTGAGCAAAATATTTGTTTTGTATGCAAACACTGCAAAAAATCATTTTCTTACTTAGTATTTTTGTCTTGTTTCCAGTCCAAATATAAAAAATCTTAAATCAAGATGCATTTACTAGACAAGTAAAATAGCATAAGATATTATGTAAAATTACAAGCAAAATTATCTGCCAATGGGGTAAGAATTACCCCATTGTAATGTTTCCATTAGAATTAAGATAATTTTTCTTACCCCATTGGCAGATAATTTTGCTTGTTTAAAGCGAAAACTCACTTTATTTAAAAATTTTTACACAATATCTTATGCTATTTTTAGGCAAAAATACTAAGTAAGAAAAGTTTTTTTTTGCAGTGTGCCATTTCAAACCAAGCTGTATTTTTGTTGAAGTATGCAAAAAATAAAAAGTGTGAAAATATTATTTAATTGTGTGTATTCAGGGCTCAGCAAGACAAAAGAGTCTGACATTTTATTTCAAATATATAATTTTCACCATAGAACCCTATAAAATACAACACATGGTGGAAATGACTTTCAGAAAATAATGACTTTTCCCAAAAAAAAAAAAAAAATCTCCTGTGATCATGTACTGTATCTCCACTGTTGGAAACTGTAAATAGATAAATTATGTGAAAAGAGTATTTTGTATGTATTTTATATTCTAAAAGTCCAGATGGTCAAAAGTGCACATACAGTATGTAAATGAAACACTTCAACCCATGGCCTCGGCTAAGTATCAATAACACAATAAAATGACTCTAAAGAGGCAATGAAAGGATTTTGTATCAACTTTAGGGGATATCATAAAATAGACATATTGTATTTAGCCATAACTGAGTCATTTAGTCATATTATAGATCAATTAGCAAAGCCACACTGAACAGCTGCAATTCAACTCTGACATTTAACTTGCATTTCACTGATCATTTAGTATAATTAATATTTAATATTTTTTAAGACCTTCATAATATGAAAATATGTTCTCCGCCTCTCTTTCTTTCTTACTGGGGCTCAGTCAGGTTGCATATTTCCCTTCTAGAGTGATACTGAGATGGAAAAGCATGAAATGGTCGTGATATGGACGTGTGATGCTGAAATTTGACTGGGCAGAAATTCGTCGCCCCTTTCAAACACGACTGAGAGACTGAAATAGAATTATCACAAATTAGTTTCTGAGATCTTCTAAACATCGCAGCATAACTGTGTTGATTCAGTAAACGAGAAAAATTACAACTTCTCATTGTGCTTTAAATAATGTCAGAGATTGTTTGCGTTTCTAATGTTGCATATTAAAATTTCTCTCGTATTCACACTAAACAGACGCCATGTATCAAATAATCTTAATTATATCACTAGTAAGTCATGGGGACACAAATAGCACTGTTTCCTCTTTCCTGAGAATAAAACACACGTTATCATAATATCTGATTGTGGTTTTAATGGGCAGAACTCCATGTGTGTTTAATGACATACACTGATCTGATTGGTTTATATAGGTCGTCTAGCTGTTCAGGGTCAGTGTACTCACAGATGCTACTGTACAGAAGATTAACAGCTCTTAAAAACACACACGTAAACAAGTGCCTTTGTCTGTGTGTGTGTGTGTGTGTGTGTGTGTGTGTGTGTGTGTGTGTGTGTGTGTGTGTGTGTGTGTGTGTGTGTGTGTGTGTGTGTGTGTGTGTGTGTGTGTGTGTGTGTGTGTGTGTGTGTGTGTTGCCCGTAGAAGAAGGATACTATTCCAGACAAAGTCAAGACAGGGCATATTGCCATCTGTTTTGATTATTTCATGTCTGTGAGGAAAACAGTAACACAAATGAGGTGATTTCCTTAATAAAAACAACAACAGAACAACATCTACTACAAAATGACCTTCGTGTGACCATTAAATGACCAAAAATAAATTCCTAAGTAAGCCTTCATATCATTAATTGCTAAATCAGAACAGAAGTTTTTCTTTTGTTTCCAAAGGGAAACTGTCGTCACTATGGCAACAGTGCAGTAATGACATCATTTTCGTTTTGTGGTATGAAGAGAACCTTTGACTTGTGTTATTTATTTTTAATCTGATATTATGATTGATATCATTAAATTAACTCCGAGCTCATCATTCAAATGTGAACGGCCGCATTATAATTTCATGGCGAGTGAGAAAGATTTCCAATTAAATGAATAAATCTCGTGTCAGCAGTGCTGTGGCTTGGATATTTTGTTTCTGCTGAAGATAAAGCTGCTGCGTAGCATGTAAAGATGTGTGTAAAGATGAAATATGCACTGAAACGTCTAATAATTCTGTCCGTGTGTAATTTGCTTCACAGCATGTTGTTTAGGACCACTGGATATTCATGACTTTTCTGGGAAAGATGCATTCATAAGAAAAATATATTTGTTTGTTAATGTTGATGCCGAGAATGTTTTAAGAGGATTTAAATGAGACAGCAGTGCCTCCAATAAGCCTTTTCTCTCTCTCTCTCTCTCTCTCTCTCTGAATGAAGTCACCTGGGTTGGATGGACTTTCAGTGGAATTTTACAAATCCTTTTGGAAACTAATGGGCCAAGATTTGTATGACGTCCTTTTAGGATGCATTAATGGAGGGACTCTGCCTTTAAGTTGCCGGAGAGCAATGTTGACATTGATCCCCAAAAAAGGAGACCTTGGATGCCTAGAAAACTGGAGACCAGTTTCACTGTTATGTGTTGATTTTAAAATCTTGTCGAAAACATTGACTAACAGACTTAAACAACATATGGCAACCATAATCCATGTGGATCAAACTTTTTGCATCCCTAAACGGACAATTTTTGACAATTTATTCTTGGTGAGAGACATCATTACTGTTGCAAAAAGACTTGTTCATTGTTGGACATTGGTTTACTTTCTTTGAACCAGGAGAAGGCTTTTGACCGAGTAGACCATCACTACATGTTTAAGACTCTGGAAGCTTTTGGATTTGGTCCATACTTTGTATCTTGTATTAAGCTGCTGTACAGTGATATTTATAGTATGCTTAAGATTAATGGATCTTTGTCTAGATCTTTTTCAGTGACCAGAGGCATAAGGCATTAGGCAAGACTGTCCCCTATCAGAACCTCTATAGAACCGCTTTTAATCATGCTGAGGAAACAGTTACAGTGGAGAGAACAAGTATTTGATACACTGCCAATTTTGCAGGTTTTCCTACTTAGACTATGTTCACACTTAGCGTCTTTTTTCAAACTGCCAGCGTCTGTTCTACATTATAACCCTATGGAGTAAACCGTTTTTTCAAAAAAGTCCTGAGCGCTTTTTTAGACGCCACCGCCGGCGTCTTTTTCTGCAGCTCAGAGCGTCTTTTTAAGTTGAAAAAAGTTCAACTTTTCTGGAAAGAACGCCCTACGTCAAGCGCCTTTTTGACAGCTGACCAATGACAAGCGAGACCTGTCGTTTCCATAACAACAAGAACAACTGTCTGTCGTGCACCCACAAACGAAACGTCTTTGTGAACCGACATTCTCCTCCCCGGTAACTTCAAAAGCCAACGCAAGAGCCAACTTTCTCTTTCTCGACATTTTTTGCATCACACAGCACTAGGCTACTGTTGCAGCTGTTGTTATAGCAACAAAAGACGCGCTCGGCTGCTATTTGTAACCGAACGCTGCCAGCGTTTTTTTTTGCTAAAAAAACGCCGTTGTCAACTTTTTCTTGTCAAAAAAGACGCTAAGTGTGAACATAGCCTTACAAAGCATGTAGAGGTCTGTAATATTTATCATAGGTACTCTTCAACTGTGAGAGACGGAATCTAAAACAAAAATCCAGAAAATCACATTGTATGATTTTTATATAATTAATTTGCATTTTATTGCATGACATAAGTATTTGATCACCTACCAACCAGTAAGAATTCCGGCTCTCACAGACCTGTTAGTTTTTCTTTAAGAAGCCCTCCTGTTCTCCACTCATTACCTGTATTAACTGCACCTGTTTGAACTCATTACCTGTATAAAAGACACCTGTCCACACACTCAATCAAACAGACTTTAACCTCTCCACAATGGCCAAGACCAGAGAGCTGTGTAAGGACATCAGGGATAAAATTGTAGACCTGCACAAGGCTGGGATGGGCTACAGGTCAATAGGCAAGCAGCTTGGTGAGAAGGCAACAGTGGGCCAAAACCCCTGCTGCAGTGTGTGCAAACCTGGTCAATAACTACAGGAAACGTATGATCTCTGTAATTGCAAACAAAGGTTTCTGTACCAAATATTACGTTTTCTGATGTATCAAATACTTATGTCATGCAATAAAATGCTAATTAATTACTTAAAAATCATACAATGCGATTTTCTGGATTTTTGTTTTAGATTCCGTCACTCACAGCTGAAGAGTACCTATGATAAAAATTACAGACTTCTACATGCTTTGTAAGTTGGAAAACCTGCAAAATCGGCAGTGTATCAAATACTTAGCCAGCAGCCATATCACCCTGTAGCCCAAGACCGGTTGCCCACTGAAGCTAAGCAGGGCTGAGCCTGGTTAGTACCTGGATGGGAGACCTCCTGAGAAAACCAGGTTGCTGCTAGAGGTGTTAGTGAGGCCAGTAGGGGGCGCTCACCCTGTGGTCTGTGTGGGTCCTAACACCCCAGTGTAGTGATGGGGACACTATACTGCCAAAAGAGCACCGTCCTTCGGATGAGACGTTAAACCGAGGTCCTGACTCTCTGTGGTCATTAAAAATCCCAGGATGTCCTTCGAAAAAGAGTAGGGGTGTAACCCCGGCATCCTGGCCAAATTTGCCCCTTGGCCTCTGTCCATCATGGCCTCCTAATCATCCCCATATACTGATTGGCTTCATCACTGTCTCCTCTCCACCAGTAAGCTGGTGTGTGGTGGGCGTTCTGGCGCAATATGGCTGCCGTCGCATCATCCAAGTGGATGCTGCACATTGGTGGTGGTTGAGGAGATTCCCCCATCTACAGTATGTAAAGCGCTTTGAGGTCTCAGAAAAAGCGCTATATAAATGTAACGAATTATTAACTTCCTGTTTAAATAATTTTCAAAAAGCATCATCTGCTTGCATTAATTGGGAAAAATGTACATCTTTTTTGCTGGGTGATTGGCAAATTTTTGTACCTCCAAAATTGCCAAAACAGTGTAAATGGGGCAGGGATGGATTCAAAATGCTTGGAGTTTATTTTGGGAATGAACAATATGAAAAGAAGAATTGGGAGGGATTAGTTGATCGTGTTAATGGTAGACTTCAGAGATGGAGATGGCTACTTTCACAACTTTCTTTTAGAGGAAGATCCTTGGTCATTAATAACATAATAGCCTCAATGTTGTGGCATAAGTTTACTGTTCTAGACCCTCCAAAAGACTTGCTTAAATGTGTTCAAAAAGCATTGGTTAATTTTTTTCTGGGATGGATGTCATTGGCTTCCTCCAGGAGTCCTTTACCTTCCAGTGGCAGAGGGAGGTCAAGGGCTTATTCACTCTCAGAAAAAAAGGTACAAAAGCTGTCACTGCGGCGGTACCTTTTCAAAAGGTACACCTTTGTACCTAAAGAGTGCATTTAAGTCCCTCAAAGGTACATATTTGTACCAAACGTGTACATATTGGTACAAAACGTGTACATATTAGTACCTAAATGGTACATATTAGAACCCTTTTGAAGGGTACTGTCCCAGTGACAGCTTTTGTACCTTTTTTTCTGAGAGCATCTGGAGTCAAAGATCTTGGCAATGAGGATACAAACATTGCAGAAACTATTGTATTGTTCAAATGATGTGCCCTGGGTGTTTTTTGGGAGATCTATACTTAAAGATATTGGTGGAATAGGTATTGACAAACAATTATTCCTAATGAAGAAAGCTTTTGTCAAAAAGTTTTCTGATCTGTCTTTTAGTTTTTATGTCTCAGTGCTCAAATCATGGGACTTGTTTGAAATATCAAGAACTGTTGAGGAGCTTTATGGTGTGGAAGAACCTATTTTTTGTAATCCTCTTATTGAGCTTCCATCAAATATATCTCAGTCTTTAATCAATAGATTTTTTAATACTGGTGTCACTAAAGTTATTGATTTGATTGATTTAAGTAGAGGCCAATGGAGAACTTCGCAGTCACTTGCTGATCAAGTTGGCTTGAATTCTCTTAGAATTATAGAAGGATTTGTTAGGGGTTTTAAATCCTCCATTCCTCTATCATTTGATAACTCTGTTAATCATGTTTTGGAAGATGGTGTTGTATGGCTGAACTTTCCTCCGTTAAAGGTGTTTCCTAAAGAATGTGGCATTGATGACTCTGGATCTATTTCCTTATTAAAAGGTTATGGAAAATTGGTTTTTGATTGTATAGGGAAAAAAATATTATCACATATGCGTTAAAACTTAACATTTGGGTCAATTGAAAGGAAAAGTCGATACAAAATGGAGATCTCAACTCTCTATATCTGAAGATACTTTTCCATCTTGGAGACTTCTGTATAAACCTCCAATTTCTAAGAGATGTGGTGATCTTCATTGGAGATTGATCCATTGTATCCTAGCTACAAATCAATGTTGCAAGGATGAATGAAAATGTTACATCGAATTGCCCATTTTGTGATGCTCTTGATACTATTTTTCATGTTAATTTATTTCTTTAAAAGAAATTGTGTTTAATGTGAATGTGATGGAATAATGTATATCTACATTTTTAAACTATGTAGAATAAAGGGGTTGTAAAAGTCAAAAGTCTCTCTTTTCTCCGAATTACAGTAACGGGCCAGATTTTCTTTTTCACACAGACACACTCTTATAAACATAAATAGAGATAATAATATCAGCAGCAACAACAAAATAGTCTAATAATAATAACTATATATAAGCAGTATCATACGAGCAAGCGTGCCGATCCATTGCTTTTATACAACAGTTCAATAAATAAATTCATATTAAAGGTGCGTCTTGCGGAAGAACATTGTAGCCGGAACTACTTCTCTCCCTCATCCTTCCCTCGGGTCATTTTGACCCGATTTTTTTATTTTTTTTTTATGTTAAAAATGTAGTGTTCATCGGAGGGGTCCAAGACCCTAGTACTTTTGTCGCACTTGAACAACGAATACACAAAAAAATGTAATGGATTCGAGGAGTTTTGAAATTTTAAAAAGTAACAAATCCTTCCCTCGCGGGTCAATTTGACCCCCATAGGAATGAATGGAATGCGAGGAATGCTTCAGTACACAGAAAAAACTAAAAATGCTCAATTCAAACTAAAAATGCTAAAACTTTACCAAAAATGATTTTATAATGTCTACATGTATGTGAATGCATACTGAAGAAAAAATTACTTTAGGACCCAGCGAAACAGCTCATTTGCTCCAAATAGACTAGAGCTATATGGCCATCTAGTGGCAAGAGTCATGACAAATCATGTTATATAATTTTTTTCCACAAGAGGTCGGCAAAGACACCCAATGCAAGATATTTTGAGCTGAATAAAAAGGTGCATGCATGAAATTGTGAGTTATTTTTGGATTTAAGTTGAAAGAATGTGCTTAAATTACTAAATTACTATTTATTGATTATTTATTGATTAAATCTAGTAATTTAAAGGGAAATAAAAAAAGAAAATCTCCCCCCAAAAAATGCATTAAAAAATAGAAAATATATTCTCAAATGAAATAAAATAAGCTTTCTGGACCAAAACAATTAAAATAAAAATTAAGTACAAGCTTCGGGTCATTTTGACCCGCGAGGGAAGGATTTGTTACAGGACCCGAGTGAAGGTTTAGGGTTAAGTATTTGACCAGTCACCCAGGTTCTAGGCTAACGTTACTCCGCAGTGATTGTCCCCACTTGGTCTAAAATAGTCCGAATATAAACACTTATTATAAGCGTAGGCTACTGTAGTGATTCAGGATAAGACAAAATCACGGCTTGGAAGATTCATTCATGGTGTACTCGATCGGATCATTATAATTATACATTTTGTAAAAAAAAAAAAATGTATTAAGTGTATACATTTTTTACAAAAAGAGGTATAGTGTACCTTTAAAAAGGCCTAACTTACATTTTCGACTGTTTACCTACTTCGTTTTGTTCTGCCAACGAAAATATTATCCAAAAGAAGTCACGACAGAATCGACTGTGCGCGTTTGCGTGTATCACTTCCAGACAGGTGGTGTGTGGTGATTCATTCCTTATTGAATCAACATGTTTGAACGAATCGTTTTTGAGTGAATGATTCAACGACTCATTCATAAAGACGTCATTGTTCGTTCCTGACTGTTTTTGAACAAATCGTTTGAATAAATGATTCCATGATTCATAGACGGTCAGATTACGCCACCTACTGACGAATCGATGTAGCGGGAAGTCACTTAATTGCATTTTTATTGTTTATTGAATAATAATATCAACAACAATAATACATTTCTTATTATTAGTATTAACCTATCATTATTATTATTATTGCTATTATAAAATAATTGATTATTGTAATCTAAGTTTAAAATGATTATAACTATTACAGATATGAATGCTATAGTGTTAAAACGAGACTTGCACACTGATAGTAGAGACAACTGTGCGGTTTAATGTTTCCATTGAGCTGTTTGAATATTAACAGAAGAAAGAAAGTGAGATAAGTGAGTCCCTCCCTTTTCACTGAGCTTTTGTGAAACTCCTTCAGACTGAGTTGACTCGTCCATCATGGCGGTGTTTTCGGCTCTAACTCCGGTGTTCGTGGCGGTTTTGTGCGTTATTATAGGGTTTCTCTTCAAAAACTCCCAGAAGAGAGAGAGCAGATCCAAGCAGAAGAGTTCAGGAGAGACAGCCAGACCATGGGTGGATGAGGATCTGCAGGACGACACCGAAATCAGCAGGAAACACAACGGTACTGTACTCTTCACTATTAATATTTACTGTAACAATAAAGTAGTGACAGGAACTTGACGTTTTATTTGAGTTTTTCACCCATTGTCCAGTCTACAAAATCAATAATGCTTACAATAATCCTAATAATCAAATATTATGTAAACATTTATATAAATAAAGCAGCATTAGTATAGATGCATTACAGATTTTTACATTAGTATAGAGTTTCAGAATCTGAATACATGCTATGTATTGGCTATTACATATTTTCTAATTATAATTCAAATTAATCTATATATACTATAGTCATTTTGTTATATTATGTCATATAATAATTTAATCATACTGGCCATGCCCCCAAACATTTGCAAAACCCATCATGGATATAAATATATAGGTTATTATAAATAAAAAAAAGTAGACCAGTATTTAAACAATAAAGCACATGATTACTGCAATGAGCAAAACATTTATTACTGGCTCTCAGGAGGTTAAATAAGAGTATGTTGAACATCATCAGTGTCATCTTGAGTTCTTGAAACTGTCTGGATGGTTAGAGTCAGTACAAGAGGAGAGAAAACATAAACTCCACACAAGAGCTTTAAAGTGAAGATGCCTTTGACGTCGAGCGCAAAGATGCAGAACTTTTGAAGAGATCTCAGCGTTTGCTGGGACAGAGTTTTGAACCCAATGCAAAGGTTCAAGTCCAAAAAAGTCTTGCTGAAGATGTTGCAACATCGATTACAGCCCACTTTCAAAAATGTTTCTAGTCTGTTCAACAATTAAGTGCAGCTTATATGCAATATTTGTTCACTTTAGTTTGGGGAACACATATTCTGTATTAGCTATGACTTGCCTCAATAAACTCTTAATTACTGCTTATTAATAGTTAGTAATGTAGTTGTTATGTTTAGGTATTGAGTAGGATTAAGGGGTGTAGAATATGATCATGCAGAATAAGGCATTAATATGTGCTTTATAAGTACTAATAAACAGCCAATATCATAGTAATATGCATGCTAAAAAGCAACTAGTTAATAGTGCGAATTGGCCCCTAAACCAAAGTGCTATACCCAATATATAATTTTTAAGTAATCAGATTGCATATAAGTAATCAGATTTTTCATATATGACAGTTTCTGATGATCAATAAAAACAAAAGACAGATGAGACTGCCATGATGTGAATTTGTGTTTCTTTTTATTTGCATTGCTGGCTAAATCTGTTGTCTGTGCACAGAGGATGATGATGATTGGCTAGACACAACCGAGGAAGAAAACTTAGTCCACATCCCGTACACTCCAGCTCAGTACTCTGCTGCCGAGATGCTGGAACGCTCGGAGAAGTTTTACTCGCTCATGAATCTGAGACGGTCTGTCCGCTTCATCAGTCCAGAACCGGTTCCAAAAGAAGTGATTGACAATGTCATACGCACTGCAGGTAATGCAAACACGATGGAAACCATTCAAAGCCAGCCCTTCGTTTCATCACTCATTGTGTGTGTGTGTGTGTGTGTGTGTGTGTGTGTGTGTGTGTGTGTGTGTGTGTGTGTGTGTGTGTGTGTGTGTGTGTGTGTGTGTGTGTGTGTGTGTGTGTGTGTGTGTGTGTGTGTGTGTGTGTGTGTGGAAGGCACTGCACCCAGTGGAGCTCACACTGAGCCCTGGACGTTTGTGGTGGTGTCTGATGCCGAAGTGAAACACAAGATCAGAGAGATTGTTGAGGAAGAGGAGGAGATCAACTACAAGCAAAGGATGGGAGACAAGTGGGTCCATGACCTGAAGAGACTTCGGTGTGTTTCAAATAGACAAGAGGCTTCAAAAATATTTTTTTTACATATAGTTTTATGCTTAATGTTTATTAGTTTTATTTTTACTGTACTATACCATTATGTATTATAATTTAATATAACAATTACAGACACATAACAATAACAGTAATATGAGTTGATAAACTCATTTAGCTATGATATTAGTGCCCCCTTGTGGTTATTTTTTTCTGTCTCTTTTTTACCATGGTGGTAAATATATATATATATATATATATATATATATGAAATTATTATGATTATAATACAATATACAGTCATTTATTAATATTATTTATAAGAAACAATAATATTTATAATACTATAATATTATATATTTATAATGTGATCCATTATAATATATTAATAATTAAATGTTTTATTATTATTATTGTAATACTTTACACAGTTTTTGTATAAGACTTATTTTTAATATTTTTGTTGTTGTAATACTGTTCACAGTAATATAATAACAATATTTATTAGAAATAATAATGTTTATAATACTATAATAATTAAGATTTAAATAATATATGTATAATACTATACACTAATATAATAATAATAAGTATTATTATTGTTTTTGTTGTTGTAATGGTATACACAGTGATATAATAATAATATATAAGAAATCATATTTATAATACTATAATTTTTATGAAATTAAAAAATATATTTTTACAATATGATACACTATAATATAATAATAATAATTAAATCTGTTATTATTGTTATTATAATTTTATTTTTTGTAATACTGTACAGTACACAGTAATATAATACAATATTTCTTAGAAATAATCAAATTGATAACACTATAATACTATACACTGTAATATGATGATAATAATAATAAGGATTATTATTGTTTTTGTTGTTGTTGTAATGCTATACAGAGTAATATAATAATAAGAAGAAGTGATAATTTATAATACTCTCTTTCATAGGACAAACTGGGTGAAGGAGTATTTGGATGTGGCTCCGTATCTGATCCTAGTGTTTAAGCAGACACATGGACTTCTGCCCAGCGGCAAGAAAAAGACTCACTATTACAATGAAATCAGTGTGTCGATTTCCTGTGGGATTCTGCTGGCCGCCCTGCAGGTGAGACTCGGAAACGCACACATCAAACATTTGTGGATCTTTGAATTTGAATTTCATGTGATATTCCATTTTGTGGTTTTAGAATGTTGGGCTGGTTACCGTGACGACCACTCCTTTGAACTGCGGTCCACAGTTGAGGTCCCTCCTCCAGCGACCAGCCAATGAGAAGCTTCTAATTCTGCTTCCTGTTGGCTATCCTGCGTCTGACGCCAAAGTGCCTGACCTCAAACGCAAGGACCTCAGTGACATCATGGTGACTGTGTGACAAGCATCAGCTGCTGGAAGCCATAATAACACCAAATCTTTTAGACCGGTTTTGAATGTATGATTATGTTCTTTGTTAATAGAAATGAGGTTTGGCAAATTAGACCAAATGTTCTCATACCTTACCATAAAGGGATATTACAGTGATGGTTCACATTTGAATACAGTTCCATGGTTCTTTTAATGTATGCCTCATATTGTGAATCTGCTGTGATCTATGCAAAACATTAAATAAATGACATGTTTGTATCTATGGTTTCTTCTACACGCTCACTCCTGCACTGACATATTTGAAAGGGGCTTCATGTTTATTTTACACTCGTTGTAAAATATAATTTTGCAATAATCATCTCTAAATTACAGTTCACCGTGGGGTTCTTACTGTAAAGTATAAAAGGTGAAGTGTGTGTTGTTTATTATGTTGGCTTGAGAAAGCCAACATACTGTTGTGCTATTTAATATTCATCTTTTGAGACTGAAAACTCATTTTAGAGCTTTCAAGCATGTTTAAGGAACATTGCATGTTCATAACATGATTTAGCATAGCTTGATTTAACAAAACCTAGCAACTACCTTTGTGCTAAAACATGCAAGCAACATGCTAACAGCATGTTAAAATACGTTAGCAACATGTTAATTCATGTTAGCAATATGTTAAAACATGATAACAACATGTTTATCGTGCTAACAATGTGTTAAAACATGCTAGCAATGTGATAAAACATGCTAACAATTACTCTGAATCGTTTTCTTCAGACCGTTGACTTGTCACCGTTGGAACAAGCCTAACATAGAAGTTGCTCGCCATAGAAAAACACCTCTCCAGGACCCATTTAAAAAAAACAAGTTTAAATGGGGGCGCGACCAAAAAAGTTGGAGAACCACTGGGTTAAATCATGCTAAAAATATGCTAAAACATGTTAACAATGTGTTAAAACATGATAGTAATGCATTAATTCATGCTAACAACATGCTAAAACATGCTAGCAATGTGTTAATTTGTGTTATAAATTGTTAGTATTATGTTAAATCATGCTAGCAACATGTTAAATCATGTTAGCCAAATGCTTAAAACATGAAAGCAATGTGCTAAATCATGCTAAAACATGCTAGCAATGTAAAACATGTTTACACAACATGCTAAAACACCTTATCCATCTAATCTGTCCATCTATCAATATATCAATCTGTTTTCTGATAGACTGTAGGCTATTGCCTAGTCTGGCTATCACCAGACCAAGCTCAATCTTTTAAGACTAAACATTCGCTGCAGGGCGAAATCAAATCGCTGGCAGATCAGGCTGGGTTTACCCAGTCTAGCTATTGCCTTCAAAATCTTCAAACTTTAATTTCTACTTTAAACTTCAAACTACTTCAAACTGAAAACCTTCAATCTTAAATCTTTTAAAACCTTTTCAAACTTTCTGTTCAGGCTTTCTCAAGCCAACATCATAGTTTGTCTTGACAAACTTCTTATAGTTAGATGTTGAAATACTTTCTTCTATTCGACCGTACAATGCAGAGGCAATGCATGCTATTTGTAGAATAATTCTCCAGAAGAATGTAAACACTGTTTTGTTCTCCAACATAAATTACACTCAGTCATACTGTTCCTCATATGTGAATTTAAAAGTTAGAAACATTTTTTTTCTTTTATAAGCATATGATGCTCATTTGTTAGCAATGTAGCCTACATTTTGCGTACTATTACAAGTAGTAATAGTAGTCATTTTAGGATGTTATTAATAAAAAGAAAACATGTTAATTAATTTGACTACTTTTATTTTCACCCAAACAGGCTTTTTATTTTTTTGAAGTATAAACCTCGGGTTAATATTACAATTATGCCTGATAACTGATCATATTTTTGTGTCATGGTTAATATGACTGATATGATGGCTAATATGATAGATCTATACTGTTGTCATGTACATTAAAGCTGTAGTCTTCAGGAATAAAAACATAATAATATACAATCTTGACTTTTAAATTTTGCGGAGAATACGTTCTATTAATCCATTGAAGTTTGTTTGCATCGGTTTGCTTTTGGGACTGAATTTATGCTGATTTTAGTATAAAAATATGCTCAAAATTTAGAATACTGAAACTTTTATCAAGTTTAAAAAAAAAGAAAAAAAAGTGAGTACTTTTATTTTTTTTACCAAACAAGACTTTTATTTTGAAAATAAATTGTTCAAAAGACGTTGACGACGTATTTGACGTTGACTAGTACAGGAAGTTCCTTTAGTTAGTTAGTTGACAGATCTCCTTAATCGATTCTCTTATTAGACTTGCATTTTGTGATCGATATGAGGAAGTAAATATGTAATATATCTCAACATTGTTCTAGTTGTACTGTTATGCGTCGCGCTCGATAAGCACAGCGGTGTAGTTTGAGGATGTCGTGCTCGCTGGAGAAGGTGCTCGGCGACGCGAGGACTCTCCTGGAGCGGCTGAAGGAACACGATAACGCCGCGGAGGGTCTCATCGATCAGTCCAGCGTCCTCAGCCAGAAGATACACAGCATGAAGGAGGTCGGAAACACTCTCCCCGACAAGGCATGATATGAATCTCTTACTGACCTCCCTACAGAGCACCTGTAGTATGACAAACAGCATACACTGCACGAATTACAGTTGTTTGCATGTTATTGCATGTACATTACACAATATGATTTATTGCTGCAAAGCATGTGGCTTATAGTGTGTAAGATCTGGGCTGATGAGCAAAGGTTGTTGTAGACAATGCAAAAAATGATTTTATTACTCCTTGTTTTTTACTTGAGAAGCTAAATTACTTAAGAATCAGATAATGAGTATTCTAAATAAAATAAAAAAGCAAGTTTATGCTTAAAATAATATCAAATATGACTGGGGTATGAAAAATAAACTCAATTCAATGGCTTATATTATAAAGGCAGATGTTTTTCTTGTTTTAAGAATAAACTACATTTTGATAAATTTTTCAGAAAACAAGACTTATCTAATGTCATTTTTGTCCTTGAGTTTGTTTGTATGTATGATTATTTAATATGTATGATATGCATGTATGATAATATATATGATTTTTTAGATATTTGTAATTTAAAACAAGACAAAAACATAGAGTAAGAACATATTTTTAGCTGTGCTAAATCTATGGATAAAAGCTTGGTTGGAATGCAATGCAATATTAAAGTTTTGACTGATGATAACTGATAATTATGTTTGTGTTATGGCTAATAATTGACATGATGTCTGATTTTATAAATACTGTTGACAACTTGACATGCACATTAGTCTTTAATTTTGTGCAAAGTGAAATTAGGAATAAACTTGATAATATACAATTTTGATGGTTGTTTTGAACATTGTTAATGTTCTATTCTATTCTTTTATCTATATCTTTTTTTTTTTTTTTGCATTTGGTACTAAATTTAGTTTATGCTGATTTGAAGCCTGCAACTAATGATCATTTGATTAATTATAATAAAGTTAAATATTCTTCTCTCTCTCTCTCTCAAAAAAAATAAATAAAAATAAAATTATTATCCTTGTTAATTATTTACATTAGCAGTTTTATTGTATAGCCCCAGAACCCTGTATATGTTGCATCCCTACTGACACCAAATGAAGAATAAACAATAACTACCCAATATGAAGCTCTATTTGTCCTGTCTTTAGTACACAGAGGAAGGCACAGAGTATCAGGAGCTGTCCAGATACAAACCTCACGTCCTGCTGGCCCAGGAGAACACCCAAATCAAAGATCTCCAGCAGGAGAACAGAGGCAAGACAGCTTGAGTTTCTTCATAGAGTCTCACATTTTGAAAGTGAATCCTTGATTCAACTCTCTGTGCTGTTCACAGATCTCTGGCTGTCTCTGGAGGAGCACCAGTACGCTTTAGAGCTGATCATGGGCCGATACCGAAAGCAGATGCTTCAGCTGATGATGGAAAAGAAAGAGCTGGATACTAAACCTGTGCTCAACCTTCACCAGGATCATGCCAAGGTGCCAAACCCTTGATTTCTTAGTAGTTTTCATTACATAAGACGTCTTTCCTTTAAAGTGCCCCTGTTATGCTTTTTCAAATATTACCTTTCATGTAGTGTGTAATACAGCTGTTTGTGAATGTGAAAGGTCTGCGAAGTTTCAAAGAGTGTCTCACTCTCAGTGTCCCAGTCTCAATTCCTGCACAAACCTACGTAGAAATTTGCATAATGCAACAATACGTCTACTTTCACCCTCAAACGCTGTAGTTGTAGCGGAGACTTGAAGAGTTTGGTTCGTGTGTCAACATGTTGAGATGACGCTGTTTTCTGAGAAAGCAAATCCACTTTGCTGCACTTCCAAAGCATGAGGACTCGCGCTGGAATTGATACGGTAAAATCAACGGCATTGTTACTGTTCATATCACTGTGTATCAAGCGCTGAGGAGGATCAGGAGCTGAAATACAGATATGGTAATGGACGTTTGATTTCGGACATGCGTTGTTAGCGGTCGACCAATCATAACAGACTGAAGGTGCGTTTCCATTAAAGATTTGTGCAAAACTTTTGCGATTTAAAAAATTAATAAATTTTGTTCTATTTTTTTCTTCTAAATGTCGACAAAAAACGATTGCGAAATGACAATGTTATGCGACTAAAACGTCATTTTTTCCTCTCGCGATAAGTAAAGTCAACGTCAATGTCAACGGATGTTGGTAGGTTTATGTACTATATCCCAGCCACTGCACTTGCCTTTATTATTAATCGAAGGAGATGTATGTGTGTTTTCCCAGCATTAATGGCAAGGAACGGCCCTTATACTTGTGAGCGGCACATATGAGGTGTTTCTGGGTGTTTCTCCCTCATTTCTGCTTCAAGGTCTTGATTGTGGCATTTATTTGAGGTTTAGAATCCATTATTCCTGTAATTCTTTTGTCTTAATATGAATTTAATAAAGAACTCTGTCTCGTATTCTGTCCAAACACACCGCATCATCTACGTCAGGTGACCTGTAAATGTGCAAAAACTGTTTCCATTGCAGTTTTGCGAAATATTTCATTTTTCGAATTGCCTGAAAAACCACCTCATTTAAACCTTTTTGCGATAAATGGGTGTTTTTGCGAAATGGACGTGTTTCCATTGGGCGTATTCAATTTGCACAATTTGAAGGGTAATGGAAACGCGGCTACTGTCATCTGACCAATCAGAGCAGAGTAGCTCTCTGAAAGGAGGGGTTTAGAGAGACTGAATCTCTTACTGAACCGTAGGGCTGCACGATAATGGTTAAAATGATAATCACGATTATTTTTCTTAAAATTATAATCGCGATAATTATTCACGATTATTTTCATTTGAGAAACTATAGAGAAAGAGAAGAGACAGTTAACGGTTTTGCACGAGTATTTGCGCAAAATCCGCGCAGATTTGGTTTACACGAATTTCCCCAGCAAAGTCAGTAAACATAATAACATGCCAAATTGGCCAGTGATTTGACAGCGATACCCGCCAAAGTTCATTTTTAGCCGCATTTGGCGGGTTGGCGGGTGTTCATTTCAAACCATCAGACTTCATTTAACCAACTACAACTTCCTCAGACAGCAAGTCAATACAAATGGCATGATTTAACGTTAGATGAGCGCTTTGTGATGCGTCTTCACATTAGATCTTCTAAGCGACACATTTCGTTTGAAAATGAGACAAAGTAGGCTACAGATCCAGATCGCTCAGTAAATTCGTACTGCAAAGAAAAATAGTCTAACGTTACTTGTTGATACACACTGAAAACGCTCAGTGGCTGTCGTTTTCAACTGATTCACATCATGAAAACTGGTAAAAACTTAAACTTCAAAAAATAGAGCATCGAAACTCATTTAGAAACAGACTGGCTGTATAACAATTTCATGCAAACAGAATATCGCTGTGGAGATCAGTGCTTTTACCGCAGTGTAGAGCGCGCAGGGTTGCCAGATTGCACCGATTAAGTAAAACACGGGGCATAAAATGTAAGAGAGAAGCTCTGTTTGGGTAATTTGGGAGATTTAAGCTATTCAGATCTGGCAACCACAAACATCAGTGCTAGTGGGGACTTGTTTACAATGCAAGATAATGCAAATGTCTAATAAAAAAGCGTTTTCAGGATAAAAAACGAGCGGGCAAATATCGCGACGATTTTTTAAAGTTAATCGAGAGAGGCAGATATCGTTATCGCGATTAAAATACGATTAATCGTGCAGCCCTACTGAACCGATTCAAACACTGTGAGAAAAGAGCTGATGCTGTAATGTATATTATGAGAAAATTCAAGTGTTTTTTGAATTCGATGTAAACCTATTGTAGGAGACTCCAAAACAAAATCAGCAATCTTTAAAATAGCATAATAGAGGCACTTTAAAATAAGTCTGATTCAGTGTTAAAAAATCAGTCAGAATGAAACCTAAAATAAGCTTCTTTTTTTCCCCAGGAGGTTCAAAACCAGTTGGAGCGGATCTGTGAAATGGGTCAAGTTATGCGTCAAGCTGTACACATGGACGACCAACACTACTGCTCGGTGAAAGAGCGGCTGGCACAGCTTGAAGTATTGGCTTTAATTGATTTAGTCCGATTAGACACTTATAATTTATGCTTTTGTATGTCATTTTCAAGTCACCTTTATTTATATAGCGCTTTATACAGTAGAAATTGTTTTGAAAGCAGCTTCACATAACAGGAAAGTAACTCCTACTTAATATACTATGCCCTAAAAGTATGTACTCTTTTTGTGTAAAGAAGTTTTATTCTTATTCTTATTTTGTGAAGAAAAAGAACATACTTTTGAGTGTGTAGCAAAAGAGTAGGCGAGCTTTGGGACATACTACTTCGTCATCTTTAATTGACAGCTCTGTCGCTTAGTTACGTGCATCCACATGAACTGCCCTGTCAATCATCTTGTCACAGTTAAAATCCTCCATTCAATCTAATTTAATCTCCTGCCGTTTCGGAGAGAAATGTTGTAGCACGTTGATCTGCAGTCGTGGGTCTTTCATGCGGATACTCTCCTCATATTAATGCTTTTAGATTATCGTCAGGTTAGATACTGATAATGAATCACTCAAACCCCTTTATCTAAACCTCTCTACATAACCGCCAGACTCGCACATCCTCCATGTCTGTAGTTTTTAAACACTTTTAACTCGTGTTTGTAGTTCTAATCGAAGTCCTCATCCTACACGCGATGGGTTGTGGGCAATATTAGCCATTAAGAGTGCGCATCGATCTGCACTTCGCATTCTGACCGGAAATACTAGACCATCCGGGTATCTTTGTAATACTAGTTTCAACATACTACGATTTGGGACGTACTAATTCTATTTTCGAATACTATTTCGGACGGATAGTATGCGATTTGGGACGCACCGAGAGTCATTATTCAGCTCAAGTTAGTTCAGTGTTGATTCAGTTCAGTTCAATAACTATGTAAAGTTTAATTCTGCTGATAGGCAGCTCTACTGAAGACTAGTGTTGTTATTCAGCTTCACCCGATAGTGTCAGTGCAGTCAAACCAATAATATTGCAGTGTATGTTAATTAAACACCTTTTTGTTGATGCAGATTGAAAACAAGGAGCTGAGGGATCTCCTGTCCATCAGCAGCAGCGCCGTGAGGCCGAAGAGAGAGGAGACAAACCCAACAGACACGGATGAGAAGCAGGACTCTGAGTAGAGGACATGTTGCTTTAGATGGCAGTGTGTCGGGTGACCTGGCGTCCACTGACGTTAAAATCTGTGTTGGGTTTTCTAGTGTCCTCCTGGTTTAGCTTCTGCTGCCCGATGATGCACTTCCTGGTGTGTATTGTTGTTATTGATGCTGTTCTTGTTCTGAAAAATTCAGTTTTAATAACAGACACTTAAGCAAATGTGCATTATAGATCAAATCTGCCTCTATTTCTATTTGCATTTTCAACAAAACAAACAAACAAAAAAATTTAAATGAGATTTTTGGGCTTAAATTGAGTTGTAGCTTTACCTTCAGCAGGTTTATAGGTCTTCTTAGGTCACATGATTGAATTGATGGGGCATTCTGTATATGTGAAAGCAGATTATTAGCAGACCTATTAACTAACCTCAGCGTAAGATAGTTGTATGGATCAGCAGTTTTGCATCTGTAAGCATTTTGATGTGATGATCTTGTACGCCGTGTCACATGTTCAGCGCACTTCCACAGTGACCAGAATCTTCTTAAAATCGTCTTTTTATTGTAAATTGTTGTATTTTCATCTCAGGAAAGCAATCATGTGTAACACAGTTGTTATTTTGTATAACTCAATATGTTAAAAAAAATAAAATAGAAATATTCAAGTTTAAACGGGAGTTTTATATTACATTATAAGGTTGATATTTATATGATGAATCATAATGAAGTATGAATGATTTGTAGTTTTCAAAACTTAGGAACCATCGACAGTTAATTTCACTAAATATTTATGAAAACAAACTTTTAATCTACAGAAATCAAGCATTTTATTACATTTAATAATAATTTGTGCATACTGTATGATTTGCTTTTGTATCAAAACAGCCAGTTTGGAGGACTGGGTCTATTTAAATAAATCTCATTTTATTTAGTTTGCCTTCTTAAAATACTTAACATGCATTATTATTTTTGAATATAAATTGAAATGGCTGATTATCAAGCTATGATTAGAATGCCTTGATTTCATTTCACACTTGTGTTGTCCGCACTCAAAAGTCACCGATCACCTGAAATTTTAATTTTTTTCCCCAGTAAAATCATGTAATATATTTTTGTTCAATAATATTTTTTCTATTTTGCACTCTTGATATGTTAGTGTCACCCCTCCATTGCTGTGCACTTTTTTTCTGCACGGTGGCTGATTTTTAGATTGCAAAGATGGTCAATACAAAATGTATCAGAGGGTTAATACAAAATTTCCATTAAAAATGTCATTTTTCCTCGTGATATAATTTTGTACATGGGCGTCAATCATATTAAAAGGATAACGTTAGTTCACCCAAAAATTAAAATGTTGTCATTACTTACTAACCCTTAAGTTGATCCGAACCTGTATGAGTTTCTTTCTTCTGTTGAACACAAACAATGATATTTTGGAATGTTTGTAATCACACAGTTGATCCACCATTGACTTCTACAGTAGGAAAAAAAAAATACTATGGAAGTCAATTCGTGCCGTCAACTGTCTGGTTACCGACATTCTTCAAAATATCTTATTTTGTGTCCAACAGAAGAAAGAAACTCATACCGGTTTGAAACCACATGAGGGTGAGTAAATTATGCCAGAAGATTAATTTTTGGGTGAACTATCCCTTTAACTAAACGTGCAGTATTTCCCCGCCTGTCCAGCTGGTGGCGCTATCGTGCAGCGCGAATATACTTACACTGTCGGCGAAGGAAAGTATGACAGCGTTCTAGTGCAGCCTTCAAGCTAAAGTCATCCAGTCTGCTGTCATCATGTCTGAGAAAGAGATCGGCCAAAAGTGGGATCGCTGCCTCGCAGACTGCGCTATTAAAGTCGGTAAGGATTGGTTTTATTCAATAATCTGCTTTATTCACGGCAGGAGGTCAAGTCCGTGTAGGGCACTCAGGTCATTGATCAGATAAGACGCTCACTCGCACAGCGGATTTGACTCAAAACGGTGTGAACTCCCTAAGACGGCGGTACACCCATAAATCCTGTCTAAGTTTGTAACTCGGTATGTTTTGACAGCGTGTTAGGCTTTGAGAACTAATGTTTTTGTGTTACATTAAAAAAGGTACTACGTGAATGCCTACTAGGACCGCCTTCTACTAATCTCGTCATAACTTAACGTTAGTTACTATGGCAGTGACATACTACTGGTACTATGGATAGTATTTTGGACATGATACAATAGTATATCAATGGTTTGAAACGTTTTGGACTGTTTTTCTATATTATCATGGTATTTTCTTAAAATACAATGCATATCAAAGTACCATGGTATCTCTAACACCATCACAGTGCCACAGGCAAGAGTAATCTTGTAATGTAATATAATGGTTTTCTCTTGTAGGTACTGGGCTGGGTCTAGGAATTGTGTTCTCTGTTGTATTCTTCAAGCGTAAGTATATGCCTTATGTAAACCAGACTTATTAGAATATGTCTTCATCCATCTTAATATATCAAGATGTTTTTGCAGGCCGGACGTCGCCCATTGCCTTTGGAACGGGACTGGGTCTCGGCATGGCGTATTCCAACTGCCAGAATGACTTCAGGTCACATTATGTACTGCACAGTAACGTCGCTAAGGTTTGTGTTTTTGATTTATAGAGACCATCAAATCTTAGCATTACATTGCAGTTCATGTCCATGCGGCAAAATCATCAAGTTTGCATTGATTGGGCTCATTTGTCAAAACGCGCATAGAACTAGAGACCCCAAAGTTGGTCAGATTACTATTCAGGACCACCTCTATAAGTGTACCAAATTTGATAATTTTCCTACAATTACTATTTGACTTCCATGGCAGATGAATAATTAATACGTAATAAAGTATCCTTGATGGCAGAGGCTATTTACACTAACTCCGCCCACTGATGTCTGATTGGGCAAAATTACGGAAGACACTGGATTGTCCACAGTAACAATAGTGTAGGGGTAAGGCACGTGGTAGAACGTTGAGACGCAAATCAACCCGAGTTAAAATCCTTCTTTTGCCGGACTCACTCTACTCCCTTTTCCCATCACATATCAGATCGGAATTAAAGTCTTTTATTTTCAATAAAAATAAAGAAAATGTTCGAAAAATGAAAATAAAGTGTCTAATGTGTTTAATAATAAAGTGTTTATTGGTTAGGGGTAGGTGTCGGGAGGGCTTTATTGTCCCAATAAGGCGATATCCATTTAATAATTGTAATAAATATAATAATTTACACTGTTATTATTGTATACCGTTTAATCTACAACAACACTGAGGTGTAAATACTATCTGCCAGTATTTATATGTGTAAATGGCATCTAACTATTTAACTAACTGGCAAAGGAAATACTGATATTTTACACGGTGTCAATAGAATCTTTTGCTATATAAACTTGGTATACATAGCCACAGCCATAATAATAATAATAATAATAATAATAATAATTTATTGTTATTATAAGAAGAATAAAACTAACGAACACTTTCAGTGCTTGGTCCCTAATTATCCTAAATGTGAATGTATTAAAATATTTTTATGAATAATTTCTAAAATAAAATCAGTATTATTTGATCATTTCGATTAATAATTTCGTTAGTTTTTAATAAAGTTTGTTATTTTAGTACTTCAACTTAAACTAAATGAAAATGGGAAATGTTTCCTGGGCAAATAGCTAGCTTAATGTTTTTTTAATTTTTATTTAGTTTAATGATAACACTGACAAATGGGTACTTTTGCCCGTATATATAATAATTTGTTCAATTATGTTCACAATGTGTTTTTAAAATGAAATATTCAAAGAAATTCACTGGATATGTTCTGAGCACGGCATGTTATGTGACAGTGTAATATACAATATTATTTCTATAGCACATTTAAAACAACTGCCGTTTACCAAAGTGCTTTCCAGCGTAATTAATACAACAGAAGCAATTACATACAGTCACACAAACTAAATTAAATCCTGTTCACCCTAATCAGTTCTAAAAGCCATACCAAAAAGCTACAACTTCAAACTAGAATTTTGATTTATGAATATTTTTATGCACGCAGATGATCACTGTACACACTTGCTTTGTTTAAAATCACCTGAGAATCAAGTCATCTAATGTACCAATGCATAGAATCTGTATGTATGCTTTTCTTTGTTGGACTGTATGTGCTGTCTTTCACACTGATTTGTTTAAGATCATATGCATGGAATCTCAAGACATTTGAAGTGTTTAAATCCTGACCGCTGTTTTCTCTTCTCTTTCAGGAGCAGTAGAGTTGCATCAGTTATGGATTCTGTCATCTGCCTTTTCTTATTTGAAGCCTGACTGCTTTGTCAGTGTGGTTGTCTTTCTCTCCATAATATATATATGTTCTTGTACAGGACAGTCTGCGGTTATTTAATAAAATGATAAAGGAAATTTGAAGTTTGCAATGGATGACATGAATGTGTTTTTTTTTTTCTTTTCTTTCTTTAATTTATATATTTTTTAATATGACCCTACAGTATCATTTAAAAAAATCGGTGATAGCAACCCACGTTGTCATCTGGCTTTTGACCCAGGCCAAGATGATTTTTGGCAACCATGCAGAACTAGTGCACTTATGCTTAAAGCTAAAAACATGCTTTGTGTCCAGAGCAGTGTTGGCATGGTGACAGTTCTCCATTTGTGAAGTACAAGCATACTTTTTTCTTTTTTTTTCTGCTGTGCTATTAATAATTGCATTTATTTTAATAAAAACACATTTTTGTTTCCTTTTATCCAAAGATAGAACTACATATCGAAATAAGTTCCCATGCATTATTCAGAATTAAGTCTTTAGTGAATGGTTGCAGGCATGTTAATGCTCATAAAATTACAAATATTGAATGAAATGTATCATCTCTTGCATTTGTCAAAGGTATTCACAACTGTACAACAGTTTAGGAAGACCGTCTTTTCAGCTTCTCTTTTGGAATAAACATTAATTTCAAAACCCTTTGATTCTTTCTCAGTTCAAATTCTCAGATCATCAACAACATTACAAATGTCTATCCTCCTGAGACCCAGAAAGAAAATAGTTTTTGGATTTAGTTTCTTTTCATGTCATTACATTGTTTAGAGCATAAGAAACAAATGAAAAAAAAAAAAACATTTTTGAAAAATTATATTTTATTCATATGTTATGCCATGTCCTCTGTAGTGGACACCAGGACTCGGTTGTTTAAAAAAAATAAAATGACATGAAATTATATGTATAGGCAAAAACAATGGGATTTTTTTTTCAATCACCAATAAATGTTTGGGTTTCAGGATTTATTTTAACAAAAATTTGCATACAGATGATTCTCAACTATGTTATGAAAGATATAACGGAATAAATTGATACAGCATTTTACTTTATGCAATATGTGGGTAAAATAGCCATAAATTAATATTCCCATTCAATGCAATGTATCTATACACTGTATCTAATGTCTAATTTCCATAAGAGTGCTACATTTGATCACTAAATTAATGTCAGACATTTTTAAAGACCAAGGAGAAGTTGTTTTCATGGTGAAACCTCCAAACATTTGGTATCTCTGAAAAGTCCTGAATGTGCTCTTTACAGAACAACCAGCTTGTGACATGTGACATGTATGGTGTCAGAGAAATTCACTAAAATGTAATGTCCACTACAATGGACAAAAGTCTATTGCTGGGTCCCAGGAGGCTATTCAAACATACAAATCAAGCACTATAGCATGCAGTTGATTACTACAGAACACAATCAGTTTGTAAAAACAAAAACAAACAATGAGTTATGCATTTGGAAGTCTATGACCAATGAAAAAAAAACTAATTATATAGATTTATAAGATACAGGAAAGAAAAAAACATTGTAAAATAAAATTTTAATCATCAACAATCAGATTTTTTTTCCCACACATTTACATAAGCCTTTTGTAAGATGTTAAATGCGTGCCTCAATTAACCCTGAATAATGATTGGCTGTGAATGTGCATAAAGTCGCATTAAGAGCACAATACTCAGACACGCTTTATGCCCAGCGGCAGAGTGCGGATCCTGCAGGCACCCTGAAGTGGACGATACAGGGATTAGGAGGGCCAAAGGAACAGCAAAGACGCCAACACAGTTAACTCTAGTGCACTCGTCCGCTCCCTTTTTACTCAATTACAGCCACACAATTACTGAATAAAGAACGATGAGCTCATAAAAATGCATAGAAAGCAAAAAGAAATTCACCTCGACGGGAAGAACCGGACCGAGATAAGTTTGTTTTTTAATTCACTCATCTAAAAATATCTAAATGGTAGTCTTGCTCTTGTAACACTCCCTCTCTTTCTCACACACTCTTGTACTAAAACCCACCTCTCAGTTGCCCTCCCCCAAAGAGTGTCATCATGACACGTAGCTTTGAAATACTCTGACAGGCACAGAATTGCTCATTCCGGTGCTAAGCATTGAAGAAGCCAGACTATGGACAAGGAAATGTGTCATTTTATTGCTTTGCTCATCTCATGTTGACAAATGGAGTGATGGCAGCTGAATATCCTCTCACTGATGTGACTGAGGCGCACAGAGGGAGTGAAATCACCAACCTTGCCAAAGGGAAAGATGGAAAGGATTACTATAAACGGGACATCTTGATCTTTTTCACCACCTGAGGTGGTCTGACCCACAGATCAACTGTTTCACATTCAGCATCACTCTCTCAATGCACTTGAAAAACCCTGGATGTGTGTTCGCTTCATTGAGACCTGAGGAAGCGCACACTGTCCTATTCAACTCTTCGATGATGAGTGGCTCACCTATCCCTCGAGTAGAGGCAGCATCAGGTGCAGATCCCTGGAACGCTCACAGGAGCTTCAATGACAGCGGTACTATCGGTGATGGTTGGAGCATTAGTGGGAGCGGTCCCTGGCTTCTCGCAGTCATGCTTTCCCTCATAATTCTGGTGACAGCTTGTGGGAACATTTTGTTGATTGCCTTGGTGTTCGCACATCGGTCGCTGCGCTGCACCTCCAATTGCTTCCTGGTGTCCCTCTTCCTGTCAGACTTGATGGTGGCTTTGGTCGTGATGCCTCCTGCTATGCTCAACGTGCTGTGTGGGACCTGGGTGCTGGCGCCTGGATTCTGCCCCGTCTGGCTTTGCTTCGACGTGATGTGCTGTAGTGCTTCCATCCTCAACTTGTGTGTCATCAGTCTGGACCGCTACCTCCTCATTATCTCTCCATTGCGATACAAACAGCACATGACCCCGCCTCGTGCCTTGCTGCTGGTGGGCGGGGCTTGGGGGTTGGCAGCGCTTACATCTTTCCTGCCAATCAAGATGGACTGGCACAGCCTGGGTCGCGTGCAAGACCTTTCCGAGCACTATCCCGCCAACGCCACAGTCTCGCCGCTGAGTTCCTTCTACCCCTCTTCATACTTCCAGCTTTCCACGTCAGGGACGCCGTCCACACAGTGCCGCCTGCGGGTGACTCTCCCCTTCGCCCTCGTGGCGACCTTTCTCACCTTCTTCTTGCCCTCTACGGCCATCTGTTTCACCTACTGCCGGATCCTGTTGGCGGCCAGAAGACAGGCGCGACAGGTGGAGGCACTTACTCATCCTCCTTACCCACATCACTCACATGGTGAACCATCTCATCCTCCGTCTCCCGGTCACGCTGTGCATGATGGAGACGACTACAGCCATCAGGAGCCACCTGTGCTGCGGCATGGTCTGGTGAGAAGTCCTGAGTCAGAGAAAGAAATGCGACAGGAATTCAATTTGTGAAGTAGCAAGTACCAAAAAAAATTGTTATTAGATGCAAATTGTGATGGATATCTTGCTTTATGTATGTGTGCAAATTCTTTCTGTGAACTCTCGACAAACTAAGCCACTTGTATAAGCCACTGTTTCGGCCTATTGTTCACTCAAAAACCCAACATTTATGCAAGTGAAGGCTGTGTCATTGCTGACAACGCATTGTGTAGAGAGAGTGTAGAGAAATCCTTGTACCTTAAACACAAAAGGTGAAAGATGTAGCAGAAAAGGACATTTAGATTTTAAGGACTAGAACAAAGTAAAGAGAGACGTTAGAAGATGAGGAAGAGCGAAAAGGGAGGGTAGAACTTTTCAAGACAATAGCAAAGACCTTGCGAGGCACTCTCACTTTCAAAAGCTTTCATCTGAGAGAGGGAAAGACAAGAATAATTACCCCAGGCCAAGGTAACATTATTTCCCATATCTTGGCAGGCAAATCACTGTGAAATCTCTATGAATATATTCTTCTCTCTCTCTCTCCCCATCTCCTGTTCTCAGTTGTCGGTGAACAGCGAGCGCAGACTGGCACACAGGCAAAGGAAGAGAGCTCTGAAAGCCAGCCTAACCCTGGGAGTGCTCCTGGGTCTCTTCTTCAGTGCCTGGCTTCCCTTTTTTATCACCAACATGGCACAGGTCAGTCCACAAATCACACTTAAAGAAACATCTCATTCACGTTGAAAGTGAACCCTACCTTGACCTTAACAAGCACGCAACAAAAAACAGAATGGGTGGCAAATTAATTGCAATATGACAAATTGACAAAGAGAAATGTTCCCATTTAGTTGAGCAATTATTCCTGAGCTTGCTCTCAAGTTGTCAACGATCCTGTCCCCCCATCTGTGTCCCTCACTTTGCTCAGATTTTGAGCTTCTGGGCAAGCCTGTCTCTAGCCCTCCTTCACACACAATATGGTGTGTGAATAGCACTCCATCTTTGTCTCTCTTACTCTCACTTTCTTCATTCGTGGCATCCCTGACATCCTCTTCCGATGAACTAGACATCTTTGACCTTTTCCACCTCTTTGGTATTGTGTCTCAACCACATTCTGTATTCACGTTGTGATCTAAGACCTTTTATTCTGTACATTCAGGCAGTGTGTGAGTGCATACCACCTTCCTTCTTCGACGCCATCACCTGGTTGGGCTACTGTAACAGCACCATGAACCCAATTATATATCCAATGTTCATGAGGGATTTCAAGAGGGCTTTGGCACGGCTTCTACCCTGCTGTTCTTCATCTCAAGCCCCTCGTAGGCCATCACTGCCACTTTCCCTTTCTCTGCGCAACTCAGGGGAACCGCAACTGCCCACCGAACCCCCCTCCCTCGTGTCTGACCCGCCTCAACTACCAGCGACAGCCACGGACGCCGTTAACCTTCTCGATGCTGAACACGCCGGGATCGACCTGCCTCTGCTGCTGCCCAACCAGGTCGATGCGCTGGACGATTGATTCACCGTAGAGACTACAAAAGAAATGCAATATACTGTGGACTGCAAGATGTGTGACTTATTATAGGTTTGTGAGAAAATGTGTTAAAACATACCGTGCTAAAAAAAAAAATTCAATGGGTTATGTGTTAATGGGTTAGTCGTGCACAAACTGGGAGGCTGCATCGTTCCTTAAGGCAGATCACAGAGATTGTACATTTAGTACGGCCTCAACACGCATCCCACTTCATTCATTACCATAACAACCAAAACAACAGATGGATAAAGCAGACGAGAGCGAAAGAAATCTCACTAATACCTCACACAACGTCAAGTGGGTTGTCTATGGAGCTGTAATTCACATCTTAATTAAACAACAAACCACTTCTAATGAAGGGGGCAAATGTTATATACACAGAATACTGACAGTTTTCACATAGCAGTTAATCACAAATCACATTCACCAGTGTTGATATTAATTACAGATGATATCCAGTAATAACTTAATGAGATTATTAGGCGATTCCAGACTGGCAAAAAGCCAAGGTTCCAGTTAGTTCTAGCTTATTTAGCTATTTTATATTATGGGTGGTGTCTAGATGGTAACCCTTCTTCTGCTAAAAGTCTCACATGCGACATTCAAACACTGTGTTTATTTGAGTCCCCAAACCCTCATCTTGGTAGCAGCAAATGTGACTCCATGGAGAGTTTCTCGGAGCGAGGTTTACCATCTAGACCCATTAATTCTGTGAGTGAGCCATGGAAATGTCATCTTGGCTCAGAACAATCAGGTTTGCCATTGGTTAATTGGTTCTGTGCTCCAGTGTGCGATTGGTTGGTTGTGTTTGTGTGTTCAGCAGTCCAGTTCGTGTCGTCCCAGTCCCAGGACGTGTGCTCAAAGTCTGTGTTACTTTCATAATCTCTGTCTATTTTGCTCTGGTCCTGAGATGGTTCAACATGGTTCTCAACTTCAAGAGCACACTGTGAATCAGCATTACCTTGACAGGATTCAAGGATGCCATCACATTCACTGATGGAATCCAGTAAATCGGATATATCAGGGATATCCCAGCCATTCTCAGAGTCCTTCCCCTCGTATTGATCTACATTTGATGATGGGACATCTAAAGTATCTTTGTTTGAAATGTCCATGGATGGTTCCCCTTTGACTGTGCTCTGACCAGCTGATTCTGGAGTGCCTGGTTTTTCCTGAGATAAATGAACAAGCTGTAATTTGCTACTCATGGCTCCAGCCTCTTCCCTAGTAGGAACCCCCACTGCTACTAGGATGGTGTCCATCTGACGCATGTAGTCCAGGTGTCCTTTTACCTAAAAGTTGGACAGAACCTAGTCAGTATTCATAAAGCAAGTTAAAAGCAAATTGTTTACAGTGCTTGCAGTGCATTACTACATTAATATCCTCATTTAAATTTTAGTGGTGCTTGCCAACTTTTCCGAAAAATCAAGCTTTGGCACATAACTCAGGTGTGCATGATCCCTCACATCACACAATGCATGCTATTACTGTTCCAAGCGATCAAATTTGCATTTTATTTTATGCCAGGTGAAATAAACTCCCACAGACAAAAAAAAAAAGGAGGCCAGAAACAACATGTAGAGATTTAGGGGTGAAATCTTTTGATTTAGACCAGTAAGTAAATGCCCTATTTAATTTTTTACAAGTAAAAAAGGGGCATAAAATGTACAGTCTATTCAGAGGGCAGTCATGTTTTTAACTTTAGCTGACTGACATTGGAAAATAGCTCAAATTTAACACATATAAAAAACGCTTATAATCTAATTCTTAGGTGTGCTTTCAATTTTTTTCTTATGAACTTTGTACTTCTATGAAATGTAAGACTTAATGTTGATAATCTCCCATTGACCAATGTCCACCATTTGGTGTCACTGCAATATTTGCATACTGAACAGGTCTATTTAATTGATTTAATTAACTATAGCTGCCTTGACATTATGTAACATCTGCTGAGTTTTTATGTAAAGATTAAAGTGGCTCTGATAAGCCTAAATTAGTCCTGGAAACTGTAACACTATTCTAGCGCTGCCTTACAAGCACTGGTCTTTATTTCAGGAAATGCTCATTTAATTGCTTATTACCAGTTCTTCACATGCCGAATGAAGGTGCAATTCTTCACATGCCTCACATTGCAGTCGCAAAACCAATACCTTGCCATATCTTCTGCCAATTTATCTAAGCTGTGTAATTAAATTTTTATGAATAACTTCTTTCACAAAGATACCACAAGCATGTCTTTTTTTTTTGTCCTGGATTGAGGGTCGATGTGATGCTGTGTCTGTGAGATAAGGAGGAATATCTCAGATTCAGTCCTTTGTTTACAATACATCACATGGATGGCGTGCCTGACGACATGTACAGACTATCTGTTGCTCTGTGTAACTTAGAAGGGATTGTTATGAATGGATCATTTTAAGTTGAAGTGTCTTTATCTTTTTACATTAGTGCATTGCATAAAATTACACATTTTCTGAGTGTTTTTTTATGAGGTAACATCGCTGGATTTAAGGACTCCGCTTGAATATTAACGAGGAACTTCCCGCGACAGTAATTACAGTAATTGTGGTCTTTTGTGGCTGACAATTTAACAATGCCCTTTCTATTCATGTAAGGGGGTGTTCAGCAAAAAGCATTAAATCACTTTTGTCTATAAAAAGTAGCTTTCAGCTGGTTAAGGTTTGAAGTCATCTGAAGGAAATTAAACTTTGACTCTACGCTAATGTAATGTCGTGAAGTTGTGTTGAATAGTTACTCTCACAGACAGTAAATTGAATGTGAATCTAAATGCATCTCACAGATGGGATGTGATGCTCAATGCACACACACGCATTTGCTTACCACTGATGACAGATCCACATTGATTATTTTGCGGTCTTGCGAACTGATTGGCTGGAGCCCAGCAACAGACAGCTGGACCGATGAACTTCTATACAGGAATCCAAGAAGCCAATCCCCTCTAAACCAATAATGACAAAAATAAAAATTAACATTTCAAGACATTTTGTAACTTTTTAATAATTAAATAAAGTGTCAATTCTAATATTACTTCTGGTGGACTAAAATGACTGTAATTTGTTAAATGTCTAATTTCAGTAAGATTTGTAAATTAATTACCCATTACAATCTAATTCATAATTACACGTATGTAATAATCTAAAAAGTTAATGTGTTACTTTAGCCCTTTTCTGGTTGCTTAGTCTTCATCAATGCAAGAAAACCAATGTCATGTAAAATTTGCCAACTAGTGCCTTTAAATGCTGAAATCATATTATGTGGTAATTTAATTCCCATCTGAACGGATGTCTGAGTTCATAAGCAGAAAATCTGCCACAATGAACTTAATGAATGACATTGCACAAACTGTGAACAAACACTACAGTTCAAATGTTTGGGGTCAGTAAGATAAAAAAAATTAAAAAATGAATACTTCAGTTTAATGCATCCTTGCTGAATTAATCAAATGTGACAGTAAATACATTTATAATGTTACAAAAGACTTTCTGTTAATGAAAAAAAATCCTGAAACAACTGTTTTTAATATTGATAATATTAAAGAAATGGTTCTTAAGCAGAAAATCAACATAAAATGATTTCTGAAGGATCATGTGACACTGAAAACTAGAGTAATGACGACTTTGGGTCACAGCAATAAATTACATTTTAAAATATATTCAAATCAGAAAACATTTATTTTAAATTGTAATATTATTTTAAAAACATTTTGTATAAGAGAAAAAGAGAGTTCATTTGGGTAAACTGCTAAAATCATAATGGCAAATTTTAATAACTAAGATGTAGGGATGTCCCGATCAGGGTTTTTTTCGATCCGAATCAATGAATATTGAGTATCTGCCAATCCGATACATGTATATATATTTTTATAATAAGATACAGTTTGCTCTCTCTCTCTCTCTATATATAGTCCTAATATATTGACATTGGTAGATGCACAATCATGGTACGTTACAATGGTAGACAGACTGTGTGGTCACAATTATGAATATGGGACTTCTGATATAAACTTCTTGTAGTTTATATGTACAATAAGCAAAATAATTGCAACATAAAGGGGAAAAAAGTGGATTTAAAGATAGAAAACATGACCCTCGTGGTGTCAGACTGCCATCTGTTAGTCAAGTCCGAAGCAAGATGCAACGCATTATGGCAATGACGTCTCATATAGTCTGATTGAAGATTAAAAAAAAAAACTAAATAAATGACTCCTTACAAAAGTGCGCTTCAAATATGCTAAACATGGAACCTTGACCTTGGATGCGAGGCGCTAGAACAGACCACATTGGTTCACGCACACACATTTGAGCTTCTTCTTTTACTTTTAATGGACGTCGCCAGTTGGCAAAACCAGCATGACAGCTGATGAAAAGTAAAGGATCGGGCTTACGATAGCCGATACTGATCAGTAAAAAAAAAAAAAAGCTTCATCAGCCCCGATCCTTCAAATCAATCAGGACAGAAGCAACATTAATAGTGTCTTACCTGCAATATCCATTAACAATCTTCCCCGCCACTACTCTGGAGAGTCTCTTCCATGCTTTCTCTGAGCCGTCCACAGGGGCCCCCAGCAGCACCACATCTTCCACCACACCTTCACTACCTGCCCGATAATAAGAGACAGAATGTCTTTCAACCGGCTCCATGCGAACAGATTCTCATTTACAGTCTCACACCTCTCCGATTTCATCTTTCATTAGGCTGATAAAGAGAAAATGACTCAGTCTGGCTTTGCAGGAAATGTGGCCATGTCCAGCTCTCTCAAGTCGACACTTCTTGAGACGCAAGGTCTTACTTAAAGACAAAAGGATGTTCCCTCATCATCACTCACCCACTCCGTACAATGAATAAAAAGCCTACCTTGATCATTAGCGAGCTCTTCTAGACAGAAGTATATGACACGAGCTCCAAGGCTAAAGCCAATTAGATTGACAGGGCGCTTTCCCTGCACAAAGATGAAAAAAGGAAGATAATTAAACACATTTGGACATTTCTAGCAGTATACAGTACATCTATCATATTTGAAGGCCTCTAAATAATCATCAACATGATCAAAACTTTGCTGAAAAACCTTTTGCACTCAATCTATCAGATGCATTCTGTAATCTGATTGACAATTTATACTTTTTTACCATGTAGAAGGCCTAAAAAAGCCAACCTTCAGGGTTTTTGCAGTGAAATCTTTACTGATTTTTATAAAGTACACAAAAAAATAACTTAAATCGTTTCAATATTTCAAGAAGGAATTGAAGCAACTTAAAGGAATAGCGGAGGATGTTTTACTTCCTGGTGGGTAACCTATACTATTGGTCCTCCTAATTGTCAATCATTCTGGTGAATCAATCAAACTTTTCAAAAAGTGGAGAGGGCGGGTCTTATCTAAAATTTGGAAAGATCCTCCGCTATACCTTTAAGTTTAAGTGATTATCCATACATAATTTTTTTGAAAAATCATGTTATAATGCGAGTATCAAATATGATCCATCAGGCTTTTGAGAAATGTTGATTTGTTCATCTGTCGTTCATCACTGTATTACATTGCATTATATGTTTTGCCTCCACAATAAAAAACTACAGAGCTTTGATCATAAAAATAATAATTTAAAATACTAAAACATTATTGGGGGATAAATTGCATATAAATATCAGTCACTATATGCAAGTAGTCTGCTACAGTATACTGGTATAAGATTTACATTAAAAGCTATCAGAATTTCAATGTACTTTTCTGCCCAATAAATATCAGCAACTGCACCAAATTGCATATTTTTGCTCAGTTTTTAGACCCATATTCTCCTAAATCCAACTATATGAATCATAAAAGCCTATCGAATATGATATTCAACAAAAAACACATGCAAACAGTTTTTAGATTTTATTTTTAATTTTTTTACATTTTGTCCAAGGGTTTAATTTTTCAGATTTTTCGGACTTATTTCATAAGTCAGGATTTGCAGGGTTAATTAGTGTGCTGAAAGCATGCTGTTACCTTCGAGGTTAATATAATTTCTTTGCACATCTTTTTAAAATGTAATATGTTTGAACATTGCTTTAACTCATTATTTAGTTTATTCCACAATTTAACGCCACTGACCGATAAACAGAAACTTTTCCTAGTAGTTTGAAAACTGGGAGTCTTAAAATCTGACATTCCCCCCCCCAGATTCCCTCCCTCCCTTCCTCCCTCTTTCAAGAAACCTTTTCTGTACATTGCCAGGCAATAAATTGTTTCCAGCCTTGAACATAATTATAGCTATTTTGTTTCTAAGAGACGAGTCTAAAGGCTGTCTATCATAATTGACTAATTTTCATAATTGAATGTGACCTGTAACATTCCTTGAAATAGTCATTACAAGTTGTGCTGACCTGAAAAGATCAAATACTAATGGAGAATCTAGAAGGACTCATTGTCTGGACTCTGACCTGCTGTCGGCTCCGCAGCACCTGTGCGAGGTGTTTTCCCACCTCCGCTGAGCGACTCAGACACACTCCCCAGGGGTTGTCGATCACACTGGCCACAGCCAGCAGAGAGGCAGGCCATGTCAGAGCGGTGACTATGCCTGAGCAGGAACAAGACAATCAGCAATGTGGTTATTCTGGACACCGTAAAGCAATGTGTGACATTGTTTCATTATGCTATAATTAAACGGAGCAATCTTTGTGCTTCTTTGATGAATAGAAAGTTCAAAAGAACAGCATTTATTTAAAATAGAATATTTTCTAACATTATAAATGTCTTTACTGTAACTTTTGATCAGTTTAACTCATCCTTGATGAATAAAAGTATTGATTTATTTGATTTCCTTCCCCCAAAAATAAAATAAAAATTCTTACTGACCCCAAACTTTTGAACGGTAGTGTTTAATGTTACAAAAGCTTTAGATTTCAGATAAATCCTGTTCTTTTGAACTTTTTATTCATCATAGCATCATGAAATAAAAATGTAAATAACTGTTTTCAACATTGATAATAATCATAAATGTTTCTTGAGCATCAAATCATCATATTAGAATGATTTCTGAAGGATCATGTGACACTGAAGACTGGAGTAATGATGCTGAAAATTCAGCTTTGATCACAGGAATAAATTACAGTTTAAAATATATTAAAATAAAAAACAGTCATTTTAAATTGTCATAATATTTCACAATATTACTGTTTTTTTTTATTGTTTTTTATCAAATAAATGCAGCCTTGGTGAGCAGAAGAGACTTCTTTTAAAAAATCTTACTGACCCCAAACTTTTGAACGGTAGTGTATATATGAGTATGAGAGGCTCTGGGTTCTAAACATAATAATAATAATAAAAAAAAGATTAAAAAAATAAAATAAAAAAAAGAGTAGCACATTTTTCATTTTATGATTCTACTAGAATGCACAGCAAAAAGACTGAAGCGTGAGTCTGAAAGTATGTGACAGAAATGCGATGGCCACTCAGCCAAACAATACAAATTCCAGCATTGGATTCATTGTCATTCATGATAACACACACATGAAAGAAACAGAAATACCAATTTGACTATTAGAGACACTTTCTCTGTATTAGACACATTCCTGCCAGGACGACTGTGAAAGATGGTCCAATCAGATTAGACTTAAGTGAATTAATATGACTGCACATTTCAATACTAAGGTCAGATAAAGTACAGGTGACTTTCTGTTTTCCTCAAACCATGAAGTACTACCTTTTTTATAGCTTAACAGCATTGATATAGTAAAGCAGACATACCTGAGAGCACTGTGTATTTGAGGGCCTCCTGGGCAAAGACACTAACAAGCCCGTCCCATAATGAGTCCAGAATAGAGCCCAGGTCCAATAAATAACGCGACTCCCATTTCAGACAGTACTGCTCGCCACACGCTCCTAGACTGGACCAGGGAGCCTGGAACGAACCTATGATGGGCAATCGAAACTAAACCTTAGTGTGAACAATATTTCATGGCTATTTCGGGCTTTTTACATTAAAGAAGTCATATGATGCTTTTAAATATTTGCCTTATTCTATCTAACAGAGAGCTAGCTAAAGTCAGCGAATAAAACACTGACACAATGATGAACATGTCACTACAATATTCGCAATAACATTTAGTTTTAGTGAATAATTAAGTAAACATCATTTCTTACTTCTATCTTTGTAAAGAAGCCTCATTGCTTAACTGGCTACTCTCTGCTGTCTCAGACGATGACTACTTCTTTTCCTGTCGGCCATCGTAACTTCTGTTGGTTGCAATTCGCAACCTCACCACTAGATGTCGCTAAAAATCACATACTGCACCTTTAAGAGGCGTTACATTTCTGACACGCCTTAGGTGTTTGGCCAATCACAACGCACTGGTTCAGCTGGCCAATCAGAGCACTCTGAGCTTTTCAGACAGGGGAATAGAGGAGCTTCAATAATGTACAGTATGTGAAAAATAATGTTTTTTGAACATCCAAGCATGTTAACCTATTCTATTACACCCAATAAACAAAATAACACACTTCTAAAATAGCATCATACGACCCCTTTAATAAATAATAAACGCCACATATATTCAGTGCGTGTTAAAGTACTAACACAAGAGACTTTAGTTTAAAACATAATAGTAACTGAGAAAATGCTATTTTGATGGTGGTATGATGGTTAATTTGAGCACTCACTGTATTTGCCGCTGCACAACCAGCCTGTCACGGCTATAGTCAGATGCAGATGCTTTCCAGAACTCATCGGGAGAAACTCAAACTCCTGTATAGCGCCGACACGCTTGTTCATTTTATAGCCTGATGATGAGTAATGCAAAAATGAGTAAATATACCTTGTGGTCTCTTCATATATATAGATAGATAGATAGATAGATCTTGATCTGCAAATACATTCTTTCATTCATTCAAATAGAGATAATATGAGGCACACACACACACACACACACAAACTGCATTTGAAGAAATACTTAGCAACTTCAACAACCTTGAGCTCAGTTCATTTTAAATGGCAGCTGACAATATATATATAAACACACACACACAGTGGGGAGAACAAGTAGTTGATACACTGCCGATTTTGCAGGTTTTCCCACTTACAAAGCATGTAGAAGTCTGTCATTTTTATCATAGGTACACTTCAACTGTGAGTGACAGAATCTAAAACAAAAATCCAGAAAATCACATAGTATGATTTTTAAACAATTAATTTGCATTTTATGAGAGAAGGTGAAGGTCTGTATGGAGGAGTGGGCCAAAACCCCTGCTACAGTGTGTGCAAACCTGGTCAAGAACTACAGGAAACCTATGATCTCTGTAATTGCAAACAAAGGTTTCTGTACCAAATATTAAGTTCTGCTTTTCTGATGTATCAAATACTTATGTCATGCAATAAAATGCAAATTAATTACTTTAAAATCATACAATGTGATTTTCTGGATTTTTGTTTTAGATTCCGTCACTCACAGCTGAAGAGTACCTATGATAAAAATTACAGACCTCTACATGCTTTGTAAGTGGGAAAACCTGCAAAATCGGCAGTGTATGAAATACTTGTTCTCCCCCCTGTGTGTGTGTGTGTGTGTGTGTGTGTGTGTGTGTGTGTGTGTGTGTGTGTGTGTGTGTGTGTATATATATTATATATGAAGAGTTCAGATGCAAAAGCCTCTAAATGCCATCTGAAATTTTCTTATAGAATGATCATTTTTATCAAGCTTGTATATTTAAGTTCAGTAATTTCACTTAAATGACAATTAATAGGTAATCTTCATTGCCATTTAAGTGAAATTATTGAATTTAAATATACGAGCTTGATAAAAATGATCATTATATAAGAAAATTTCAGATGGCATTTAGAGGCTTTTGCATCTGAACTCTTTATATATATATAATATATATACACACACACGTATATATATATATATATATACACACACACACACATGCTGTATATATATATATATATATATATATAAAAATAAGAGATTTAAACAAAAATATAGAAAACTTGATCTGCAAATATATTAATTCATTCAAATAGAGATAATGTGAGGCACACACACACACACACACACACACACACACACACACACACACACACACACACACACACACACACACACACACACACACACACACACACACACACACACACACACACACACACACACACACACACACACACACACACACACACACACACACACACACACACACACACACACACACACACACACACACACACAAGAAATACCAAGCAACTTCAACAACCTTGAGCTCAGTTCATTTTAAATGGAAGCTGACAATGTGCTCCGCTTACAAGCAACACTCTATTCAAACCAGAAAACGGACTGTAACTGTATGACTGTCAGTCTGATAATTGATCTGCTCACATACCAATCCTCTAACAAAGCCTTGTGATGTGCCTTGTAATAAGTGCCCCTATTATGCTTTTTCGAATATTCCCTTTCATGCAGTGTATAATATAGCTGTTTGTAAACGATGTAAACGATCTGTTGTAAAGTTGTAAAGCCGAAAGTGCACGATAAATAAAGTTATTGTCTCTCAAAAGAAAGAATCACCTCTGAACCACCTAAACGCGTCGTAGTCGTTTGTTACGACTTACACGTCACTGGGTAACACATTTGCATAATGCCCGCCTATGATCTTCAATGGCTGCCCGCAAACAACGACTACTTTGACTACATTTACAACTAGTTTTCTACTACAGTTTCTATTATATTCTGTAAAGCACCTGTTAGCCCGGCCCCTGCGGCTCCAAACAACGAGGCTATGACGGCGATGCCCGTGGCGGATCCCAGAACAGCGGCTCCACCCGCTCCCAGCACCGCTCCTGCCCCGGCAGCCACCAGAGGAGCCGCCAACCCTCCTGTGACACCTGATCAAACCACACACACACACACACGATCATTCACACCAGACCAGGGAAACACATCTGATATTAGAGGGTGAATCTCATGAAATCAGTCCTGGACTTTCACCCATCAACTAAGAGATAAATAATGATCATTATTTAATTTAATAATTAAATAATATTTTTATTTTAAAAATTATAATAAAGTTTTCAATTATGACATCATTTTTTTTATGAAAATGATGCACATTTCCTCTCCAATTATCATAAACATAACAAATAATGTTTTTTTATTTTATTTAAATTGTGAAGTATGTATATATCATAAATCATTTATTATATTGAATTGAATTTAAAATAATTTAACATTTTAATTTATATATATTTTTTAAATAAATAATTAAAGAAAATGAATAAAAATTCACAAATAAAACCTCCGGATAAATTACAGTAATGGAAGTTTGTGAATATAAATTAAATACATAAACTCCAGTCTTCAGTGTCACACGATCCTTCAGAAATCATTCTAATATGATGATTTGATGCTCAATTATTAATAATGGTTCTTATTTTTATCAATGTTGAAGAACATTTTTGCTGCTTATAATATTTTTGTAGAAACCATGATGCATTTTTTCTGGATTCTTTGAAGAATAGACATTTCAAAATAACAGCATTTATTAGAAACATAAATCTTTTGTTACATTATAAATGTCTTTATTGTCCCTTTTGATAAATTTATTGCGATTTTTTAATCAAAAATGTTTCTTGAGCAGCAAATCATCATATTAGAATGATTTCTAAAGGATCATGTGACACTAAAGACTGGAGTAATGATGCTGAAAATTCAGCTTTGATCACAGGAATAAATTACATTTTGCATTATATTAAAACAAAAAACAAGTAATTTTAAGTTGTAATAATATTTCACAATATTACTGTTTTTACTGTATTTTCTGATCAAATAAATGCAACCCTGACATTAAAAACCTTAATGTTTCCAAACTTTTGACAGTACTGTATAAAATAATGCTATAATTAAAACAGGGGGGAAAAGCCTGAAAGGCTTCAATTTCTAATTAAAAAATATAATAAATAAATCGTTTTCATGAACTTTCCAGTGACATTGATAGTGACCTAATCACCTCGGCGAGACCAGTGTAGATTGAAACAAACGTCCTGTGGCATTTACACTCACCGATTACTGTCCCTCCACCCACAGTGGCAAGTCCGATGAGCAAGTACCGGCGCAATTTACGACCTCTCTCTTTCTTCTGCCGTCTTGAAGACTCTTCTCTGTTGAGAGAATGTCAATTTGATTGATAACACGCTCACTGGAGCCGCTGAAAGCTCAGAGGTCTTTCTAGGCAGAGGCAAAATTCTATTGAAAACAAAGACTAAAATGAAAGCGCCGTACTGAAAGGAAAAACCTTGACCTAGACTGCAAAAACATAAAATACTCAGGGCTGTGTGTGGCACACATCACGTGTCGTGCAGCAGAGGACACATTAAAAGACAGAAATCAGCAAATGCATTCAAAGCTCGTTCCCCACGTCAAAAAGTATTCGATTTATCAATGATATTGATTGTGCCACAGTGTTTCTGTATGATTTTGCATTGACTTTTCCTTTTGTGAATCTGCAGATGGCCCAGGTGGGGTTTGTAGAAATGAATATCTCGTGTAAATAATCCATCAAACAGGGAAACCAGTGTGTGTTTCTCAGAGACATGAGGATAAGCTCGCAAAAAGCCCATAAAGAGGCAGCAGCTGAGGATCGGAGGAAGTTTCACTCACTCGCTCTCCTCTCCTGCCTCTCTCAATTTCTCTCCGAGAGTCTCTTCAAAATCCTCCAGCTGCTGTTGGGTCACACGCAGGAGACAGCTGACATGTCGGATCAGAACACGAGCCCTGGCATCATAATGTCCTACATGAGAAGAAATGAAGAAATGCTCATTACACACAAAACAAGAATCAGGGTTGTTATTATTAGAACCGAGGCTAAAACTAAAAACATTAAAAAAACATTTTTTATTCTGAATAAAATAAACGTTAGCCGAAATCAAAAAAAAAAAAAGGCAATTTCCCATTTTAATTTAGGTAATAAAAATTAATAAAAAAATATATAAACAATGAAAAAAAGATTATTACGGTAACACTTTACAATAAGGTTTTATTAGTTATTGGTATGATGCATTAACTAACAATGAATCTTTGTTAATGTTAGTTAATACAAAATACAACTTCATGTCAGCTGAGGTCTATTAAACAGTATTAACAGATGCAACTTTAGATTTTAATATGTATAAGTAAATGTTGAAATGAACATTAACTGAGATTAATAAATGCTTTAGAAGTATTTTTCATTGTTAGTTAATGTTAACTAATGTTAACAACTGAAATGTAAAGTGTTGCCAAAATTACTAAAACTTCAACTGATTTTAAAATTAAAACACAAAATAACTAATTCAAAATATTCATAAAAACTATAATAGTATCTCAATGATATTAAAATAGCACAGAGATGAATCTCAAAGATAATGTGAAAGAAAAGTAATATTTTGCATAAAGAAAATAAAGACTTTTTCGGATCATTAACATGTTTTGTATCGTGACGTTACTACTGAAAGTACAAAATGTAATTCGAGTTTTTGTTTACATTCACATCAGCATAAAGTAATGTAGCAGAATAAAGACTATTGTGATGTGTAATTTTTTTTTACAATTTAAATAATAATTTAAAATAAGAAGCATTGGGATGTGAATGTGCATAATTGTGCTAGAAATTAAAATTAAAATGCAAAATATATGAATGCTAATGAAACAGGATTAATTTTCTTTATGCAAAATATAATTTCGCATTTTTTCTGGACATTACATTTATTTATTATTCATCATTTTAAATAATAGTTTTTTATGCATGCCAATGCAAAAAAAAAAAAAAAAACCCAGCTAACTAAATAAGAACCGACAGCTCACCATCTTTGACAGAGAAAGACACGAGATCCTGAAAAACAGTTACAAAAGAGAACGGTGAGTTGCATGAGCATCTATATGTCAGTGCAATCATCCAGCTATGTTCATGTCACATGCGTACATGAGTGATGGGTAAAGCTCCGGCTCGGAGCAGCGGCTCTTCGTGCAAAATGGACAGGAAGGTGTCGGTGCCTTCGAACCCGAGTCCCGTCAGGAAAGCTTGCATAACCGGCATGACCGACTCATCGAGATTCAGCCACTGAACCAGACCCTCCAGATACGCCTCACGAAAACGTCTGCATTGGGAAAACAATCACAGTGAAGCGTCACAACCCCAAACCTCAATATGCTGGAAGTACAAAGGTTTGGGGTCAGTAAGAAAAAGGTTAGCCGTGTGAAAAACCCAGTGAACTAAACTAAACTGAAACATACAGGCATAATGAAGAACATAATGACCCCAAACTTTTTTCACGGTCCATTAAAGTGTCGTTAAATGTTTTACTTTTGCTCGTGTCCATGAAAGAGCTGTCCCAGGGACACGCCACATAACCCAGCGTACGCAAACCTCCCTGGTTCACTCAGCTGCCGGCCAAACACGTTCTCTACTGGTGACTGCTTTTTCTTCTGTCCTCCCGGGTCTGTCACAAGAAAAAGAAAAAACACAAACAGTGCCTGTGAAGAATGTGTGCGCATAGATACAAACTTATTATAGAGGTCCAAGCAGAAATGTTTGTTATTTTTTTAAACATTACAAATTAACTTAACTTAATCATAATTATGGCATGCATTAATGGTGTGATTGCATAGCAACCAGTACATCGTTTTAAAATATAAACACTTAACCCTGTTGACCCTTTTGAGCCACAGTCTTAAAATATAACACACGTTCCTCTTCTCATGAAGAACCGGTTGTGCATTAGTCTGGTTTTGTGCTTTTGATGACGTGCAATGCTTAATATTTGTGGTCTTAATATTTGCAAACTTGATTTGCATGTTTTCTGACGATGGAGACCACATAAAATTATTACTTTGCATAGAGAATTTGCACAAACATGTGGCAATCTATGACACTGTAAATGTATGTAATATGTAATTTACCTCAATGGTCTCGAGAGCTTTCTTCAGTTAAAAGCCCCGGGAAATACCTCAGATCTGCGTGTGTTATTATTACGCAACTTAAAATTTCCCTTGTTTATCCAAAAACATATTTTAGGCCTTGATCTTATCCTGCATCTGTGATTAAAGCTGAACTGAACACTAAGCAGCTGTTACACACGCATGTAAATACGATCATTAGAAAACAACATCAAAATAATACATAATAGCCTCCTTATTAAATGAAATACAATACAACAGTTAAGAATAAGAAAACCAAAGACTCTTATTTTGTTGCACGCTGTTGGGCAAAACTCAAATCTTTCCAAAGTCCTTTAAAAAAATGAAACTGCACTCTTAGTGAAGTTTATGAGTACCTGGAGTTAATTTCGGGTCCTCGCTGTTGTTATTTGTTGGTTCCATTGGTTTATCCCTACAGTAAATAACAGCAGATTTGTTCACTTCATGTAGGAAAGTTGTTAGTTTGTTGTCGTGACAGATGAAAGTTCAGCACAAAGTTGTCTTGTATGCAGCAACGCCCCCTATTGGTCAAATAAATGCACCAATCATATGAAGGACTCGTATATGAATATTCATTACGCAACGTTACGTTCGTCCAGCTGGCCTAACCGATTGGCTTAACTGCAAGAGTTGGTGAGGTTTCCGCTATTCAACTGGCAAATAAGCGAATCCTAAAAGCGAAGGATTGGCTTATGAATATTAATGAGAAACGGCACGTTGGCAGGCCTTGGTCACAGAGGAGTCATTTTGGCGTCGTCAGCTGGCAAATGAGTAAGACTGTCTTATGAATATTAATGAGGTAACGTGACTGGAGCGTATCGGAATGTTATCGGAATGACTGGATTTAAAAACACTGATCTATAAATCATATAAATCATTTATATAGATCACTGATTAAAACTCAAAATTGCCCCGTGACGATTGTAGATTTATTTGAAACGTTTTGATGATGGCAATTAATAATTAATGCTAATTAATGTCGACGTTTTGCCTGACAAATTTAAGCTATTTGTGTATAAACTGTCTTGGGATTGAATGAAAAAAGTATCTCCTCTGGCTAGAGATATCGTCAAATATTAATATTAATTGGGTTCCTTGACTTGACGCTTTAGGGAGGTTAGAAAGCAAAGTCTGCATAACCTTATCATTAATATTCATAAGCTGAGTCGTCTTCTTAGAATATTTAATTTAAACATGATTTTATGTTTTGAGGAAGATTTATGTTTTTAATTGTGCCTCATAAATGTAATCAATCAGCCCTTCTCTTTGTGTTATAGGAGACTGACTGAATATATAGTAAATACATAAACATATGCCCTTCAGAAATATTGTTGAAGTGCCATTTGCGGCCAGCAGAGCTCACTAGAGCTCCATGATAAAACTGCATTCATATAATACCCAGTTATGTTGTATCCTACAGTTTAAACAACCTTACAGACACACAAAACTTCACTGTATATGTATTTGTAAGCTTGGTTATTGTAATGCATAAAAAGGTGTGTTTTTGTATTATTTTTCTTTGACTGTATCCTGCATCGGTGATTAAAGGCCAGAACTGAACACTAAGCAGCTGTTGGACATGTGTATTTGTTGTATATACACTCCCAGTCAAAAGTTTTGGATCAGTAAGATTTTTAATGTTTTTAAAAGAAGTATATTCTGCTCACCAAGGCTGCATTTATTTGATAAAAAAACTATTAAAAAAAACAGTAATATTGTGAAATATTATGACAATTTAAAATAACTGTTTTCTATTTTAATATATTTTAAAATGTAATTTATTCCTGTGATCAAAGCTGAATTTTCAGCATCATTACTCCAGTCTTCAGTGTCACATGATCCTTCAGAAATCATTCTATTATGATGATTTGATGCTCAAAAAACATTTATTATTATTATCAATGTTGAAAACAGTTGTGTAAAAAAGAAATTCAGGATTCTTTGATGAATTGAAAGTTCAAAAGACCTGCATTTATTTGAAATATAATCTTTTGTAACATTATAACTGTCTTTACTGTAACTTTTGATCAATTTAATTAATCCTTGATGAATAAAAGTATTGATTTATTTTATTTATTTTGCCCCAAAAAATAAAATAAATTCTTATTGACCCCAAACTTTTGAACGGTAGTGTTTAATGTTACAAAAGCTTTAGATTTCAGATAAATCCTGTTCTTTTGAACTTTCTAATCATCAAAGAATCCTGAAATAAAAATGTAAATAACTGTTTTCAACATTGACAATAATGAGACATGTTTCTTTAGCATCAAATCATCATATTAGAGAATGATTTCTGAAGGATCATGTGACACTGAAGACTGGAGTAATGATGCTGAAGATTCAGATTTGATCACATGAATACATCACATCTTACAATATATTCACATAGAAAACAGCTGTTTTAAATTGTAATAATATTTCACAATATTACTGTATTTACTGTATCTTTTATCAAATAAATGCAGGCTTGGTGAGCAGAAGATACTTCTTTCAAAAACATAAAAAATCGTACCGATCCGAAACTTTTGACTGGTGTATGTAGCTGTAAAATGACATAATCATCCCTGAATATATAATTTTATCAGTAATTACCCGTCTTTGATTGATTATAGCAATTTGTCTGAGTTACATAATTCGCATTGCAAGCAATAGCTCACTTTTTGACACCTATGGTATTCTTAGATTCATTCTGATTCTTATCCTTTGCATTATGATCTTGACGGCTCCTGTTGTTATATAAAGTCTATGAGCTGCTGTGTGTTGTTGCTATTTCCACTAAAAGCCCATACTTGGGATGATCCAGGAGAACAGTTTGTGAAATGCATGATTACATAATTTTCCAAAAACCAAAAAAGCATATCTGGTATGTGATTAACAATCTCAATAGGAGCATCGGCTAAATATGAGCATGTCTTTACAGCTTCACAAGTCTGTACACAGACTCATGTGTATTTAAATTCCTTTCACAACATGTAACTGACATTCGTAACAAGAGAATGTGTGTGTCATGTCTGTATCTCTCTCTCTCTCTGCCTGGTACCGTCTCTTTACAGAGGTTATGAGGTCAAGAGGAGAAGAGAGAGGAAGAACTAGCCGTCATCGCTACAGTAATGCAAACACTGCTCCTTCATTCATGTAAACGAATGCAGTGAAGAATCTTACCTTTGTGTTTGAGGTCAAAACGTCCTGTTTATACATCAGTGTGTGTTACAGACGTCTTTATTATTTGTACTTCTTTCTCCATTTCCACTTGAGATGGTTGTATGCAGCGTGCCTGAGAGAGATACACAGCACAACAAGTCATTCTTTCCATTAATGTAAAACCATCTGAGCACAACAGTCCCAGCATTCACAACACACAGAAACAGGAGATCCACATATAGAGAGATTCACAAAGCTCCCTTAATTAAAAACATTAGCCGTGGACAAAATATAGATGTTAATTTGAATAAATTACATAATAATACTAATAATTACGGAAGCGTATTGCATTCACTTGAGGAAAAAAAATCTACTCTGTTTTTCTGAATTAATTAGTTAATTATCTCAGAATTACGAGATAATTTTTCATGAATACAAAGTTTTTGCTCTGTTTTTCTGAATTAATGACTTAATTATCTCAAAATTATGAGATAATTTTTTCTTGAAATAAAAATATTTGCTCTGTTTTTCTGAATTAATGACTTAATTATCTCAGAATTATGAGATAATTTTTCATTTAAAAAAATTGCTCTGTTTTTCTGAATTAATGACTTAATTATCTCAGAATTATGAGATAATTAACTCAATAATTCAGAAAAACAGAGTAAAAACTTTTATTCATGAAAAATTATCTCGTAATTCTGAGATAATTAACTCGTTAATTCAGAAAAACAGAATAAAAATAAAAAATTATGAAAAATTATCTCATAATTCTGAGATAAAGTCATTAATTCAGAAAAACAGAGTAAAAACTTTTATTCATGAAAAATTATCTCGTAATTCTGAGATAATTAACTCGTTAATTCAGAAAAACAGAATAAAAAAAAAAAATTATGAAAAATTATCTCATAATTCTGAGATAAAGTCATTAATTCAGAAAAACAGAGCAAAAACGTTTTATTCATGAAAAATTATCTCGTAATTCTGAGATAATTAACTCGTTAATTCAGAAAAACAGAATAAAAAATTTTTTTTATGAAAAATTATCTAGTAATTCGGAGATAATTAACTCGTTAATTCAGAAAAACAGAGTAGATTTTTTTTCTCAAGTGAATGCAATACGCTTCCGTAAATAATAACAATTATTAGTAATTATATATTTCATATCACAATACAATATTATTATTATTATCATCTATTAAATATATTATAATACTTTTAAATAATAATAATATTAACAATAATAATAATAACTACTCAATTTATTATTATTATTACACTTAATATTATACTAAATTATCATTATTATTAATAATTTAATATAACAATACAAAATTAAATTATTATACCACAATTAAATAATAATAATAATACATTATTATTATTATTATAAATATTATTACCATCTATTAAATATATTATATTTTATTACATTTGAATGATAATAATAATAATTGTTATATATTTAAAAACAATAATAATAATTATTATTATACTTTATATTATAATAAATTATTATTTCTATATTATTATTATTATTATACCACTATAACATAATAATAATAATAATAATAATGATACATTGTTTTTATTATTATTATTAAATATATAATAAAATTGTAAATATTGCAAAACAAATATTATATTACTTTTAAATAATAATAATAATAATAATTATTATTATTATTATTGTATTCTATATATAATATATACTTATTTTTATTTAACATAAAATATTTATATTGTTTTATCATGTTAAACTGAACAAATTATAAATAAATACAAGCGTATTGTTTTATGATGTACAATAAATAAACAGTATTCATAGTAAAATAGTAATGGTAAATAATAATTAAACCCTTTCTGGTTTCTTGTCAAATGTCTAGTTGTTTGTTATGCATCTCTGTTATCAGTAGCATCTTATCTTATTGGCTCACTTTAGCATCTATGTTTAGTTGTGCTTATGTTTGTTGACTGAGATTCTTTTCTCAGATATTCAGATATATCAGTTCTTTAGATAGACAGACTGTGGTTTAGTGATTCACTGCTCCTCACCTTCTCCTTCTCATCCCCATCAGCCCGACGAGAGACTCGTTTAACCGAGCTCAGGTGCTAAAGCTGTTTGTTCAAAGCTAAAGGTTTGCTGTCATCAAGAGCTCCCCACATCTGTCGAGAGATAACAGAGCAGACGCACGCACACACACACTTATAAAAATCTGTCTTAGCAAGCATTGTTCTACATTAAGTGTGTGTTTCCAGTACATCCGCAGGCGAATCTGTCGAGACAGGCCTCACAGAAACAGGGGGATTCTTGGGGAATTTGGCGCCCAATCAAAGGCAATATAAACTGAATACACCCTCTTGACATCCGCTCAGAAGGATAAGGTAAACAAACTCAAAAAGATCATTCGCAGCACACAAACATGCTCTCGAAAACAACCACCGGCCTTGTACCAACACACAAGGCCTGTCTGGCCTTCTTGCGCACGTGTAGAAAGAGACTTTTGTGTGTGATTGTGTATATGTGGGTTTCTATGGAAAGAAGGGCAGCTGGACAGTCTTTTGGGAATGATGGGGGTGGGAGTGGAAGGTCAGGATATGTCTAAAGAGAGATGTAAAAGAAAACCGCAGCTGTATAAGACTGCGGCCAACACGGGAAAATGCTTAAATGCATTGAAACGCATGAGAACATGTGAGGAACTATAACGATGACTTGGGGGAATGGGAGGAATGCAAAGCAGTGCAAAAACAGGTTTCTTTAATATTTCGCCTATAGATCAGAGGAGACTTTTGCTTCTTTGGGTAAAAATACTCTATTGTTTGTCTTGTCTTTGGCTCAAACTGTGCTGTGAAGATTTCAGTCTGCAATGGATCTCAATACGACCTCAAACATTTCTCATCGAATTCTTCCAAGATCAAATTAGTCGAACTGCTATCCATATTAGTTTTATAGCTGTATGTCAATAACTCTGACTATACGTCAACAATTTTTCCATTTGTGTCTAAAATGTTATCAGAGAAAAGGAATATTCAAAGCTTACAGAGTTACACTGCAAAAAAATTATTTTGTTCTGCCTTGTTTTCCAGGACAATATATAAACATTCTTAAATCATGCAAAATGACTTTTTTAAAAAATATCTATTTTAAGTGAGTTTATGCTTAAAACAAGAAAAAATATCTGCCATTGAGGTAAGAAAAATAATCTTGTTTTCCCTTTAAATTAAGTTTATTTTTTTCTGACTCCTTTGGCAGATATTTTTTATTTATAAATTTTTATGTTTTTTTTAGCATAAAAAACTTAATATTTTAAGCCATTTTGCTCCTCCAGTAAATGTATCTTGATTTAAGAATGTTTATATTTGAACTGGAAAACAAGAAAAAAATACTGAGAATTTTTTGCTGATTGCGCTGAATCAGCAGCACATGTTCAAATACTCACTTATTCAAAAGCATATCCACAAGCCATGAACAATATAAGTGTTAGCATGGAAACTGCTACTAACCTTTGCTGTGTAAAGTTATATCAAATTTTACAACTTTAAACTAAGCTAATAAAATAAAATAAATAATAAACTAAACTAATCAAATAAAATATACTAAATAAAATAAAATAATAAAACAACTAAACTAAATAAAATATCTAAACTAAACTAAACTAACTAAATCGAATAAATAATAAAGTAAACTACTAAAATAAAATATACAACATAAAATAAAATAATAAAACAACTAAACTAAATAAAATAACTAACCTAATAAAATAAAATAAATAATAAACTAAACTAATAAAATATACTAAATAAAATAAAAAATAATAAAACAACTAAACTAAATAAAATAACTAAACTAATAAAAAAAATAAAGTAAACTAATAAAATAAAATATACTGAATAAAATAAAATAATAAAACAACTAAACTAAATAAAATAACTAAATTAAACTAATAAAATAAAATATACTAAATCAAATAAAACAATAAAACAACTAAACTAAATAAAATAAAATAAATAGTAAACTAAACTAATAAAATAAAATATACTAAATCAAATAAAACAATAAAACAACTAAACTAAATAAAATAAAATAAATAGTAAACTAAACTAATAAAATAAAATATAATAAATCAAATAAAACAATAAAACAACTAAACTAAATAAAAATAAATAAACTAAACTAATAAAATAAACCATAAACGAATAAAGTAAAATAAAACACAAAACAAACAAACAAAAGATAAATCACAAAACCAGAGTGTGAAGGTATAATTTCTTTTAAAAAATGAATCATTATTTTTATATGTTTTTATTGTTTTCATTATTATTATTTGTTATTTAAATGTTTTTTTTGTGTGTGTGTGTGTGTGTGCTAACCATAATTATGCCTCAAATGCTGTCGACAAAGCTTAAATGATACTGAACCAAGAAAGTATTTTAAGAGAAAACATCATTAAGCTGACACCATAATCCCTCTGCATGTGCGTGCATTTACAAAGATCCGTCTGGATCGAGACTCTTCAATGCATGCAGTCTCTGCTGCTGCTTCTCATGGGAAAATAAGCTGTCACCCATTGACATTAAGTCCAACAGTCCGCCCATGCAGTGCCCTTTATCCACACTTACTCACACGAACGGATGACTAAATCCGAGATGAATGAAAAAGATCACGTGAGCTTTACTAGTTTTAACCCCAGACATTATGTGGTTTCCATTCAAAACGATCAGTTCTAGCACAAACACGCTCTAATAAAGGATCCTTCAGCGGACACCAGATGAGGACACAAGGGCCTCATTGTATTTGTCATGGATATAATAGCTGTTTTTTTGTGTGGAAATTCCTCTTCCACTGAAGAATTCTTTCCACGTTTTTAGGAATGCTGTAAATACATGAGGGACTCTCGTTCCCGATTAGTAGCTGCAGTGTCACGATTGTTGCGATGGATGTGATGGATTGATTTCTTGAGATGCAGCAGTACAGCTGGCAGGGAGATGCGGTGTGGGAGCGCAGCATGGAAAAGTTGTAAAGTGGGTGTTGGCGCTATAAAATTGGGAAACTCTGAGTGCTGAAATTGTGATGAAACCGCTGCTTTTTTCCTTGAAACTTATAGGGATGGAAAAAGAGCATTACCTCTATAACGCCCATGATTGCCTATTGCTATAGATACAAAACATGCAATGACATGTACATGGTGGTAAACAAACACAGATTACCAGCCATGTACAGGCGGAGACACATACCTACACATGGGGCCCATATGGGAAGCCATAAAAAATGTGTAGTGCACAAACAAACCCTCTTGACAAACCTTGAGCATGGCAGGGAATGGAAGTCAGGTCATTCAGACCACAAAGAGGGAAGTTAAAGTGACGCAGGTACTGAAGACACAGACTTAGAGTCAGGAAGGCAGCTCTTTACAAATACGGGATGCATGGGAAACCCCTCTGCATTCCCACAGTATTTTTAGTGTTTGCGTGAAAGGTGATCATTTATGTCTTCTGCCTGGTCCTCATTAGTGAACGCGGGCCTCACGGGCTCCTTTTACCGAGTGCTTCTGATTATCGGATCTCAACTTGCCTTGCCTGCATTTCTGCGCACAGATAACAGAAATCAGATAACAGATAACAGCTTTGTTTATTCACATGCCTGCGATAACAGTGCTGCTTTCGACTTGAAGACTTTGGGCCCTATCATTCACACCAGGCGCGACGCAAGTGTTTTTTTTGCAAGTTTCAACCCGACGCAGTTATCATTTTCACGTCCTGCGCCACGTTGTTTTAAATAGCAAATGCATTTGCGCCCATGGGCGTGCTGGTCTGGAAACGAGGTGTGTTCGGGAGCATTGTTGGCGCGTTGATATTTTGAGGCAACTGAAATAGACTGCGCCATTGACCAACTGAGTAGTATTGTTTTTGTTATTTAAAGAGCGCATTAGTAATATGCGCCTATAGGCGGGTGCAAAACGCACGTACACTTTGTCCCGTAGATCCGTTTTCTCTCTGGAGAAGCGTTCAGTTTTTCCACTTGCAAATTCCGGCATGTAAATAGCGAACCTGCCGTGGCAAACTGGCTTTTAAAGGGAATGGGAGATGAGACTCTGATTGTTTTTTTGCTCGTTACGCCCAAAACACACCCATTACTCATTAAGAGAATAGGGACAACCCTTTTAGACCATGCAACGGGTGCATCGAAAAATGTTCCGGTCGTTAAACTAGCAAAAGTGGATTCGGACACGTCCTAAGTGCGCTTGCGCCGTGCGCTTTAGACCATGCGCTTAGATCCTTAAAATAGGGCTCTGAATCTGACAGCTGAGAGTGTATATTGTGCACAAAATTGAAATGGCAGTTTTTGATTCACCAAAAAAACGAGTATTTTCCACAATTACATACTCTTTCCGAGGGTGTTTAAGAAAGGTTTACGGTTACAGACTCAGTACACCTCATCGCTGAAGAGGCCGGCTTAAACCAGAGTGAATTGGATTGTGCCTGATTTATGCAAGTCAATAACAAACCCTCCAGACCCAGATCCAGAACCAGCTTGTCAGTTTTCATTTTAAATAAAGAAAATAAGAAAATGGTGAGTTTATTGAAGCGTTCCGGTCTTAAAGTCACCATGAAATCAAAATGGACAATTCTTATTTTTTTAACAGAATATTGCAGTGTTTATGTCACAGTGTCTGGTTTGTGTTCCCTGGTTACCACTAGATGTCCTCCTTCCCCACGGTGTCTGTCACATTCTGAACTACATTCCCCACGATTCTTGTTTCCTCATTGCACTCAGCTGTCCCTTGTCACTAATCATTGCACTCAGCCTATTCCCCATTAGCATTGTCATTTCCCTGTGTATATAAGCCTGTCTGTTTTAGTGTTTGCCACAGAGTCGTTATTTTATGTCACCCTACACTTCCGATCTGTGGTTCCGGTTTGTTTCTTGTTTATTTTGTATTTGGACTGCTATGATGGATTTTGACCTTTGCATGGACGATTATGAGTTGGATTGCCCCGATATTAAAAAAACTGTACATGGATCTCTCTGTTTCCCGAGTGTGTCACGTGACAGAACGACTCCGTCAAAGCAGAGATCCAGCGGTATTGATTTTCGTGGCGCTTCCCCAACCACGAGGACAGAGAGGAGGCAACGGAAATGGAATTCGCCAGTGGAAGAGGTTCCTGCCCGTATGAACATCTTTCAATGCCTGGCATTATGGACCCGTCAGACCGAGGAGGCTATGGCGGTCAACAGATCAGAGTTCCATTTGCCGCAGGTCCCATTCAGCTCAGAGCCTGTACATCGCCACCCGAAACAGAGGAGGAGAAGGAAGACCTCCTCCGTGATTGTTCCGGTGGTCCCAGTTCCGGTGGTCCCAGGTTCCAGTTCCGGTGGTTCCGAAACGGAGGAGGAGAAGGAAGACTCCCTCCGTGACTGTCCCGGTGAACCTTATTCCGGTGGTCCCAGTTCCGGTGGTCCCGAGTCCGGTGGTCCCAGTTCAGGTGGTCCCGAGTCCGGTGGTTCCGAGTCCGGTGATCCCGAGTCCGGTGCTCCTAACACGGAGAGCATCCTGGAGGTGACTGCCGTCCCTGACGCACCGCCCAGGCGTCTTGCTCTGCCCGCGCCGCCCAGGCGTCTTGCTCTGCCCGCGCCGCCCAGGCGTCTTGCTCTGCCCGCGCCGCCCAGGCGTCTTGCTCTGCCCGCGCCGCCCAGGCGTCTTGCTCTGCCCGCCCGCCCAGGTGTCTTGCTCTGCCCGCGCCGCCCAGGCGTCCTGCTCTGCCGGCCCCGCCCGAGCTGCTCGCACTGCCTGCGCCACCCCAGCGATCCATCATGTCTGCTGATCCAGAGACTGTTCACGTTACATCTGCCGAGCCTGTGTCTTCGGACAAGATGGCCGCCACAGAGACTGTTCACGTCACGTCTGCCGAGCCTGTGTCTTCGGACAAGATGGCCGCCGCCGAGAGTGTTCACGTCACGTCTGCCGAGCCTGTGTCTTCCGACAAGATGGTCGCCGCCGAGCCTGTTCATGTCATGCCTGCCGAGCCTGTGTCTTCGGACAAGATGGCCGCCGCCGAGACTGTTCACGTCACGTCTGCCGAGCCTGTGTCTTCGGACAAGATGGTCGCAGCCGAGCCTGTTCACGTCACGTCTGCCTAGTCTGTGTCTTCGGAGAAGATGACCGCCGCCGAACCTGTGTCTTCAGACAAGATGGCCGCCGCTGAGCCGGTGGTCTCTGTTCCGGAGCCGGTGGTGTCTGTTCCTGAGCCGGTGGTGTCTGTTCCTGAGCCGGTGGTGTCTGTTCCTGAGCCGGTGGTGTCTGTTCCAGTTCCTGAGCCGGCGGTGTCTGTTCCAGTTCCTGAGCCGGCGGTGTCTGTTCCAGTTCCTGAGCCGGCGGTGTCTGTTCCAGTTCCTGAGCCGGTGGTGTCTGTTCCAGTTCCTGAGCCGGTGTCTGTTCCTGAGCCGGTGTTTGTTCCAGTTCCTGAGCCGGTGTCTGTTCCTGTGCCATGGCCGCCCGAGGGGTCGTGTCTGTTCCTGTGCCATGGCCGCCCGAGGGGTAGTCTCCGCCGTGGCCGCCCGATGGACTGTCGTTTCGGCCCTGGCCGCTTGCACGACCTACTCCGCCCTGGCCGCCCGATGGACTGTCGTCTCCGCCCTGGTCGCCAGAGGAACTGTCACCCCTTGTCCCCGTTTCCCTCCATGGACCTGGCCCCCCATCCCTCCCCCTGATCCTCCACCAGTCCACCTCCCGCCTGGACTCTTGTTTTGTCTGGTAGCCGCTCCGTAGAGGGGGAGTTATGTCACAGTGTCTGGTTTGTGTTCCCTGGTTACCACTAGATGTCCTCCTTCCCCACGGTGTCTGTCACATTCTGAACTACATTCCCCACGATTCTTGTTTCCTCATTGCACTCAGCTGTCCCTTGTCACTAATCATTGCACTCAGCCTATTCCCCATTAGCATTGTCATTTCCCTGTGTATATAAGCCTGTCTGTTTTAGTGTTTGCCACAGAGTCGTTATTTTATGTCACCCTACACTTCCGATCTGTGGTTCCGGTCTGTTCTGGTTTGTTTCTTGTTTATTTTGTATTTGGACTGCTATGATGGATTTTGACCTTTGCATGGACGATTATGAGTTGGATTGCCCCGATATTAAAAATACTGTACATGGATCTCTCTGTTTCCCGAGTGTGTCACGTGACAGTTTATTATAAATGATCTATCCGTGCACATCATGATTATTTATTTTGAATCCATGTGCCTCGTAATCTTTAATCTAAATAACTTCCCCTCCTTCTTGCAGCAACATCTCTGCAAGACTCCAACTCTTCCAGCTGGTGACGCACCATAGCCATGCTGAAACTAACAGCATCTACTCAACCAACCAGCTTGATCTTTTTAGTCATTAAATTCTTGTTAGTAAAGCCTGATAGAGACAGCAGCAAACCGGCATTCAAAGCAACATATGTTGGTCCACATTAAGAAAACTGAGCCGTCTCAGAGGAGCTCTGAGTGCCATGCCTGTACCCTTCCCTCATACCCACTCACATCCAATGACTCAATCCAGTTAATAAAAGCCCTATAGTGAGATCATGTGACCATGCAGTTCCCAGGACAATGCTCACTTGAACAGCCATTAGCCATTTTGGCTGAGAACTCAGACACCTATTTGTGTTTTCATGAAGCACTCTTGAAATTCAACACACCTCAAGTGGAAAGTCCAAGCTTTTTGACTTGGTCCTTGATTAAAATCTGCTCTGCAGCGCTATTTGATATTCAAATCACTCTCCTCCCACTTTATTTCCACTCTCAACACTCTCTGGAATGATATTACCTCACCTTCGATGAGAATAACAGAGTATCGCTGGACAACTTGCTTTGCAAGTCAATACAAAAAGCTGTACGCACACATTCCAGAGCAACATTTTTCCTTCCAGAGCAGCATTTTTCCAGGTGCACAGATGCACCTTATTTATTGAACGATTCAAAGACTGGACAGTGTACAAATGATGACAGTCTTATGAGGGTGCGTGTCTATACTGGTCGGGTGCAGGCTGCAGCAATGCACAACACTTTCCCGACACTGTGTTGCACGATCACGTTTGTATATGAATTGCAACATCCAGTCATTCATTTTACAATCTCTGCAGAGGTTTTGAACTCTCCACAGGGTTTGCCCAGGGATAGTTCAAAGGAAGAATTGCGGTTAAGTTACTGAATGTAAATTCAGCGCCGCAAACGTCATATCATATCTGTTTGCTTAGTAGGTGTGTAATGGTGAAATCGGCTTATGGGATCTTTTTACACTGTATACGAAATTTGCTGCATGTGGTCCAATACAATGTTTGGTCGAAAGCTGTCTTTACTACTTCCTTATACTTACTATAAGACTTTATCTCATGTCCTCAGATTGAAGTGACTCACGTGTGTGTCTATTATTAGGTGCGTCTGGAAGTGTGTACCTGTAAGGCAAACACAATAAAATGAAACCATGTTCACAAGTACATTGTTATCAAGATAACAAACACTTCATCATCTGCATATCTTCCAGAAAGAAACTGAAAATATCAGTTGAGGCATGCACTGTTAAATATCTTTTTAGTTATTTAAATGTACTATCCACAAGAAGGCTGAATTTCTTTGAAAAATACTCTGAAAACACTATTGTAAAATATTATTTCAATTTAAAATAAGTGTTTTCTGTAAAATATAACCTATTCCTCTGATGCAAAGATGAATTTTCAACTATTTTGTCCTTCAATAGTTTTATTCGACAAAGATGCATTAATTAATGTGACAGCAAAGACTTAAAATGTTACAAAAGATTTATATTTCAAATAAATGCGGCTCTTATGAACTTTCTATTTATCAAAAATGTAAGTTTTCAACATTGATAATAATAAATAAAATATTTTTTTCTTGAGCAGCAAATCAGAATATTATCATGATTTCTGAAGGATCATGTGACACTGAAGTCTGGAGTAATGATGCTGAAAATTGAGATTTGATCGCGTGAATAAATTAAATTTTTACAATATATTAAAATAGAAAACAATTATTTCAAATTGTAATAATATTTCACAATATTACTGTTTTTACTGTATTTCTTTAATCAAATATTCATATTTATTTATTGCAAATGATATTATATCATGATGCATTATAATAAGGCCTATATTATAATTAGGCCTATTATATTTAAGTATACTTTTGAAGTATGCATTGACCCAAATGCATGACCAAAACGCATATCATCACTATATATGTGTAAAGAAAAAGTTGTGTCATGGGACCATACATGCATTAGTGTCAACTATACAGTAAAAGGCTCTTCTGAACTAATGAACAACTGAACTCTCAAGTGGCCAGTTCTAGTTACCCATAATGATACATATTATATGACCATTCCCTAGCAAGAAAATAACTGTAACATAAAGATCAGAAGGACCAGAAACCGGGCACAGGTTCAAGATGGTGACGCTGGGACCCGTCTAAAGTACTAGAGGAGGAGTGCGCAGTTCACCGAGGGCGGGAGGAATATGCTGCATTCAGTAGCCATGAGAGAGAGAGGCTTTTAATCCGAAACTGCTTTTGATCCACACTGAGCAGTTTATGGCAGGCTTGGCAGCGCAAAAAGTTTCGTGTTTATTTCGTTCTCGACGCGCAGAATGTAGAGTAGCCTAGTCGCGCAGGTGTTGCAGCTGCACATTTTATTGCAGTTCTGGTGACTGCCTGCATTGAATGAGACTTTTAAAGTGAACCGTGAGGATTTTAGAAATAGAAATCTAATAGAAATTGTGCTAGACGATGTAGACGCGTTAAAACGTGCAGAATAGACTATAATTTTGACATAAAAGTCAACCATGGAGGTCAGAAAAGCGCTCACGTGTGTTTTGATCAGCGTGTTTCTGTGGGCTGGTGACGCTCAGGACTCGGTACCTGATTCAGGTGAGTCGTTACTTTCAGTCATGTTTTAATTCGGAGCTCAAGTATGAGATTTTGTATTCTTTAATCCACAGGACGCGGTACACAATTTATTTGAGACTTATGTGCTAATTCTTAACTCGGTGCCTGATTCAGCCGAGTCATTTGAGTCAAGCATTTCATTCGGATCAAAACCAGAACGATAAGGTATCCTGTATGACTCAGTAGGCTATGTTTGTGGATTATAGTGGTTAAAGTACCTGATTAACGTCTAGTTCAAGACTCTGTAGGTAATTTAGGTAAATTATTACTGTTCTCCTTACGATGAAACACATTGGTCAATTCAGAAGTCAGTATTTGATTTGAGTGAGTCATGTTTTAGGACAGGTGATTCATCTGATTCATGGAGTCAGGACAGGTGAGTCATGTGGGTCAGTACCTGATCAAGGTGAGACATCACTCAGTACCCAAATCAGAAGAGCAGATCATCTTTTATTTTGCAACACACAAGAGCAAAAAGAAATTTCATGTTAGTTATTATTGCATTAACTGCTGTTAACATAATATAACTTTAAAGTGTTAACTATTCTTTAATAGTCCCATTCTCCAGAACAAACATGCATTGAGTTTGAGTGCTATAATAATCATTATAATGTAAATCACTGACCACTGCTCAGAGTTAACGTTAACCTGGGCATTCTAGGCAACACTTTAGTTTACAGTGTCCTTTTTACATATTACATGTAGTTACTATAGTAATAACTATAAATTATGCATGATTACATGCAACTAACCCTACAACAAACCTATTCCTAACCATAACCCTATTAGTCCAGTCATTTTAAGCCAAAATGGGGGTCAACCTTGAACAAGTTGCAACAGAAGCAAACTCAACTGATTTTGTATCCTCAATATGTCCCGAGTAAGGAAAAAAAAAAGCCCAGAAGAATCCCATTAGGGGAAAGTTTTGAAAAAGACCCAAATATAGTCTATTCATACGCCTACCATGAAAATTACTGAGTTGATTTACTTACATCAAGACAAACAAAATTTGTATTACAAGTTTTTTGAAATTGTTTGTTAACATGTGCATAATCTAATTACGTATGTGCTAATTTGCATAAATACCACAACAGATCTAAACATTGGGTATAGCCAGGTGAAAATGTCTTGTTGAATCTTGTTGACATATAACAGTAAAATACTTAATATTAAGGTCTGAATGGAAACCATTTAGGCTACCCATGAGCATTAAAACATAGAGGCAGGAAGAAGTACTTTAGAAACCAGCCTTTATTAATTTTTAAGAGATTGGGTTTGGGGCTGGGTCCGTGGGACTGTTTCTGGGGGACGAGTCTGAGGGAAGAACAGGAGACAATGGTAAGGAGAATGCAGATGACAAAAGGTAAGTCAAATAAAAAGTGAATCCCCAGAAACAGTCGCACGGACCCAGCCCCAAACCCCATATCTGCAATAATAATTAATAAAGGCTGGTTTAAAGTATATCTTCCTGCCTCTATGTATTAATGTTCATGGGTTTCCATTCATACCTTAACATTAAGTATTTTACTGTTATATGTCAACAAGATTCAACAAGACATTTTCACCTGGCTATACCCAATGTTTAGATCTGTTGTGGTATTTATGCAAATTAGCACATACGTAATTAGATTATGCACCGTTTGTCCATGTTAACAAACAATTTAAAAAAACTTGTAATACAATTTTTGTTTGTCTTGATGTAAGTAAATCAACTCAGTAATTTTCATGGTGATATCTAAAGGTTAACATTTTTACTCTATTCACGTGGGGAAAAGAATGAGTAGGCGTATGAATAGACTATATTTGGGTCTTTTTCGAATCTTTCCCCTAATGGGATTCATCTGGGCTTTTTTTTTTCTTACTCAGGACATATTGAGGATACAAAATCAGTTGAGTTTGCTTCTGTTGCAATTTGTTCAACCTTTTTTCATAAAATGACTGAACTATATAGTAAGTACACATAGTTAATTAATCTTACTCAGTACTTAAATGTATAATTACACTGTAACAAGGACACCTTAAAATAAAGTGTAACCATTCTATTCTATTCTATTCTTGGTTAATTCATCAAGATCTCAAAGCCTTTTAAACAATAATGCGACTGAAAGAAGAAATCTGGAGTTACTTTAATCTCATTACAGAGGATTACTTTCTGTTAAACATGATGGAGCACATTACAAACATGAGAGCTAGAAGAGAAACATGTGTGTAAAAGCATTTTTCTTCACACATCGTGTTAGGGGATTCTTTTCTTTCAACACATATGGTCCAGGTTTAAGTGATTCACGCAAAAGAAAAGATGAATTATGTTCATAAGACTTATGAAAAATGAATAATTTATGTTGAATTAAAGCATTTTCTCCCTGGACTGTGGTCTGGTTATCTTCTCATATTCTGCTGTATTAAATACAGTTATATTCATTCACAATTTGGATTGACAAAAAAATTCTATGATCGATGTCGCTGCCTTACATTTTCAGGACTTATAACTGACAGGGAGTATTTGCTGTATGAATAGAACAGAAATAACTTCATGTCAACACATCCCTGACGTGCACATTGAGTGAGGCGTGCGAATTAAAGGATTCTTCCTGTCAGTCACTAATGTTAGGCTATCGACCGCTTTCACGAAACCAAATGAATGCCAGAAAATAGGGGTATCGAGTACACTTTGCCTCTGTTGATGTCTATCATGACATCCCACTGCACTCATGAAACGCTTGATGAAAGATAAGCAAGAGGAATTCATGCATGTATTGTTTCCAACTCGCTGACTCACTAGTGAATGTCACGTTGTTCACTACGATCAAACGATCGTATTCAAACACAGCTCAATTCGAACAGCTGAACTCAAACTCATTGGTTTGCATGCCAATGTCATAACATTTTGGACTTTAATCAGATTTCAAATAGCATGTGTGGTTTAGACCCCCGTAGCAGATCTAGACAGGTGGTGCTGGGGAGGTGGAGGATACTGAGTTCTGCTGCTTTTACACTAGCACTTTTGGTGTGTAAAAGTGTGTAAAAATATAAAAGTGAGGCATTGCTATGCATTTTGCCACCTTCTCCTGCGCCGTCGTTACCAAGTAATGGGGTAAACACCCAAATCGGACCCAAATAATATAATCTGAACACAGTCCAGCTGTGGGGAGCAATCGATCTCGGGTTCAGACCAGGCAATCGAACCCAGTGTGAAAGCACCCTTAGTGTGTTCGTTTGGATGAGTCGATTTTAAGGGTTTAACGATACCCACAAGTCACGATTATATATATCACGATACTGGACTCACGATACGATATTACTGCGATACTCCAAGACATATGGTAAAAGGTTAACAAAAAATGCACTGTTGATTAAAATGCAAAATTTGGTATTGCATTGGGGGTGGAAAGTAATAGGCTTGGACTTGGTGCTGGAAACCCAATTCACAGGACAATAGTGACACCAGAATAAAAATATTCATGATTCTGAAGCTGAAAATACAGAATATTTTAGAGGAACATGCTTGAACTCTGTCACTGACCAGACATATTTAACTATAATGTAGGCCATTTTTTACTGGTAACATCAGACATTTGGCATTATCAGGACCCACAAATATTCCCCCATTGCATTATTATACATTATATTCAACATTATTTGAACAGTTTGATGCAGTACTGACACTAAAACTCTGTAAACTTGAATTTTTTCTCACACGGTAATTTTCATTTTGGGTGAACTGCACACAATACATATTGTCACTATCCACGATACACGTTGTTGCATTTTTGCATTGCGAAATATTGTGACACGATATCGTCCCCTTGGAATTATAAGGTTCTATCTGACATTTTTGTCAAAATTTAGTTATTCACATATTCTTATTCTGTGACCACTTCTTTACATTATATGATGTTGTTTTTTAAGTTGTGTACATTTTGGAACTTTTTATTTAGAAAATAAAAAGCTTCTTTCTACACAGTCGAATGGAATGCAAAAACTTTAAAGCTCAATATCTCAAAACTGCTCAGAACGCAGATAGAACCTTATAATTCCAAGGGGACGATATATTGTTACACCCCTAGTCGAGGGGTCGATTGACTGTGGTTACACTGAAACAACCAGTCAGAACACGAATAGAGTTTCAAGGCTGAACTGCTCATTTTAATCTGATTGCCACAAAAATTGCCACAAACATAAAACGATTATTTTGATGCCTGCCTGAACAAAACTATAGACACACCAACAGTGACTCACAGAGAGTAATTTAGGAAGAGCCTTGAGCATTTTGGGTTTGACTCCAGCCGTTTCTGTTTGCCATCACCGCACCCTGGTTCCAATCCGTCTGGCAATGGTAACACTTATAGGTTCAAGTGACCTGATAGGCTCTTTTCTCTTAGCAAAGTGTAAGAAAACTATGAGAAGTTTTAGATTTTAGTAGAATTCATTGGTTATGAAACTGACCTTCTTCGTCACAAAAAATGGGCTACAAAGAAAGCGATTTGCAAGATTCTCTTATAATTCGATTCAGATTACGCCTCCAGATCTTCACACAGGACTTGGCACGTTGGCGACTTTGGATTGTCTTAGGTGGCGAGCGCTTGGCAGCATTCATCTGAACCCTCTCGCCCTCTCGCCCACTCGCTCTTTTCTGCACACACTCTTTCTTCCTCTTCAGGGAATAGCCTCTACATTCCTTCTTTTACTTCATATGGAACAGCCAATTCTCACCTCCCCCCTTGTTCTCCATGCATGCCCGTCAGTCCGGTTGTAACATCCAGTAGCAGGGCCGTTCCTTCCCCCATCTGTTTATGTTTATCAAGCTGCTCCAGGTTAAGGGATCCTCTGCCAGGAAATTCCTGTAAAGGCCAAATCAAATGTTCCATCTCTTTAAATATTGTGAAGCCCCCAGTTCTTCCTTATCCTAATAAATAGGCTACTACTGTTTTCTTATCCTTATTTTTAGAATCTACCGTTCCAGCTAACTTCCTTTCGCAAATGACTAATTTCCTCACTCGGTTTCACACTTATCTTCGTTTGGCCGCTCTTTCTCAGAGTCTCTCCTCGTTTTATTGTGTTCGCTATAAACATTTAATGAGTTTAAATGTTGTGCATCCAAACTTACTTCCATAGTAACATCTGAAGCTGTGCAATTGAATTAATTGAAGCGAGTAAAATGTTTTGTGATTTTATATCAATACAACTATAATAATAATAATACAATATTATTATTATTAAATTTATTCATATTATTAATTAAAATCTTATTATTTAAGATATTTTTATTTAGTAAATATTACTAACAAATAAGACAGTGTTTTAATGCAATATTCAAAGAAATATTTCAAAAACGGATTTTTGTTATCATACTAACCCACATTTCCTTACAAACCAGTATGACTTTTTCTTCTGTTGTTTGTTTAGAAGTTGATGATGATCTTTTCCATAATGCAAAAGCAAATATTGACCATGGCCTGTCAAGCTCCAAAAAAAAAAAAAGCCATTATCAATAATAATAATAATGATAATGATAATAATAATATTTTAAAAAGTATTAATATTTTTTAATAATATAAAAAATCATACATTTAATATTAAATATTTATTTTTTATATATTAAAATATAATTTTACCTCAATTACAATAATAGAGAATTTAATGAAAACTATTAATTTATTGCTGAATTTTTTTATTTGTAAACAAATAAATAAATACATTTCAATTAATCAAATTAATTGTGTTTCCCTACAAGACACCCCTAACCTTAAAGGGATAGTTCACCCATAAATAAACTTTATTCCCCACGAAAGTCAGCGCGGTCCAAAACCCTAAGACAGCTTAAATCATTCTTCCCAAAATCCTCTTTTGTGTTCATTCGTGCAGGTTTGGAAGAACATGAGGATGAGTAAATGATTAAAGAAAATGCCTTTTTGGGTGAACTATCCCTTTAAATATTAAACTTTAGGGGCTTGTTTGGGGTAAATGATATCTAAAAACCATGTGGCTTGTTGAAGAGAAATGTGCTTTTACTTGCTTGTCTATACACACACAAACTCCTTCTCCTCATGCCTTGAAAAGTCTGGAGTGTTTCAGCGCTGCTTCAGTATGTCCTAAATAAACACCCCCTCTCTTGAGATGTTAAACCATGAATCATTTACTTAAATGTCTACTGTTGTTTTTCACCTACAGTTTTGAACTGCTGCGAGGGCGATGTCCTGTTTCTCCTGGACTCCTCTGGTAGCGTGTCCTCCTACGAGTTCTCCCGTATGGTGGACTTTCTGTCAGAGCTCGCGCTGCCGTTCTCGCTGGGGCCGGATCAGGTGAGGGTGGGACTGCTGCAGGTCGGGACGGAGCCCCATCTCGAGTTCGGCTTTGACGCCTACAGCTCCCAGCAAGGCCTGCAGGCGGCCCTGGAGAGGACTAAACAGCTGAAGGGCGACACCAACACGGTGGATGCTCTTCTGATGGCTAGGAACCAGGTTTTGAAACAGGGTGTCCCGGGAGGTGCCAGACCGGATCTTCCCAGGGTTCTGGTTTGGCTCACGGATGGAGTGGATCCCGGCGAGGTACGGGAACCGATGACGAGGCTGCGAGAAGAAGGGGTGGCTGTACTGGTGGTTTCCACTGGTCACGGGAACTACCAGGTGCTGAGAGAGGTCGCAAGTCCACCCACAGAGGAGCACCTGTTCTTTGTGGACATTGACGATATCAACATCATCAGTGAAGACTTGAGGAATGCAATTATTGGTGCGTTTCATCGAAATATCTCAAAAACTGCATTAGTCCATGACCTCACCCTCATTTCATTCCAAATCTGACTTTTGTTATTCTGTTGAATACATCTATTCCATTTTACAAAAGCAAATATTGACAGCACATGGACTGTCAAGCTCCAAAAAGGGGAAAAAAAACTTTTTCTCATTATTAATAATAATAATAATTATTATTATACATTCATTCAATATGTAATATATTTTTGTAATATTAAAATGTAATTTTAACTATATTACGATAAAAAAAATCTAATGAGAACTATGAATTATTGCTGAAAAATTCTATTTAATGGAAGAAAAGAAAAAAAATGTTTAAAAAAAATTAAATCACATAAATTTCAAACTCAAAAGTGAAATGTTGGGACCCATTACATGCTCATTGTTAAATCGAACATGGCATCAAAATTGATGCTATTATACACCCCCCGCCCCCCAACCTAAATAATAATAATAAAAACTACTGAAATACCATAAAAGTAGTCCATAATTATGACTGCTTGTATTAAGTCCTCTGAAATTATTTACTTCCTAATTTTTGTAAACTTTTTCAGTAGTTCTCAAATTTCGTTTAAAACCATAAAAAAATCTTACTTGTAGAAATTCATACAAGTTTGGAACAAAATTAGGTTGAGTAAATGATGACAAAATTATCATTTTAATTCTTTCCCCACTAGCATCTTTTTAAAAAAAGTTTCCAGACAATATATTGTTGTATGAATATCTGGACATGCAATATATCAAAAGAAAGAACAGAAAAAAAAACAAAAAAACATTTTATTCTATAGTTTCATACATTAGTTTTTTACCCGTTTTATCAATGTTTCATCCAGTAACATTAGACAGTTTTGATTTATATGCTGTTTAATGTTTGATGAACGCGTTATTTTACATATGCATCAGCTTACATTTGATACCGCTTGTTTCTGCTTCTTCTTCGCCTGTGTTTTGATCAGGAGATTCAGTACTCTTTCAGAAGATGCGTAACAGCGCCCCCTACGGTATAACAGGAAAGTTCTGTCAACGGCGGGGAAAGAGTTAAAGAGAATTATTCAAAATTGATACTTTATGAAACTCTGTAGACCACGATTTCATATTTCACCCAGAGTAACCGTCAATCTTATGAGAGTGTTCTCTAAATAGGGAGAGTGATCTGATGTGTGTGTGATGTCCGCCCCAGTGTGCCGAAGGAATCTCGAATGCCAGTCAACTCCGACACAAATAGCTTGAGACGGCTCACAGATAAGAAGTGCCAGGAGGAAACGGGGACAGAAACCGGCAGACACTGTAATAAGAGATGAGGGCTATTTATACAGAAATGATTTTGTCCTTTTCGCCCCCCCCCCCCCCCCACGGCAAAGTCCCCCGGAGCGCTAGACACAGCTATTATTAGTGGCCATTCCTTCGCACATATATAAGGCGTTACACATGTGCAACTTCCAGACACTTACATAAACAAACGTATTGATTGCACGCTATTCTTCAGACCAGGTGGGGATTTATCCTGTTAGAAATTTCCCTAGTGACTAGAGTACATGATTTAACTCATGCCATGTTTGATTTGTCTTCGTCTCTGATCAAACGCAGAGATTATCCGGGCCGAGAGACTGCAGGTGAAGTCGGTCACTGCTACTTCAGCTCAGTTGGAGTGGAGGCCTGTGCTGGCTGGGACTGGCTACTATGATATCCAGTTTGGTCCCATCCGAACAGGGCAGACCGGAGGAACTGGAGGTCCGGGCACCAGTCCTGGCACTGGTTTGGGTCCGTTTCAGAGGATCACCCGGCCTGGAGATGCCAGCTCGGCTCAGCTGATCGGCCTGCGTCCTGACACTACATACAAAGTCACACTCACACCGAAGGCCAACCTGGAGTTCCTGAACTCGCTTCAAGCCACCTTTACTACACAGACAGGTGCTCGATATGCAGATTAATCATCATTCAAACTGAAGTGTGAATCTCATAAAGCCTGTCAATACATATATATCCAGATCATATTTCATCACAAGTCCAAAAGAAGAAGAAAAAAACCTATACTTTGCATAATGAATTTATTTTTTATTTTTATGATCATTACATTTTGGTTGTTGTGTCTTTAATGTTTAATTCATGTTTTTAATAATAATAATAATAATAATAATATTGATTAGCATTAATTAAATATGATCATGAAATGCATAAGAAATGCATTATTATTATTATTATTATTATTATTATTATTGCTATTAGTAATATTATTAATTACATTTAATTAATTAATTAATTATTAATTAAATATGAATATTAAATGTATTAATAATGATAATAATAATTATGATTTTTGTTATTATAACTATTAGAATTAAATACAATTAACTTAACATTTAATATTAACAACAACAACAACAACGATAATAATGACAAATGTAAAAAAAATAAGAAATTATACTTAGAATACTGAGAATGATTTTTATGACCATTACTTTTTGGTCGTTGTGTCTTTAATGTTTAATTCATGCTTAAAATAATAATAATCATTAATTAAATATGAACATAAAACATATTATTATTGTTGTTATTAGTAATATTATCAATAGCATTAATTGGATATCATTAATTAAATATGAATTTTAAATGTATTATTATTATTATTATTATTAATAATAATAATTATGATTATTGTTATTATAATTACTAGCATTAAATACCATTGACTTTACATTAAATAATCTAATCATAAATAATATAATAATAATACATATAAAAAAATAAGAAATTATACTGACTAAGAATGATTTTTATGGCCAGTACTTCATTGTGTCTTTAATGTTTAATTAATGCTAATAATAACAATAATATTAATTATTATTATTATTATTATTGTTAAATAGCATTGATTAAATATGAACAATATTATTATTATTATTTCAAAATTAACAAAATGTATTAATAGTAATAATAATTTAATGTTCGTATTTTATGAATATTAATTTAATATCATTTAATATTTATTGTAATATCAAAATGCAATTTTAGCTCTATTACAATAATGAGAATTGAAAATCACTGAGAAATTCTGAAAAACAAACTCAAAAGTAAGGCATATTCACTGTTAAATTCAACATGAAATAAAAATAGGTGCATATTATCCCCCCTTGTCTTCATACAAAAAAAATTTACCTTTTGAAAAGTAAAATGGGATGTGAACAGTTTCTTGTTGTCTTTACACACGTTAAGCGACACAACGGAGCCCTCAATATATATTTTAAGGGACAAAAAGTGAACTTGATCTTATATGTCTCCCCATCATCATGTGTTCTCCTCCAGTGAATCCTCCTCAGCCAGAGGTGCAGACCCTCTCCACAGTGAGTGTGTCGGAGTCGAGCAGCAGGAGTGTGCGTGTGAGCTGGGCTCCACTGCTCCCTCACCTCATCCAGGACTATCAGGTGGAGTATTCAGCTCTTCCTTCAGGCCCGCTCCGGGTCACCCGCGTCAGTAACACGCAGAGCTCCACCGTCCTGACCGACCTCCAGCCCGACACACAGTTCCTGGTCACCGTGAGCGCGAGGCAGTCCAACGGCAAAGAGAGAGCCATGTCGGTTAAAGCCTGTACACAGGAGGGTAAGGACCAACCGATCTCTTAGGCACGCCTTTATAAGTGTAGGGGGAGAGCAGGGACAGGTGTAACACTTTTTGCCATTTTTAGCAATACATCAAAAAACATTTATACTGGAATAACCAATTTGTTGTATTATAAACTTCAATCTGTCAACTGCTGAAACAATGTATTTAAGTGGTTTTATGAAATATGTACAGGTTGCAAAATTGATTTTAATACAGTCTCTCCACTGTTACAACCGTCCCTTGTAACATGTCTAAAGTATACATAATGAATCAATCATATACCGGTACTCAAATTGGAAAATATTAGGCTATTAATCAGTCATGTTATTGTGACTATTCATTTCATGTTTTTAAGTAATGATTACCTTTTTTTCATACTTAAAATGAATTATGAATTTTTTTTATATAAAAAAAGATAATTACCTTAAAATGTGATTTGATGACATTTTACATTTAATTTGCACATTAAAGGGAAACTATGCAGTTTTTTTTTTTTTTTTTTTTGCTTGATTAGTTTTTAAAATATAAATGACACTTGGTTGGTGATACTGGGACAGTCCCAGTATCACCAACCATGTTTTCATCTCATGTGAGCTAGCTTGACTGCTAGTTTGACACTTGTTAGCCATTTCTATTTTTAGCTTACAAAACAGTGATTCTAATAATACTTGTTTGAGTTCATAGACATTTGATCTTATAACAGCATCCAAAAAAGTACATCAGAAAGAAAAGTCATTTTTTACCTCAAAAACAACCTTTTGTAGATAACTCCCTTTTTGGCAAGAATGAGGGGAAACTAACTGAGCATGAGCACAATGAGTGAGTGTCATCACTCTAGGTTGTTTCTGATTGTAGGAATTCAAGGTGTTACAACTGTCCCTGGTCTCCCTACTTTCCTTTTCCACTGAAATGACACTTAGATTTGTGTTCACACTTGGCATGTTTGATTCGATTAAGACGAACTATGGTGAGATTGTTCGGTGCTGGGATAAATGCGCTCGATGTATGTGCGTAGCTACATATGATGGTATTTTGACCAGCTGAGAACTTTTGAAGAGCTTATAAAATGTATAAAGAATGTGGACTGAGACCCATCTTTTCAGCGCTCTTGGTCCACTTGTTTGGTTCACACCAGGGTTCAGATGGCAGCGTTCACACTTATTCAAATGAACCACACTAACAGAGCAATCGCTCCAGAGTTCATTTTAATTGAACCAAACCTGACAAGTGTGAACAAACCCTTAATGCGGTTCGTTTGAATAAGTGTGAACGCTGCCATCCGAACCCTGGTGTGAACCAAACAAGTGCACCAAGAGCAATGAAAAGATGCGTCTCAGTCCACTTCCAAACAAACTCTGGTGCGGTTCGACGGAAATATGAACGCAACACGGACCAAAGACACGGAAACACACCAAAAACAGACATGATGTCACAAGATGCGACCCTAAAAAGGACAGAATGCTTAAGCACACCTGTTTTTTCTTGTCATAGTTGCAATGTTGCCCATTAACAGTTCAGTACAGGTGTAAGAACTGGTCTCCTCGCAGCAGATCTTCGTTTGTGTGTGTGACGGAGGGATTCCTGCTGCTGTTTTGAGTCCTTTACACATTTCATAAGCTCTTCAAAAGTTCTCAGCTCCATCATACTGTATGTTGCTACACACATTCAAGCGAGCGCATTTAGCCCGGTACACACCACAAGTTCCTTCACAAAATATCTATACTGACAGTGTGAACGCTAAGCAAATCAGGACTAAATGTATCATTTTCTTTTTTGATCCGGACTTAAAAGAACCAAGAGAACCGAACTACAAGTGTGAACACACCCTTATTGTAGTTCTAAGTTAATTAAGTTTATTCCTTAATTAAATTCATTAGGAGCATCTGGAATAGTGTTGGAATTCCTCTTTCCTGCTATTATCCTTCCCACATCCGCTCACCTCGCTCTGATTCCCAGCAAGAAACGGGAAGCTTGACCTTTCTCCCTCTTTCTGCCAGTGTTGCCGGCTCTCTCGGATCTGCAGCTGACCACAGTGGGCAATGAGTCAGTGCAGCTCCGGTGGAAGGGGAGTTTCGACGGCCTGCGCGGTTACTGGGTCACATGGGAGCGAGGTCAGAGCCAGCACTCCACCCTGTATTTACCACCCGACCGGCTGTCCACCACCCTCACCCACGTGCCCTCCAGAGCCCGCGTCTGCGTGTCCCCGGTGTACCGGACGGCCCGTGGGGAGGGTCTCTGCTGCACTGCGTGAAGCGCTCCGGTGAGACGCTCCTGTCTGGGAAACATGGGGATTATGGGTTATTTTAGGATATGAAAAAAGCCTGGCATATGGCATAATATAGTCTGAAATATCACGATGTTTGAAATGGAACAGTTTGTTGAACCTTTAAAGGAAATATAAAAAATATGTCTAAAAAGTTTTCATGTGCGAGTATCATATTTGAAAACATCCGGATTTTGTGGCTCATAATATGATATAAGATAACATAGAGCTCACACTCAGAGCAGAGGCCCAAACTGAGCAAAATATGACATTTGGTGCAGTTGCTGCTATTTATATGGGCAAAAGTATAGTATTTTCTCAGCTTTTTGTTAAAAATTTTGCATTTTTATTTATTTATAAAACTTACCCACATTCAAGTGTTGATTAAATTAAAAGAATGCATGAATCTAGAATAAAATGCGTTTGTTTAAAAAGCAGAGGCTCTGTTCTTTCTTTTGACATATTGTATGTTCAGATATTCATACAACAAGATATTCTGGGGTCATGAAAGTTTTGTGAATTTAAAAACGCTGGCGGGGAAAGAGTTAAGTGCTTAGTTTTATGATTACAGCTCTGTAGTTTTTTATTTTTGGGGCAAAACATACAATGCAATACAATAATGATTGAGAGATGAACAAATAAACCTTCCTCAAAAGCCTGATGGATCATGTTTGATTTTAAAATATGATATATTGATAACCATAAGTCGCTTCAGTCTAGTAAATGTTCAAATATAATAGTTATTTTTATGTTTACTTCATAAAAATCAGTAAAGATTGAATTGCAAAAAAAAAAAAAAAAAGTATTTTACTTGCTAAAAAGTATGAATTATCAATCAGAAAACAGAAGGAATGTAGTAGATTGTAATTTTTTTAGCAAATTTTGGATTATGTTGCTAATTTAGAGGCCTTAGAAATTTGCGTATCAAATATGATCCAGCAGGATTTATAGGGTTAAAAGTAAAGTAATTTTACCAAACAGAATTGTATGACGCAACATTGCATAAATACATTGGTTGGACAAACAAAAAGGCGAAATGTTAAGCTCTTTACACTGCATACACTTTTAAACACACATTTATTATAATAACAACGCCACCTTTTGATTGTTTTTCTACACAGCTGCGGTGACCTGGAACCGTGGAGCAACGCTCTGCCAAACAGGAAAGATGGAGGGATGAACAACACCAAAAAGCTTTCCACAAATGGACAGATGGGGAGGACAGGGGAGTCCAGGACTCTGTTGGAAAACTCATCACCCAAAGATGGTGATCTTTAAACACAGCAACACAACATGCACTGACACACACACCCCAAACAACACTTATAATACAGAGACTAAATGACTCTGAGCTCAAAAGTGACTTTTAAAGGGATGTTTCGGGTTCAATACGAGTTCAGCACTATTGGACGCATCTGTGGCTCGCTGCATATTAAACATATATTGTAAACAAGCAAAATTCACATTTACAGAAATGCACTTATAGTAGTAGTTTGTAGTATCCTCGCACATATTGAGTGAAAGTGACAGGGTTAAACGGCTCTATATGATCATTGATGACTATAATAGGCAAAATTAACCACTTTATCATTGCTATACATTGGCTATACCTTCCAAACTGTGCATTTTAACATGCATATGCTATGTCTTGAACCCATAATATTCCTTTAAGTTGCTAGAATGTTTATGCATTATGTTTATTAAGAGTTATATCACCGAAGCAATATTTTGTAAATATCCTACTAATGCTTTTTGAGTTATATTTATCAGAGACATAGTTGGTTACTGTATTTTTGTTTTCAGATTCCTCAACGCAGTAAAAAAAAAGAAAAAAAAAAGGGAACAATAAGACACTATTAGGGGGAATCTGAATGACCTCCATCACTGGTTTTTCTTCAAGGTCAATGCAAACATTGAAGCCCTGCTTAACTTACACGTTACCATAGCTGCAGATTCTCTCAGCGGTGAAACACTGAAAATCTGGCATGGATCTTAATCACTGTGGCTAAAGTATTAAGACTTTGCAGATGTTGGTCGCAGATGTTTTGTGGTTCAAAAGGGCCACGTTGGTTTGTTTGAAGAATAGTGACTCTTTCATTGGGTCAAGCTTTTCCCTGTGCATGCATACTGTAGATTAGATTGATCATGTATTAATTATGTTCTCTGTAGTTGTGTCTTAACAGGCAAGCATAAGTTCGCAGGCTGGATCAAGGTCTTAAAATAGTGTTTACAGTAACATCATTTTGTTCTGACTTTTAATGATGTGAATCATTTTCTATATCATATCATTCATCAAGACATGAAAAGGAAAACCATTTTCATCCCTATTTTAGGGTCATTCTGCAAGAATTTGTAGTCTATTTCTATAGCTATTCAGAAAAGTTCAGCATCTGATATTTTGTGTCTTTGTTTGTTGCATCATAATGGCAGGTCAAGCTTTATGTATTATGAAAAGGTGCTTGTTCATTCCCAGCTTGGCTGCACGTCTTACACATCACTGTTTTTAAAATGTTTTCAGTTATTAAATTAAAAAAAAAAGGATCGATTTCAATCCATGTCTGCTTTTGTTTCTAAACCTCTGTGTAATAAAGTCATTATTTATACCTTAAGAAATTTATATTTTATTTCCTAAAAATAAGAAATATATCTAATTGATAGATTTTTTTGTTTTATAGAGCACCTTTCCCTTGCTCAAGGCAAATGAGTCACATTTCACCCCATAGTAAATAAAAATAATATTTCTGCATAAAGAAAATTAAGCCGTTTATTATCCATTAACATGCTTTGCAATTATTTGCATGACAATAAAGCAGATTTCCACCTAAATGAAAGCAATGTTTTTCCCCCCCATTAGATTCTCATTCCTGTAATGCAGTCATTTACGATGTTATAGTTAAAAAAAGATGTATACATTCTTTACGTTAAAGGAATGATAAAATCACTAAAAAGTGCTTCATAGCATTTTCTTTAAGCAAAATATGATTTATATTTTGAGGTGAAATGTGAGATCCTGAAACTCACCCTTGTCGTGAATAAAAATTGTAATACTACACAATTTAAATCCCATTTGAAAAGTTTATTTATAGGATTTCGTTGCAGAATATGAAGTCACCCAACTGTCTGAAAATGAAACGCTAGATTTTAAACCATGATTATTTGAACGCTCTATTCTTAAGTCGGTTTCAAAAACTGAAAGTAGGGGCAGAACCGAAAGCTTTTTAAACAAATGAATCCAAAAATACCCCCAACAGGTTTAAATAGTGGTCCATCATTAATCTTACACTCTTTCTCCTCTCAATATTTCAGATCCCTTTCCAAGTGTTCTTTGGCTGAGCTCCGATGGGTCGGCTGACATTAATGAGGGTTAATTAATCTATGTTCGGTACACAAAAAAAAAAATCAACCGCCAACAATCTCAAGCACAGCGTACAGCTCCACGTATCTCAATGCCATCCTCATGCTAAAGAAACACGCGCTCAAGCACACAACGCAGTTCCTGTACATTCAAACTGTTAAAGTTTCTGGTTCATTACACAGTGTACGGACCACCCAAAACTGAGCAACACTGATCAGGGTTCATATTTGCTCTAGATGCTCAGGGTGTTGAGCGCTGGAACAAGAGTGACGGCTTCAGGTCCGTTCTGATTCTGGTCATGTGACCCTTTGCCCTGTAAAACCTTCTGTTTATGTCTCTCCTCTTGCCGTTTCTTCTTTTCTAGACGCTGTTGCTCTTTCCTTTGTTTATTAGAGAGCTAAAAAAAGGATACAAATACACAAATTCTTTATCATTTTCAGCTGAGAATCTCAAATATTACATTTTTATCATTCAAAACAATCTGAGTTACCTTGGGTTTCTGTGAGATGCTGCCCTCTGTTGGCGATATGATTTCACTACATTCAGCCTGCATGCCTTGACATAAAGGCTGTGTCCCTGAAGCCGAATCTCTCTGTGATGATTGGTTGTTCTGTTCAGAGTCCAGCCAATCACTGAGGCACATCTGTGATGTGTCATTGGATTGACTTAGATTGTCTGATTGACCTGCGGACACAAAACAGTGGTGAAGAGCATGTTGGGAGTAAAGGGAAACAGGATTAAAACTGAATTAAAAATGGACGGACTGTCGGCACAGAGATCGCTCAAGATCAGCTCTTCATCTTCAGAGAGAGAGCGCGAGGGAGAGGCACCTCTCGACTTATCCTTCTGACCCTCTCCAAAGCGTCCGGAATTATTCAGACTCTATCGAAAGAAAAGATGAGAAAGTCACATGATAAGAGCTTGGTAAATCATAACGAGGGTCACCCACCTTAGGATCAAAATTTCTTCTGCACTTCTTTAAAAATACAGTAATGTTGTGAAATATTTGTTTTCTATTTTTATATAATTAAAAATGTAATTTATTCCTGTGATCAAAGCTGTGTTTCAGCATCATTACTCCAGTCCTCAGTGTCACGTGATCCTAATATGATGATTTGATGATCAAGAAACAATTTTTTTAATCATTTTTATTGTTTAATAAAAAAAAAAATTTGGATAATTTGATGGATAGAAAGTTCGAAGGAACAGCATTTATTTGAGACAGAAATATTTTGAGATAGAAATCTTACTGTCAATTTTGTTCAATTTAATATGTCCTTGCTGAAAAAAAATATTCATATCGTTCCAAAAAAACCTGACCACACATTTCTGAATGGTAACAACAACAAAATGTCCATATTTGGTTCATGTACATATTTTTTATGTTTTTAAAAGAAGTCTCTTCTGCTCACCAAGACTGAATTTATTAAATAAATAAAAAAATAAAAAAACAGTAATATTGTGAAATATTATTACAATTAACAGCTGTTTTCTATGTGAATATACAGTAAAGTGTAATTTATTCCTGTGATCAAAGCTGAATTTTCAGCATCATTACTCCAGTCTTCCAGTGTCACATGATCCTTCAGAAATCATTCTAATATGATGATTTGCTGCTCAAGAAACATTTATTATTATTACCAATGTTGAAAACAGTTATTTACATTTTTATTTCATGATGCTATGATGAATAGAAAGTTCAAAAGAACAGCATTTATTTGAAATAGAAAACGTTTGTAACATTAAACACTACCTTTCAAAAGTTTGGGGTCAGTACGAATTTATTTTATTTTTGGAGGGAAATAAATAAAATAAATCAATACTTTTATTCATCAAGGATTAATTAAATTGATAAAAAAGTTACAGTAAAGACATTTATAATGTTACTTTTTAACTTTCTATTCATCAAAGAATCATGAAAAAAATGTGTACACGACTGTTTTCAACATTGATAATAATAATAAATGTTTTTTGAATCATTAGAATGATTTCTGAAGGATCATGTGACACTGAAGACTGGAGTAATGATGCTGAAAATTCAGCTTTGCATCACAGGAATAAATTACATTTTACAATATATTAAAAAAGGAAACAGTTATTTTAAATTGTCATAATATTTCACAATTATTACTATTTTTCTGTATTTTTAATCAAATAAATGCAGCCTTGGTGAGCATAAGAGACTTCTTTTAAAAACAAAAAAAATTGAACCGATCAAGAACTTTTGAATGGCAGTGTACGTGTCTGATGTTTGTTTAGCAGACAGACCTCTATACGTAGATGTGCCGGACTCTCAGAGTTGTCTCCAATCTTTCGGACGCTGTCATAATGGTCTCCATAGCGATATGCGATGTGTAGCTCACGGCATGACGGCTTCTCTGTACCATTTATCTAAATGGCAAGAAAAAAGCATTAATAACGACACACTTTAGACTCGCATGAATCAGATACATTAATGCTCCATCACCTCCCACAATGGAGCGTTCAGCTGATGAATAACCACTTTCAACTGTTGGCTGCGAGCGAAGGCCACGATGGCGTCGTTACCGGCAAACATGCCCGGCTGGGAGAGGTTCGACACTGAGAGAGAGAGAAAAATGACAAGGATTTCTTCAGTGACATAACTGAGCTTTCCTGCAGGAATTCACTGGAATAGCTGGATAACACAGCACTCACATTTAGTATCTATCTATCTATATCTATATCTATATATACACACACACACATACACATACATATACATATACATACATACATATATATACATATATATACACTCACCTAAAGGATTATTAGGAACACCTGTTCAATTTCTCATTAATGCAATTATCTAATCAACCAATCACATGGCAGTTGCTTCAATGCATTTAGGGGTGTGGTCCTGGTCAAGGCAATCTCCTGAACTCCAAACTGAATGTCAGAATGGGAAAGAAAGGTGATTTAAGCAATTTTGAGCATGGCATGGTTGTTGGTGCCAGACGGCCGGTCTGAGTATTTCACAATCTGCTCAGTTACTGGGATTTTCACGCACAACCATTTCTAGGGTTTACAAAGAATGGTGTGAAAAGGGAAAAACATCCAGTATGCGGCAGTCCTGTGGGCGAAAATGCCTTGTTGATGCTAGAGGTCAGAGGAGAATGGGCCGACTGATTCAAGCTGATAGAAGAGCAACTTTGACTGAAATAACCACTCCTTACAACCGAGGTATGCAGCAAAGCATTTGTGAAGCCACAACACGCACAACCTTGAGGCGGATGGGCTACAACAGCAGAAGACCCCACCGGGTACCACTCATCTCCACTACAAATAGGAAAAATTGGCTACAATTTGCACGAGCTCACCAAAATTGGACAGTTGAAGACTGGAAAAATGTTGCCTGGTCTGATGAGTCTCGATTTCTGTTGAGACATTCAGATGGTAGAGTCAGAATTTGGCGTAAACAGAATGAGAACATGGATCCATCATGCCTTGTTACCACTGTGCAGGCTGGTGGTGTTTTCTTGGCACACTTTAGGCCCCTTAGTGCCAATTGGGCATCATTTAAATGCCACGGCCTACCTGAGCATTGTTTCTGACCATGTCCATCCCTTTATGACCACCATGTACCCATCCTCTGATGGCTACTTCCAGCAGGATAATGCACCATGTCACAAAGCTCGAATCATTTCAAATTGGTTTCTTGAACATGACAATGAGTTCACTGTACTAAAATGGCCCCCACAGTCACCAGATCTCAACCCAATAGAGCATCTTTGGGATGTGGTGGAACGGGAGCTTCGTGCCCTGGATGTGCATCCCACAAATCTCCATCAACTGCAAGATGCTATCCTATCAATATGGGCCAACATTTCTAAAGAATGCTTTCAGCACATTGTTGAATCAATGCCACGTAGAATTAAGGCAGTTCTGAAGGCGAAAGGGGGTCAAACACAGTATTAGTATGGTGTTCCTAATAATCCTTTAGGTGAGTGTATATATATATAGTTATAACTTGATTTATTTTTTATTTTAACATTGTTTTATTTTTACATTTTTGTATCATCAATACAGTGTTACAATTTAGAGATTTTATTTAGATATTTTCCATTTCTATTTTTGGAATTTTACTGTTTATTTTTGTCAGTTTTATTTGTTTTAATTAGATCTAAATTGAAAAGAATAGTCCATTTCACAGCTATAATGATGAACGGCACAAAGGAACGTTATCATTGGAATCACTTTCAGAATTTTTTTTTTTCCAGCTGAAAAAGTTTTATGAACTTTTTGAAGCGTAAAAGTGTTGTAGTTGCAAAGCTGGGGGAGATAAACGGGGGGACATAAACTCTCAGATTTCATTGAAAAGATCTTCATTTGTGTTTCGAAGATGAACGAAAGTCTTACGGGTTTAGAACAACATGATGGTGAGTAATCCCTATCCCTTTAAAGGAACACTCCACCGTTTTTTGAAATAGGGCTTATTCACTTTCTTTCCTACATTTAGATAGGTGGGCAAATGCATTTTTGTCTCAGTGCATGCATTGTTTTAGTTTGACAGGGTCGGCGCTAGCTTAGCTTAGCACAATGAATGGAATCCTTTGTTGCCAGCTAGCATGTCCTGAGTAAAAGTGATATAAAAAAATTAAAAAACCCACCTAATTACTTCTTGTGGCCTGCGTATTCACAACAAGTACAAATAGTGATGCAGATTAACACTAGGCGATTTCCTAGGCAGATATTGACTTATATATTAAGGACTATATTAGGGGGAAGCACAGGCGAAGCACTGCTACTTGGGCGTGATATCTCTGCGCCCAAGTAGCAGTGCTTCACCTGTGCTTCCCCCTAATATAGTCCCAAGTCAATATCTGTATAGGAAATCATCTAGTGTTAATCTGCATCGCTATTTGTACTTGTTGTGAATACGCAGGCCACAAGAAGTAATTAGGTGGGTTTTTTAAATTTTTTATATCACTTTTACTCAGGACATGCTAGCTGGCAACAAAGGATTCCATTCATTATGCTAAGCTAAGCTAGCGCCGACCCTGTCAAACTAAAACAATGCATGCACTGAGACAAAAATGCATTTGCCCACCTATCTAAATGTAGGAAAGAAGGTGAATAAGCCCTATTTCAAAAAACGGTGGAGTGTTCCTTTAACGTTTATTTTTTTCAATGAACGTAAATGTTTTTTAACAGTTTTATAGTGGTTTAAGTCAAATGTCTGTAGTACAAATTATGTGGGACAAGTTATTTTTTCAAAGTATAAACCATTAGTATGAGCAATACTGATAGTGATGCTTGACTAAGCAAACACCACTAATTAATTAACGATTAACAGTCATTTCTGAAGTTAATGCGAGTTGCAATGCAATCTGATTATTTTAGTCCAGTTTATTTTGACCAGAAGAGGATTTATGGCAACAGACACACACACACACTTTAGAGCCTTCTCTTACAATGCTGTGTGAACGGCACTTCATCTTCAACGAAGGGCTCAAAGTCCTGCCTGTGCGTCGTCATGTACTGCACCGTCTCCTGTCGCAGATGCAGGTGACCCCGCGAATGTCCCTCCAGCTGATCTCCAAGAGCCCGGAACAAACAGTTACTGCGGGACAACATGAGAAACAGAGGCCCGGCTCCTTAAAGAACCGTATATGGTCATCACAATCGTCCTGTGACAAAAGCCCACACATACCCGTCTCCAGGCACCTCTCGGAGTTTGAGACCCAGAGCCTGAAGCTGGTTGGAGAAGCTGACAAACTCCTCTCCATCTTCCCCTCCTGGAGGCCTGTTCTTTTTGTCTTTGGCCAGAGCCCGACGGGCCGCCCGCTCGTCTCTCTTCCTCTCTAATTCATACTTCCTGTTTCCCTTTATGGGCTTTCCTGACTGTTTCCTTGACATGATGATGCGCTGTATTACACTCAGTGATGACGCAGCCGTTTATCTATCGCATACGCAAGACCTAAAACACATCATAAAATTCACAACATCACAAAATCAGTTATGACAATGCTTAAAATGAACACTCAATATGACACAATCAAAATAAACAGTTAGCATCATTTTTTTCCGCAAATAACATCATTTAATAATAATTAATAATAAATGAATATAGGATTACATTCAAACGGTTTAAATGTGTGGTGGCTAAAACCAAAATAACGTAAAAAAGTGGGTAACACTTTATTTTACAGTGTCCTTGTTACATATGTTACATGTACTTACCATAGTAATAAGAGTAAATTATGCATAATTACATGCAATTAACCCTAAACCTAATCCTACCCTAACTCTATAGTAAGTACATGTTGTTAATCATTATTACTCAGTACTTAAATATATAATTACACTGTAACAATGACACCTTAAAATAAAATGTAACCAAAAAGTGCTGTCAAATCACACAGTAACAATAATAATTTGCTTATTTGATTAATTATTATGTTTTTAAAATTAATGAAACGTTCCTATTTCCCAGGTATGATCTGAGACCATATTATAGATAGATAGATAGTTGTTGTTGAAACTGTATATCATTTTCTCTCATGGCAATGTCATTACTAGTGGATATGTGTTGTGCTTATGTATTTACTCACCTAAACACACTGAAGCCAATGAATCATGTTTACAGATGTGAACTGTTTGTTTGCTGTCTGTCTCTATGAAGTACTTAAAATTAAGTAATGAATCCAACAAGAACAAGTTCAGAGTCATGTACTGCAAATATCACACAGAGAGTGATAGGAGAACAGCAGCGTGATGTGTCAGAAATGTCGCGTAATAAACAGTTTCTCTCAGATTTGGCAGTGATTAAACGACAGAATGAGAATGTTTGTTGAAGAGAACAGAGAGTTAAAGTGTGTCATACAACTGTACTCACATTATTTGCTTGACAATAAGAAACACAATCACAGCACGACAATTTGTCCGGTAAATCTAACTCTGAGTCTGAGCTGTCCTGGGTTTGTTTACTTCCTAAAGAAGCCCGGGCCTCACTTCCGGTTCCGGCTTTGCTTTCAAAATAAAGGCACGGCCGAGGCAAGTCATTAAAAAATACATGTTTTAAATTAGATTATTTCTCTTAAAAATTACTAGAATTGTAATAAATGTGGTTGTTATTATTTGTTGGTAGTGTTGTTTGAGTATATTATTTGTGTGAGAAAAAAACATAAATATGTTTTTCTCACACAAATAATGTTTTGGATTATGAGGGATAAAAAAAGAAAGCTGTCTATGAAGTAAATGCATCTAATTAGTAGAATATTAAATGAAATTTAGTACCATCTTTATAGTGGTGCGCGAGCTGAGAAAAACGACACCCAAATTATACAGTGATTAATATGCAGTGATATTTCACATATTTTTACTTTGTTCTATTGTATTTATTTGTGCTATTTATAACCTGATTATTTGTTCTTCTTATTGTTTTACTGACTGCTTACTTGTCTTTAATAATGTTTTAAATTCACATTGATTACGTCAGTAGTTATTGCTGTAGGATCTAAATACCAATAGAGAATTGTTATATTTCAATAGTATCTAAACATTTGAACCACTGACACAATCCTTAGCACTGAGCCCTGCTGAAACAGCTCTGAATATGCGCTGTGCAATTAAATGATACACGAAATATGATAGAGCAATAGAATGAACAGTGAAAGTAAACTAATTAAGGCTTAATTAAGCAAGAAAATTTGCTGAACAAATTAAGCCAACTAATATGATTCATAATTACAAATGCAGTGAAAATACATGTATCGGTGTCAGTATTGGCAAGTACCAAAAATTAAAGTGTCGGTATCGGACTCGTTCTGGAAAAAGTGGTATCAGTGCGTTCATAATAATAATAATAATTATTATTATAAGGTTGAAAAGGTGTCATTCCCTACATAGACAAACTTTCTTTATTTTTTAGTGTATTTGTAGCATATTTTAATCACCATAATTTTTTTATTTTTTTTTTTGAAAGAAACCATTTTCAGAGCGAACAGAGAAGATTCCTTTATCCGATTTTCCTCCTTAGGCATATGCAAGCATGTTTATGTAATAATAAATGAATTAATTCCACAAAAAGCACAACTGAGAGAAGACTCTTAATATGACATTAACAAAAAAACACCCTCATTTTTTGATGCAGAATCAAAGTATCATCTTACAGTACAACAGAGTGATGCAGAGATTGAGCAAATGTGAATTTATTTAATGGCAGTAAAAGTTAGCACACACTACACGTGACTTTTATACATCCTTTATAAATAGTTATCATCTGATAAAAAAATCATTACACCATCTGAACAGACATACGTAACAGTCGTAAACTATCAAGTCGTTTCCCTCTCCGTGCTGCTCTGCAGCGCTGAGTACAATAACTGGGTCCATACGGTTCCTCATGACGGGTCAGTGCACAAGCAGAACTTCATTTTGGCTCAGCTTTTTGTCATGTAGGCATAAACAGCAGCAGGGCACGAGCATTATGAAGCATGAGCTCTGAAACTCATCCGCCTCTGTCTGAAGGGTAGTTCCTTAGCCTTGGCCTCCATCGCAGCATCCATTTCATCATCTTCAGGGATGATGGTTTGTGGCTCCTGGACCTGCTCTTTTTCTGTTATGATCTCCTGCACCTTTAGCATCCCAAAATCCGGCTCCTCGTGGTCAGGGAAGAGGGAAGCGGCGACCTGCACTACACCGCTCACCATTCCCAGGACGGCGAACGTGCCGCCCACTAGGTAGACCTTCAGGCAGCCTTTGGAGGGACCGGACCTCAGCATCTCCTTAGCAAAAGGGATGATCTCATGCATGGCCATTTTCAGTTGTGTTACTTCTGTGAAAGGAAACAAGAGTGTCAAAGGTCATGAAATGAAAATATAACAAAATCAACTGAATTGCATTAATAAGTAGCCTACTGCTAGTATGAAGGCTTATCTTAAAATCAACATTAAACGCTGTTCGCAAAACAGTTTATTTTCAAATCTCATGAAATAAACTCAAAATTGTATATGGTGCCCAGGAATATGCATTAAAGGGATAGTTCACCCCAATTTTTTTTTATTCTGTCACCCTCAAGTTGTTCTAAACCTGAATGGATGCTGTTGAACACAAAAGAAGGTATTTTGAGGAATGTTGTAATGGACCCCATTGACTTCCATTGTATTTTTTTTCTCCATGGAAGTCAATGGGGTTGAATAAAGGATACTTTTCAAATTATCTTTTGTGTTCAGAAGAAGAAAGAAATTCATACAGGTTTGGAACAATTTGATGGTGAGTAAATGATGACAGAATTGTATTTTTTTTGGGTGAACTGTCCCTTTAAGAAAATAAACCTCAGGGAAAATACAACTTAATTCATCTTAGTTCAGGTTCAATAATGTTAAGTTAAGATTCAATGTTTGATTTTACATTAATAAATGCTGTAGAAATTCGTTTCATTGTTAGTTCATGTTAAGTGATGTAGTTAACTAATGTTAACAAATGAAACCTTATTGTAAAGTGTTACCCAACATTTTAAGTTTTGCATATTGAATATGAATTTACAGAACAAATATGTATATTTCATTAACTGGGCTATACCAAATTAATAAAATCTTTTTTATTTTATTATTACTTTTATTATATAAGCTACTGCCAACCACCTTAAAACAGATTATAAAGACTATAGGCAACATTATTAATAAAAAAATCATCAAGTAAATGTACCATTAACTAAGGTAAATATCAAATTAAAGAAGGTGCACAGTGTCAGATACAAAACCCCATCATGGTAACACATATGACACTAAAATAATCTAATAAACTCTAATTTAGCAACTTAAGATCAAAACATAAAACGTACGTAACTGAGAAGAAAAAATTAAGAAACAATAATTTCAATGAAAACCATCAAATGTGAGCTTTCTAAAACTGTAGGCCTATTTTACTATAATAAAATGACATGAAATGTCCCATTTGATCTATAATATATAAAATACTTACTTGCAAGACGTAGAAGAACCCGTTTAGGTGATAACTCCTTATGCTCAGAGTTTCAGTGGGTGCTGCAGGAACAGATCCTCTGCCTATTTAACGCCAGTGGGCAAAGGTCGACGCCCACAACTCATGAATATTCATGAGGCTGGAAAGCAGATGCAACTTTTGTCCAAGTTGCTTCATGTGAGCGGTGAGTGACTCCGGGTCTGCTGACCAGATGATGAACCCTGTCTGCCAAGTTACACAAAGACAGTGGAGGAAACCTGTGTGCTGGTGGTCACGTGAAAACGCCATAAAAACGCACTCTACGTGAGGAGTGTGTGTAAACAAACTGAAGAGGTTTATGTACAGAGAACTCGGTGATTCAGAACTTAGTACAGATTCAGAGTTCACTGATAAGTTTTATAGTATTATGTGGAGCGGTACAACACGTTACAGTGTGATGTTTAACAACAAATAGGTCTGGATTATCCAGATAAAGGCAGATGATATGAGACGTAAACACAGACATGTGAGGAATAGGTCTATAAGCAAAAACATAAGCAAAAGGTCTAAAAGCATTCATAAATGTACTGTAGTAGTACCATGGTACTTTTATAGCTAGAACGTTTTTGAAAAAAGTCTCCTATGCTCACCAACACTGAGTTTATTTAATGGAAAAATACAGTTAAACAGTAATATTGAGAAATATTACAGTGTGAAAGAATTGTTTTCTATTTAAAATATTTTAATTCATGTAATGCAAAGCAGAATTTTCAGCTTCAGTGTCACATGATCCTTCAGAAATCCTTCTAATATGCTGCTTTGCAATCAAGAAACATTTCTTATTTCATGTGACCCTGAAGGCTAAGGTAATGGATTCAGGATACTTTAAAGAATAATGGTATTACCATGGTATGTGTCCAAAAAGAACAGTATTTCCAGCATACAATGTGCAAATAAAAATAGTAATACTGTACACTTAACAGGGTACCTTAAGTGTTACAATAGTAAAAAAAGAACATAAGGTGCATCAGAAATGTTCTGTCAGAAAACTATAATGGTAAGGTAAATACTGTTTGTTGTTTTAAGACAGGAAATCAGACCCTGATAAGAGACGCCACATCATTCACTGTGATAACCTTTACTCCACTGCCCTCTGTTCATGCTCTTATATTAACAAGCCTGATGAATAAGAGAGACAATAATATAATGCATTGCAAGCTAATATGGTTCTTAACTGCTTAAAAACAAACATTGTCTTTCAAATAAAAAATTAGCTGTTCAATTGAATAGAATTCATTGAAATATCATAATATTTGGTAACACTAATGCCGGGCAGTCTGGTTGAGGAACGACCACTACTGAGAAGACAAAGGACCTTCCTGGAAATTAACATTTGACTCTCTCTTGAGAAACTAGCATCCCCGAGTCAATAACCTCTCCCATGTTGACTCTCTCTCATGAGGAGATCACCAGATATTCACCCAAACATCTATATGGTTTAGTGTGATTAATTATGATACAGTGTTATACATATTTGGTATGGTATCATTTGAAATGTCTCAGTGCGACTGGTACATATGTCTCATTCCCAAAGAAGTAAACCAAAAGGTAATAAAGTTCTTAAGAGTTTAGAGATAACTTGCACATATAAGGGGTGGGTCCTCCAGACAAATGGCATTCTGCTCCCAAAAAGGTGTAAACTCTGAATGCAAATTCTCATTGTTAGCAAATGTTTCCATGTGAAAGAAGTTTCTGTCTAACAATCAAATGTATTGCTAAACTATTATATAAGTGACCAATAACCAATTGGCAATCTAACCTAAATTCGAGGTCATGATAAAATGGAGTCAGATAAAAGCTTAAATAGAATTAAATTACTTTGCCACGTGGAAAGACAGGAACATGCAGATACCTTCACCCGTTCTATCAGAAACCTCCATTGGGCTGATTTAGACGGGCTTACACCGTCATTACATGTACTTACCATAGTAATAACAGTATACTATGCCAAATTACATGCAACTAACCCTCAATCAAATCCTAATCCTACCCTAACCCTATAGTAAGTACATGTAGTTAATTAATATTAATCAGTACTTAAATGTATAATTGACACATTTAAAATAAAGTGTAACCTAATATTTCTTCTTTTTAATCTTTTTATTTTTGTATTCTCTTCATTTTTAAAAAAAATTTTTTTATTAACATTAAGGCGTTGCAATGGTATGATGCTGTATTTATGAAGTTTAAAGGGGAATTTCTTTTAAAAAAAAAATGTCTAAGCAATTATGAGCTTATGTTTAGGACTTTTTGTGCTGTATTAAGTTATCGATAGTTCAAAAGCAGAACACAATATGCCATTAATGCCAATAATCATTTAAGCTACTGCAATATCTTTTTCTTCAATAATAGGTTATAAACACGGCATCAATGATTTTGCATTAATATGGAGTTTTTAAACAGCAAACATGCTGACCTTTCACTTTCAGTAATATCCCAACTCAAGCATATCCTTAAAATGGAGTAAGAATCATCAGTGCTGTGGCTCTCATGAGGCTGGTTTGCATGAGGTGAGAAGGCAGATGAATGTTGTGTAATGGACTCACTGTAGATATGCTGGCGCATCAGACACTTTTGACCCGTTTGGCTCTGATATGTGCCATGCTCTCTTCCCTAGATGCACAGACAGTGTTGGGAAACCACGTTCAACACGCGCAGATCGTGCTGGAGCAGCAGACGTGACAGTTCACACTGTAACATAGGAAGAAACTCATTTCTGGCACGACAACTCTCTGAGTGTTTGACATGGTAATGGATATGGTTTGGTCTTGGCGTAATAGGTCTGCTATCTGTTATTGATGCTGCAGAGCGAGTACGGGACTCTACTGCCAATACATACACGACACACTGATGCTGTACAATGTAGCATACATGAATTACCCGTATCAGATCTGTACAGGTGGAGCTGGGGAAGGTGGAGGGTTTCTGAAAGCGCACTGCAACTGCTACAGCAAATGCTGACCAGTTTTCATTGAGCAGCGAGTTCATTGGCTACTGATACAGCAGGAACCAATCAGCTGTGCCCTATAGAGAATGATGTGATTATAAGCAAATTGAGTTAAAGACCAATCAGCCTGCACCATCTAGAGTTTCATGACAGAACTTTGCATTTAACGACTCAGAACAATGTCGACATATGCCAATTGTTTTGATGTTAATCTGCAAAGTGTAAAGCTAAATATTGGCAAAGTGAGCTGACTGGGGTCAGAAGGTTTCTTTTTCTTTTTTCTTTAAAGAAATAAATAGGCTACTTTTATTCAGCAAGAACACATTAAATTGATTAAAAGTGGCAGTAAATACATTTATAATGTTACAACTGTTTTCAACTGTACAAGTAGCACAACTGTTTTCACAATTAATAATAAGAAAATGTTTCTTGAGCAGCAAATCAGCATATTAGAATGATTTCTGAAGGATCATGTGACACTGAAAACTGGAGTAATGATGCTGAAAATTCAGATTTGATCACAGGAATAAATTACATTTTATAATATATTCAAATGTTGAGTATAAGAGATGTCTTTCAAAAACATTTTACAATTTTTTACCAACCCCAAACTTTTGAATCCTAGTGCCTAGTGACACACACACACACACACACACACACACACACACACACACACACACACACACACACACACACACACACACACACACACACACACACACACACACACACACACACACACACACACACACACACACACACACACACACGTCTATGCTAAAAAAAATGCTGTTTAATTAAACATTTACAGTAAATGCACCTATGAAGCTCAAACATACCGTTAGAGTGAACATTTTAAAATGCCTATGCCCCAAAATTCTTTGAATCAAACATTGAAACATGCCCTATAATAAAAATATATATAAAAAAGCCATATATTTTTATTTTATATTTTTATATTTATCCATTTATATTTACTTTAAGACCAATCATAATGTCAGCGGTGTCAGTGTGTCCTCGTGCATAAGTACACACTCAGCAGTAAGATGACTAAAGTCTCATGCTAATCTGAGCTCAGGTGAGTGACCTCCATAACATCTACAGGTCAGCCAGGAGTCCAGGTCAGATGCTGGATGGAGGGCAGTCGTTATTTGTTTACTGGGACCATCTAAAAGTTTCAATTATCACAATGTTTGAATGTAATGTCAGTAAAGATAACATGCATGTCAGCCTTACAATAACAGGGTTTAAAGAGAACCTATTTTAGGATTTTTTTTATTTTTTTTTACATGTTCAGCTTTTTTTAGTGTGTAATGTTGCTATTTGAGCATGAAAAAGGTCTGCAAAGTTACAAAATCACACTGAAATGCCTTGATTGTGATCTTGAGTTTTCTTCCGGGAACGAACACGCCACAATATTCCTCATTTAAATATACCCCGCTCAAGGAACACGTAAATAAAGGGATGAGGCCTGGTTGAGTTAGTTAGTAGTGTGTTGAAATTCACAGTTATGGTAAGGGGCGGGACATTTCACAAACACAATCGTAGCGATTGACCAATCACAACACACCCATTTTTTTAAACATTCAAGCATGAAAATCTAATCTACTGTAGTAGACACTAAAAACAAACTTAAGAGTTCGTGAAAGGGCATAATATGGCCTCTTTAATTAGATCTAAGCATGCAAAAAAGTACAAACATTAGACCAGTAAGAAAACTATAAGTGATAAAACTGAGGGTTTATTGGTAAAAATATTGCACAAAGCTTTGACAGTATAGCAGCCTACACAAGCAGAATCCCTTTCTGTAGTTCAGAGGACACTTTATTATAATCTCGTACAAGATAATTAGTCACAGTACAGTATTTCTAACAGTGAAGATCATGTGTGTCACGTATACTGCAATATATAGTGCACAAAACAAGGGCTATAGTCTTACAATGGTGGTGGGAAAAGGCGTTAAATCTGCTTTTTTATGACAAAAATATATAATGGATAAACATACAATAATAATTTCTGCATTAGAAAAATAAACCACTCTAGATAAATTACCCCAATAAAACTATTTAACGAATAAATAGAAAGGCTGGGACTTCAGTTGGGTAGTTTCTTATTCCAGCGATGTACAATCTAATATCGACAGCTTACAGTTTTACACATTATTGCACATTACAAACTAGCCATGCATTACAGAGAGTATATGTACAAAAGCACAGAATTAATACTCCTCACACAAGCGTCCAGTAACACGGACCCCTGCTCCAAATGTTTTAATACAGAGATATTAATTGTCCTTGATAATGTAAAACTGTTTCCTCAAGGGAAAATACAAAATTTGAGGTTCAGCACTTGAAGTGTAACTGTATCTGCTTTTACAGGGACACTGTGTCATCATGAGTGTGTGACAGGCTGTATTTGTGCTCTGTGAGCGTGTGTGTGTGTGTGTGCGCAGATATGGAGGCACTCCTCTGAACTTCAGTATTTCAGAACGGTGCGGGCCGGTGGCCATCTGTCTTGCAGACACTCTTGACCAGAGCAGAGCAGGACCTGCCCACAGAAAGCAGCCAGTGACTGGGTGAAAGGTCACAGACCTGTAGCCAGCACGAGAAAGTGAGGCATGGAGCATATATACATATATATGCGTATACTGTATGTGTTATTAAACAATCAAGCTGTCAGCTTTACCTGTCAAAAATCACATAATTCCAATGCAGCCAAATCACATGACAGAGCAAACGCCAGTCTGCAGGTTCGGCCCGCTTCGGTTGGAGCTTCTTTTTGCGTACCTGAAGAATTTAAAATACATAATTAGAGTAAATCAATCAATGGATAAAAACTAATTATGTTGCATATTTATCCTGTTTCACTCAAACATATTTCAGATTTTAGAGGGGAAAAGGCAATTATAGTTTTTTTTGTTTTGTTTTGTTTTTTATTCATGTTTTTTAATTTTAAGTTTTAGACATTTTTGTTAAGTTTCTATTTAGTTTTAATTTTGTATTTTCTTGTTTTAGTCATTTTAGGACTTAACATTATGTCAGTTAGTTGCAAAGGCAACATTTCTATTTTGTATAAATATGTAATATTTCTATTTCATTTTATTTAAGCTCTATTTTAATGAATGAAGTTTAAAAAAAAGTTTTATTTTTAGTTAACGATAACAATACTGAAAATTGGTTATGAATAGCATATTAACTTTAAATCTTGTTATAACAGCTTTTGGCAAACTCAAACACTCATGATATCCACTAATACTGTAAGTCAAGGTTTCTCACACCGAAAACATCATAATTTACTTAGCATGACCATTTTTTAGTTTTTGCCACTGTACCTTTAAGATGTAAATGACCTCGATTATGATTGGCTAGCCTTCTCGAATGTGAAATGGGTAAATATGCTCACACTAGGGGGCCGTTTACACTACACTGTTTTTAACAAAAAGATTGAAAACTTTATATGCATTTTCACCATTCATTTACACGACAACTGCGTTTTGGGGGCCCGAAAACGCAAGCTTTGAAATCAGGTTTCAAAGAGCGTGTTTTTAAAAAGATACAATTATTGTCTGGAATCCGAATTTGTGAAAACGGTGTCTAAATGCGCATGCGTATTACGTGTTCAGTCTATAAGCGAGTAGTGTTTCTTATCAAAGTGTCATCGCCATCTACTGGCCAGGCAGCGAAATACAGAATTCGGTAAGTTTATTTTAAGGAGACGTAGTTACACGTTACAACATGTGCTTTCTATTGTAATAACAGTAAATTATGCATAATTACAAGCAACTAACCCTAAACCAAACCCTTACCCTTACTCTACAGTAAGTACATGTAATTCATTAATATTACTCAGTACTTATTTGAGCAAGTACAATGTAACTACGTCACCTTAAAATAAAGTGTAAAATATCTGAGTGAATGGGGGTCGTTTTGACAACGCTGGCGTCTGTATGTTATGTTAATATGCTTATGGTTGACAAGGTGGTTTCTGAACATTTTCATAGCTTAGTTTCAAGTTTAGAGTGTCAGAGTTTTAGTACAAATGATCAAACAAAGATCTTTTTTCCATGACATGACTTTTAAACACAAACACATACCCATTTAGATCAGCTGGCTCCGAGTGATACACATGTTTGCCCTTCTCTGCAATGGTTAGGGTCCCGACATGAGTGGTCTCGCTGTGACTGACCCGGATCGGGTGGTACTGACTCTTTGCCTCGGTGGAGCCGGACGGCACGTTCATCTGATGGCTGGGCACGTGGCCGTTTAGCTGTGGGGTCTCAGCGAACTGCTTCTTGCGGACGGAGTCAGGTGTGTTGGTCGTGATGACCTTGATCTCAGGCACAGTTGGAGGGTTGTGTTTCAGACAGGCCTCAGAGTTGGCCAGCTGCAGCTTCTTCATCTGGCGAATGGCCACTGTAGCGTTGAAGGCTTGCTGGAGGGACGAGATCAGGATTTCAGATAGTCAGTATAATGCAGGAAACAAAAAAAGCTAATAGACAGATTCAGTACCACATTTTTTTTGGTACCAAATCTCACTTTGGATCGTATCTTGAAACATGAAGTAAAATGAAAAAGCAATCAATGCATTTTAATGGTGCACAAAAAAACGATATGAACGATCGACCTGTGCAATCTACTACACATGCAGTATACAAAATGAGCTTACAGCGATGAGTGCTGTGTCCCATAATGCAGTGCACTTCCATTACCAGCGTGACATTTAAATGACTGTAAAATATGTAACGACTTTTTCATTTGAAACCATATGAAAAACCATACCAGTATACCAGTATACCAGTTTACAGCACAGTATGCATGTAGAAGTGTGCTAAATATGCAAATATAATGTTTATGTTTGGAATTGGACACTGGTTTACTAACTAAATATTATAACTGTACAGTTATTCATGAGACCATGCATTATAAGGTGCATAACAAGGCATAATTAAGGCATTACAATAATATTAGAATGCATTATATCGCTATTTGGATTTAAACAGGCAAATGCTTAAGGATCATTATTGCAGGGATTATTATGAAAATACTCAGCAATGGTGTTGACTTATGAATTTACACATGGTTTGTCTTAAAGCATATTAAAAACACCACATAGACTCACAAACAACATTAAAGGATTAGTTCACCCCAAAATGAAAATTTCCTAATAATTTACTCACCCCAATGCCATCCAAGATATCCATGTCTTTCTTTCCTCAGTGGGAGAGAAATTATGTTTTTTGAGGAAAACATTTCTGGATTTTTCTTCTAACAATGGACTTCATTGGTTACCATCGTTTTTAAGTCCAAATCAATGCAGTTTCAAAAGTCTTTGAAGTGTTTAAACGGGCTGTACGCGATCACAGCTGAAGAAGAGGTTGTTATCTAGCGAAACGATAGGTAGTTTAAAAAAAAAAAAAAGTATAATTTATAGACTTTTTACCTTCAATAGTTCGGATTGAGCTGATCAACAAACGGACAGGGAACTACGTCATCACGTTGAAAGGTCACGCGGCGCCGGCAGAAGTACCGCCCCACTGTTTACAATGCGACCGTACGAAGGAGGATAGTTCAAATAGTATTGTTTGCTATTATATATATAGTAATAGTATTCAGTGAATATGAATATGAATAGTGAATAACATTCTGATGAATATGAATAGTAGTTCAAATAGCATTGCCAGTGGCGGCGTGACCTTTCAACGTGATGACGTAGTTCCCTGTCCGTTTGTTGATCAGCTCAATCCGAACTATTGAAGGTAAAAAGTCTATAAATTATAATTATTTTTTGAAAATGACCTATCGTTTCACTAGATAACAACCTCTTCTTCAGCTGTGATCGCGTACAGCCCGTTTAAACACTTCAAAGACTTTTGAAACTGCATCGATTTGGACTTAAAAACGATGGTAACCAATGAAGTCCATTGTTAGAAGAAAAATCCAGAAATGTTTTCCTCAAAAAACATAATTTCTCTCCCACTGAGGAAAGAAAGACATGGATATCTTGGATGGCATTGGGGTGAGTAAATTATTAGGAAATTTTCATTTTGGGGTGAACTAATCCTTTAAGAGCTGGATTTTCACCACAGGGGGACTTTCAAGAGTCTATGATTAGATCATTATTGCAGTGATTATTATGTTTCTATCATGTTATATGTTTGGGAACAGTTCCTCTAACCCTAATTGATGGAGTGTGTAACTTTTCATTTCTTAAACAACCACACATCATGGCCATATTCCAGGATGACCATGTCAAGATTCATCAGGCTCAAACTGTGAAAGAATAGTTGTGAGGAACATGAAGAATCATTTTCACACATGAATCGGCTCCTCTGAGTCCAGATCTTATATTCATTGAGAGTCTTTGGGATGTGCTGGAGGAGACTTTACAGAGTGCTGGACTCTTGCATTGTCAATACAAGATCTTGAGCAAATATTGATGCACCTCTTGATAGAAATAAATGTTGCAATGTTATTTCCATCAAGAGGTGCATCAATTTCTGTTGCCAAACATGCTAGAAACATAGTAATCACTACAATAATGACCCAATCATTTGGGTCTTAAGCATTTGTCTTAAGCATTTGTCTGTTTAAACCCAAACAGTGAATTTGCTTTTGGCCGGGCAGTGTAAAAAGGCTTGAAGTGTTTCCAAAATATATTTTTCTAGGCCATTGATTTGATAAAAAAAAAAAAAAACCTTTAGATGTCTCCAAGCATAAATCAGATTGCTAAAACTAACTGAAACTGGTCTGTTCCAGATGGAGCAATTATAGGCAAGACGGATGACCAAATCAACGACTTAAATTGTGTAATCAGACCAGAGATCATCTGAAAAACCCTACTGAGAGTTATGAAACATGACTTTACCTTCCACTTGGACTTGGCAAAGTTTTTCTGGATCTGCTCACTGACGGAATGGTAGATGTCCTGACTCCGGGCCGTCTTTCCTATAATCCTGCAGGTCAAAGCTGGATTTAAAACCAGAGCTAGTGGAAAACAGGAGGATTTCGTTTCCTCTTTTAACCAGACTTTAAGACAGGAAGAAGTTTATTCCAGTTTAATCTAACAACTGTCGATCTCATATGTGATCTGTGGGTTTCGTTTCAATGAGATTATACGGAGAGCAAACAGAGACTTTTAATATCAAGTCAAGTTGGAGATATCAATACAAACTCAATATTTCTCATCAAATTAAGAGAGAATTATCAGTGTTATTTTAGTGTTATTGTAATACAATCATATTTAAAAAAAAAAAAATTGAATTATTTTTTTATTGTAATTTTGCTATGTGTTTTGTCATTTTTATTAGTTTTTGTGTTTTTTAATATTTATATTTAGCTTTATTTTATTAATTTTAGTAAATTTTTTATATATAACTTGTTTTATTTCAGTTAGTTGCCAAATTTAAGTTTTTCATCTAATATACATATTTTATTTGATTTCTGCTTTATTTCAATTTCTGAAAACTATTTATATAGTTTTAGTTAACAAACAACACTGATCTACGCAATACTATCCATATTAAATTATATAGTTCTATACTCTGTCAACAAAGGTTAAAAAAAAAAGTTTATTTTTATTTATTTTTCTGAGACATATGAGAAAAATGTATACATAAATTAAACAGCAAATATTTGTTAAAGGGATAGTTCACCCAAAAATGAAAATTCTGTCATCATTTACTCACCCTCATGTCGTTAAACCCGTAAGACTTTCGTTCACTGATATTTTCATTGAAATCTCTTCATAAAGAGATCGTAAAACAAATCCATATGAACTGAGTGAAGAAACTTCTGAAGAGACATGATTGCTTTATATTATGAACACATTTACATAAACATTGATCATCGAACATGCATAATATGTAGTGCATTCAAATTTGGTAAACAGAAGCTCGAGCATGAGAACCAATGAGATTCATTCTCACGCATCAAGCAAGTACAGAACGACACAAGGGTGAGTAATTGATGACAGACTTATCATTTTTTGGGTGAACTGTCCCTTTAAGGGTTTGAAAGAGCAACGTCTGAGCAATAGAAGTGTCCTGTGGTCACTCACCAGGGGTGTCTGAGAGCCTGTTCTGTGTCGTAACGCATCTTAGGATTCTTCTGCATCATGTTGCGGATGAAGTCCTTTGCTAGAGAGATAGTAATTATACATGAGGTTAAGGGCTTCTAGTTACAGGTGTGTTTTGCAGAATCATAAGAGAGGTTTAGATTAATCTGATAGCAGTAGGAAAGTAAAGAATGGTTGTATTATTGGATGCTCACCAGACTCAGAGATATCATCCCAGAAGGGCGAGTCGAACTCGTACTGCGCCTTCATGATTTTAGAAAACAGACGAGTCTCGGTTTCTTCGTAGAAAGGAGGATATCCACAGAGACTGTGAAAATCAAGCAAAATAAATGGTGACACTTAATATTGATGCTCCACTTTAGACATTCTAATTACTATAAGTAACTTTGCAACTACATGTCAACTACAAGTCATTAGAGTATTAGTAGGCCCTACTGTCTGCTTAATATCTGATAACACTTTATTATGATGTCTATAAGTAAATTTGCAAGTACATATCAGCAGAGGTGTAAAGTCCAGGGGTCAGAAAGTAAAAGTCCTGCCATATGTTTATTCCACCCATAAGTTTACTAATACTCTAATGAGAGTTAGTTGGCATGTAGTTGCAAATGAATGAGAGTTAGTTGACATGTAGTTGCAAATGAATGAGAGTTAGTTGGCATGTAGTTGCAAATGAATGAGAGTTAGTTGACATGTAGTTGCAAATGAATGAGAGTTAGTTGGCATGTAGTTGCAAATGAATGAGAGTTAGTTGACATGTAGTTGCAAATGAATGAGAGTTAGTTGGCATGTAGTTGCAAAGACACTTACAGTTAGTAGAATGTCTATAATGGATTATTGAAATAAAGTGTAACCAAATAAATGAATGAAAATCTAGATTTCCACCAGGGGGCGCTGTGTATCTGAGAGCCCTACATTGTATAATGTATTCTGTGTGACCTTAAACTGATAAATGAATCAAACGGCTAATCTGTCAGTGTTGACAAACAATAAGCTTTAGGTTTCCAAATTAAGAACCTGGCATCTGTTTATCACTCTCGGTAAATAACAGTGCTGTTTACAGTCCAACTCACTTGATAGTGTGGAGTGCATTTTGTACAAAATCAGTTTTCTTAGAAATGACATTAGTGCTAGGGAGGGACTTACAGGATATAGGTGATGACTCCAATAGACCAGCAGTCAACGGCTTTACTGTAGGGTTTCTGAGCCAACACTTCAGGGGCTGCGAGCAAATACAAATACACTTGTTTATTTTCTTGAATGTCTCTAGTGGTTTTATAGTGCAAGATTCATCAGTGCACTTTATTCTAAAAAAAAATTATGTTAATTGAAATAATGCAGCAATAAAATAAATTCAATTAAATAAATTCAAAATAAAAATGAGTAATACAGTACATTTGTTATACATCAGCTGTTCATGTTATATCAGGTCCATTAAATACTGCCATTAAATAATATTAACCTTCTGGTGTTGTTCGGTCATTTTTTAAATCTTTTTTTACTTAATCAGAATGGTACGAAACTCTGTGACTTTTGCGGCAGTCGCTATGTAACCACAAAAAAAAAAATAAATAAAAATTTGCACTTGTGTTGGTCATGGTCAAAAATGACCGCCATAGGAAATGAGTGGGAAATAGGCATAATGCAAAAATACAGAAAATTATTTGTGTGTACAATCTACAAATCAAATCGATGCAGAAAAAAAAGTGCACAGCAATGAAGGAGTGACACTCTTAAAATATCCAGAGTGCAAAAAAAAAAAGTAAAAAAATTTTTTTTTACATTATTTTCAATGGGAAAAAAATTATCATAATTATTGCATAAATATTTATTAGTACCATGAAATTCTCTCAAAAAAATTAATAAAAAATAATATTGAACAAAAATATATTACATTGATTTTACTGATAAAAAAAAAAAGAAAAAATCTGATTTTCGTCACCAGTGCTCAGTTTTGACTGCAAACAACACATGGTTGACTCCCAAATATACAATATTAGATTAACATATACAATCTTTGCTTTTGATAATGTATTAGTAAATGTTGAACTTAACCTGAACTTGTTAATGTTAACAAATGGAACCTTATTGCAGTGTTACCAATAAATACAATTAAATAACTTTTCTGCAGCGCAGTATTATAATACCAATATTATTACAGCATACTTTTCCTGATCCCAATGGATACAATTTCAAGCCTCAAAACAGTATCTATCACTGAATGCTGTGCATCACTCAGAGAAACATCACATTACAGAAGCTAAATATGTTGTGGATGCAGTTTCACGGTGCCTTTAGAGACAATGAATCAAAACCAGCTGCCTTTTTTTGCTTTGACATTCCCTGGCTGTCAGTGGCTATCATTCTCACCGACATATCCCGGAGTCCCACAGGCGGTGGACATGACGCCATGCTCTTCCATCTTAGACAGGCCGAAATCACTGATCATGATCTTGGAGTTTTCATCAGAGCTGTAGTAGAGCAGATTCTCTGGCTAAAGAGAGAATACAGATCTCAAGTCTTTATCTGCATATATGTACAGTATATGCACACGTGTTTCTATGCAGATGCTTGTGTGAATGCGGCGTCTCTGTACCTTGAGATCGCGGTGTACTATGCCGTTTTTGTGCAGGTAGCCGACCGCCTCCAGCACCTGTTTGATAACCTGACTGGCATCCAGCTCTGAGTACATGCCCCGGTCCAGGATCCGGTCAAACAGCTCGCCACCTGAAACTCTGACGGGATACGAGACGTTTAACAACATGCTGTAAAGACACAAAGAGCTTTGAATACAGTAGCTTCAGTGGGTGATGACACTTACAGCTGCATGAGCAGGTAGTAATGCGTCGGACTGTCATAGAAATCCTCCAAGCAAACCACATTGTCGTGTTTGATCCTATAGACAAAAAAATTAAGAAGTTAGTATAAGGAAATACAGTTATGCTGATTTAAAATCAGATAAATGTTGTTATAAATGCATTTACTGTATATAAGCTTATTTACACCATGGAGGAAAACGCTAAAAAAGGTCATTTTAACTTTTTATCTCAAATTTCTATGTTTTTTTTTCCAGAATTCTAACTTTTTTTCCTCACAATTTACGAGATTATGCTTCGCAATTTCACAAAAAGTCAGAAAGTTATAAACTTGCAATTGCGAGAATAAAAGTCAGAATTCTCAGAATCCCACAACAAGTTATAAAACCCAAATTTTAAGATATAAGCGAGTTTATATCGCAATTCAGACTTTTTTTTTTTCTCAGAAATGCGAGTTTATATCCCTCAATTGCAAAAAGTTAGAATTGTGATCTCGCAATTCAGACTTTATAACTTGCAATTGCGAGTTTTTATCTCAAAATTCGGTGAAAAAATTGTCTAAATTGTGTGATATAAACATACACATACTCGCAATTGAGACATTTTTTTATTCCATGGCGGAAACAAGCTTCCATAATTTCAATGCCCTAAGTTGGGTTTGAATTTCTAATGTTTCAATTTCAATTTCATTGCATATCTAAAAGCTAGGGCAGATTTCATTCTTACATCCGCAACACGGCGATTTCATTCTCCAGGTTGATGTCCCTTTTGTTTTTCTTCTTCACACACTTCATAGCAAAAAGCTTGCCTGTTTTTCTCTCCTTCACCATGTAGACATCAGAGAACGCTCCCCTAGAGGAAGCAAAGAGAGAAAGATGGGGGTAAGGTCAAATGTGCAATTGCCTGGGATGATGTTTTTCAGAGCGAGAGCATGATCTTGGTTTACGTGTTGCCGGTGTGGCACGTCCCCGAGAGTAAAACAGGTTTTAATGAAGGCGAGGATGTGACTTTTGAACCCCTGTTGAGACCTCCGCGCCACACTGCAAACCATCCATCTAATAACAGCTAGAAATATGAAAGAGGCCAGGGCTCTGGCGAGATCTGCTATGAAGCAATGTGTGAAGCAATTACTATTAGTGCAAGTGATTATATAATTGTATAAACACACATATCAATTTGCTAAATGCCTGGACAATAAAACAAGTGAAAAAATGCCTAGCAACACCCTAGAAACCGTTCAGAACATCTTCGCAACATCTGAGAAACTTATCAGAGCACAGACTCAGACAATTATATTTTCTGAATTTGCAAACTAATTGCGCAACCGGATAATTTAAACAATCAGTAAAATATGGTTGGCTGGTTGTGGGAGCTTTGGAAGATCACCTAAAGCACTTAATTTTCTTTTCTCCATGCCCTCCTCAGAAGTAACCTGGAATAGCTGCCCTGGGACGAGGATTACATGCGAAATCCCTTACGCAACGGAAGCGCTAATGGCCTGGTATCCAGGAGCCTCCACAAACACAGGCCTGCAACCAGAGCGCCTGGCACTGCCTCCGACGGAAAGAGGATCGGTTACAATTAGCATGAGATTGGTTGAATAAGACCGGCTATAAAGAACAGCTGCTGAGATTACGCATCACTGCTTTATCTGCTGCAAATCTTCATATTCATAATACTCTTATCATCCCAGTTTAACTCTTTCCCTGCCAGCGTTTTTTGAAAAAAAAAGTTGCCAGCCACCGCCAGCATTTTTGATCATTTTCACACACACACACAAAAAAAAGTTGTTGTATGAATATCTGAACATGCAATATATCAAAAGAAAGAACAACACTTGAATGTCGGTAAATTTCATTAAAAAAGCAACATTTTGAGCTAAAAGCTGAGAAAATCGTGTTTTGTCAAAGACTATGATATCGGTTGTTTCTGCTTCTTCTTCGCCTGTATGTAATAGCGCCCCCTACCATATAACAGTGAAAACATGGAAAGCCGGAAATTTCCGTCAATGAAAGCGGGGAAAGAGTTATAAGCTGAACGTTTTATTTTTAATCAGCATTTTTGTGTTGATTCATTTAAAAAGATCAGACGAAGAAAAATTTACCAGTGAAGTAAAACTGTATAAGATATTAAAGTCACCAAGAAATGGACAATTCTTATTTTTTATGGAATATTGCAGTATTTATCATAAATGATTTATCCGTGCACATCATTATTATAATTTTTTTTTAATTCATGTGCCTTGTAATCTTTAATCAAAATATCTTCCCCTCCCTCTTTCAGTGACATCTCTTCTCTTCTCTGATGATGAGGGCGGGGCAACCTGTCACTCACATGAGATCCACCAATAGCAAACCATCCAATCAACAAATCAAGCCCCGCCCTACATTTGTTCTTGTTCAAGAAGCCGTTTCATTTGGATATACGTCACAATAGAGAAGAAAAGACGATCACATCTTCCGTTTCATGTCGACTTTAAGATTTCTCAGAGAATATTTCAAAAACATTAAGAGAATATATATCTTGAAAATAAGTGTACTGCGTAATTTGAGTGTAAAACTCACTAAATGTATTATTATTACAATATTTTAATAACATTTACTACTTAAAATAAAAAGTTTAGATATTTTTAAATGTTTAATATAGTTTTTTTTTTTTTTTAATGTAGGTATTTATTTTTGATATAGCACTGAATTCGAAATGCTTAAATCATGCCTGAAGTGCAACATCACACAATCTCGTCCTCACACACACACACACACACACACACACACACACACACACACACACACACACACACACACACGGAGCGTCAACAAACAAGCGTCCCCTGACACTGCCAGCGTCTATCACATATTCTCACAACACCTTTTTCCTGCATTGAATACAAGAGCTCAGAGATGTGTGTTAACCTTCACCTACAGTCAGGAGTGAATAATCCTTTAGAAAGTCCTGAATTCATTAAATACTGAGGATTTCAATGAAATGCATGAATGAATAAATAAATAAATAAAAACTAAATACAGCTCACACTGAAGGTCAGTGCACAGAATGTGCCCAAAGGCAGAGAAAACTGCTAATGAAATACATAGAAATATGATTTTTCATCATAGAATCTCTGGATTAAGCCAATTTTAGATGTTGTACTTCATCCTGATGGGTGTTAACTCCAGTGGAAGCCTGCTGAGGGATTGTGGGAGTTTAATTCGGGTTGTTTTTGTCGGAGGAAACGACTGTGCTCAACTCCCCACGGCCCATAATGCCCCAGTGGTGCCAGTAACACCCTCAGGCAAGGGCAGGTCGTGACAGAGCTCTCTAGACACAGCAGTTTATGCTTGAAACTAGATCATTATCTCACTTTATGATCTGCATGGACTGTAAACTTGTAAAAAAAAAAAAATAAATAAAAAAGAAGAAGAAGAAGAAGAAGAAGAAGGAATTGAATGTGGTCTCAAACTAAACTAAAACTGAAATAACAACAAACAATATCCATAAAACTTTAGATTGAATAAAAATAAAAATGGAAAATCTAATTCAAAATTATTATAAAAACTATAATACTATTTCGATAAATAACACTGTGGTCTCAAAACACAGAGGCAAAATTCTCCATATTAAAAGAAAGCAGTAACAACAATATTAAAAAGTGGAAAAAATTTACAAAATAAAATAAATTAATTAAAAAAAAAAAGTAAAAAATGAAAAAAAAAAAAAAAAAAAAAGATTTACAGAGATTTTGGGCTATTTGGCTTTTCATTGCATGTTTTATTTACACTAGTCAGAAAAACGTGTTTATTTTATTGCACTTTTGTTTATTCTTTTTGCATCAGTAGATTTTAGGGATGTGCCGATACACTTTGCTCATGAGACGAGACAAAACACGATATTGAGTTCACGAGACAATATTTTAACACTTTAAGAATTGTCTTTTATTTGTCTGAAAGTCACAAAATGCTAATATATTTAAATATTTTCAATATTTTAACTTATCTAGGGCTGTGACGCGATTATTTTGGTAATCGAGTGATCGGTCGATTATCTTGATGATTCTGATCTGGAAATGCATGCAAATTAGAGCATACTTAATTAGATAATGCCTCAACAACATTTCAGATAACGTGTAATCCAAAAAATGTAGCAATTTTTAATGTAATTGCATTAAGTAGTGACATTCATTAGATAAATGTTTTACTCTATTGTTTCGCCTTAATCAATGAGAATAATCCAGTATAATTATTTACATGGATATCATCATCTGCATAATAGACAGCACATTGCAGGCCATGCCTGGTAGATTATCGCAAAGCTGTTTCCATCCCGTTAGCTGTTCCCTGGTGCCTGTGATCCCTGTTATTCCCTGTCTGCCAAAGCGATTAACACACACCGGTCTAGAAGTGTCTTAACCTGTGCTTTACCCTTGAATCACCTACAGACGCAGGGCGACCTGAATGCTACAGGACTCCACTGAATAAATCTCACACCCTCAACATCAGCCAATCAAATGCACACTTTTGGATCACACAGTAACTGATTATTTCGTTACAGACTTCCGTGAAACATGGAAACGAACGTCCCAAATAATGTTTGTGACGCTTGCGCTGATCTCATAGTGTCTGTCTTCAGGGACGAAACATTATTCTGCTTAGTGATCGCTGGACAGTCAGCAAAGGCGATGTACAGATGCTCGTGTCTGCTGAGCTCACGGTATAGTCAGCTTTCTGCGCCCGCAATGACACAACCGGTTCAGGACAACAGGGCCGGATCATTGCTGTCTGCTTTACAGGCTGAGGCCCATTAAAGGTGCAATATGTAAGATTTTTGTAATCAAATATTTCCTGCAGTTGTGTACTTACAATATCCCAAAAGTTCCCAAAGATTTTTAATTTCAGAGAAAATCCAATTTTAAATAATGGCTCGTCCCTGGTCACTGTCGCCTGTCAATGACGTAATATATGCGTTATCCCTGGTTTCCGCTCGTACTGCCATAGTAACCATGGCGACAGACGTGGACAACTGCGTTACGTCTATAGCGGCACGCTTACGCTGTTGTTGTTTCGTTCAAACATTACGGACCATGGCAAGCAGACTTTGGGACAAAAGGAGAAATAAAACGAGGATCAATATCGGCGTGGCGTTTTCGAGATGCCGAGAGCTCCACGTCCGCGACTAACTTCGACTTGACAGAGCTTCACGAGCGACATAAATTCATCAACTAACCATTCAGAAATGTCCTGTTGCATTCTACATGTTGTCACTTCTTCTTGAGTCTCTCCATCATTGTCTGAATCCGGTTTGAACATAAAAGGCTAAAAGTTTTAGAAATTTTCAGTACATGTCTGTGTGAGTGCAAGCTCTTTAAGCTCCGCCCTCTGTGCCGGGAGCAGCAGCTCATTTGCATTTAAAGGTACATACACAAAAATGGTGCGTTTTTGCTCACCCTCAAAAAGTGACAACTTTGCCATGCTATATAAAAATATCTATGGGGTATTTTGAGCTAAAACTTCACATACACACCCTGGGGACATCAAAGACTTAGCCTATTTTACATCTTGTGAAAAGGGAATTATACCACCCCTTTAAGGAGAAAATACTCAGCAATGGTGTTAACTTATGAATTTACACATTGTTTGTCTTAAAGCATTTTAAAAACACCACATAGACATATAAACAACATTAAAAACTAGATTTTTTACCACAGGGTGTCTTTAAGTCAATTTTCTTTAATCAAAGAAAATCCAAACAAAAGGCTTAAAATGTAAGGACACAGTTAAAGAGGGAATCACTAATCTCACAAATGCCGAGCCTTAAATTACCCACACGGTGAAGTTGGTTAAACAATCTGGGTCAATCCTTTACCGGACACTTTGGGTGAGGAAAAACAGCTTTCTGGAAAATGTCTCTAACAAATTTAAAATACTCAGGAAAATATACAAACTTTGAGGTTTTTAAATAAAATGTTTTTTTATTTAATGTGCACGATAAACAACTTTTTAGCACAGTACTTGTTTACACTTAAAATCTCAAAATAATTGTATTATCAGCTGCATGTAGGAAGTGAATTTAAGGTATACTTCATTAAAAACAAAATGCCACTTGAGACATAAATACTGTCAGTATAAATTTACCACCAAAATAAAATATCCTACTGAAAAAAATTATGTTAATAAAACCATTCACAACTTTTACAATGAATAATAAGAGGAACTAAAGGTGTACTTACGATCCGAGCACCTCCATGAATTCAAACACATCCTGGATGTTATCCGTGCTCTTTTTCCAATCATAGTCGCCCTCCTTTCGCCCCATTTCTGCGTGAGCTTCTACAGGGATTTCTGAAGAGGATGAAAAAAGAAAAGAAAGTGACCAACAAAGACCTACGTCTGTGATCTGTGATATATTTTTTTTAAATGTACCTTTATTCGCAGCCAAATCCCTAATAATCCCTAACAGTCCAGGAGCTATGAGGCCTGATTCCTAATATAAATCCAATTAGAATTCCAAATCAAGGTGAAATATCAAAAACTCTTTTGCATCCTTTAGGGTTCTGTCAGCTACTGACGGACAGTCGATGGCTTCACTTTTGACTGGAAGTGTGTTCATCTAACAGCTTTAGTTTTAGTGTGTCACTGATCTGCGCCGAACTCTTTAAAAACTCCACAGCTCCTCATGGGCTGTCCTACATAGCTTATAGACGGCTGTCAGAAAACACTAATCAGGTTTTGGCTGGTCAGAGTACAGACAGGTAGATGTGCGTCTTAATTGAATTTGAGTTTAGGTGACTTAGAGATTCTTTTGGCATTTCTATGAAATATCTATAAATCTAGTTGTTTTAACTGGATTATATTTGGAGAAGGTGGATTTTGTCTAAACTAGACCTTTCACCTCTGAAAATCCAACTCAAAGGTGCCTCTAAAAATGATTGGATGATAAAGCCATCATCTTCAACAAAAACGCATGTACAATGAACTCAAGCCCATCAACCGCACACAAAGACAGCAGAAATTGCTTGATTTTAAAGTCAAATAAACACAATATTTCTTATTTCTTCATAATAGGTGTTCAGACATACATGCAATCCAATAAATGTGTCATTTCTAACATATAAAGACTTCTCTGGGATTAGCAGCACTGAGTTCTGGAAAGTTCTGGAAAGCTTTGCTCTCATTCCACTTATATAATGGGTTAAAGGCTCTGATCTTCTGACCTTAAAACAATTACCTCACTGATGAGTTCATGAGGTCACTTGCAATTTATAACTTCAATAGCCAAAAATATCAGTAATTTGCCACTAAGAGTGTTGTTAAGTACAATGAGGTGCAAAAACTCAATGGAATCGAGCAGGCTAATTGAGTAGACCAGTAGAACCAGTAATTAGGTAACCAAGAGAAAAAAAGAACATCCAATTAAGAGGCAAGAATGGACTGCGGGTCTAAAAAAAACCCACCATGGTTGCATGCAATCACCGTCAATGTCATAACGAACAATAGCTATGGTTAAAGCATAAGGAATATGACCATCGCCATATGTTAAACTACAAATTCATAAAAATAAATGATAAATTTATTAAATAAATGCCACTTATATTAATAATTAAAATGACAAACATTTAAATGAAGACAAATATTTAAAATATTAAATTGATCAAATTAATTAATTAATTAAAATGAAACAAAATTTCATGAAATGCACATTCATTTAAAAAACAAATAAATAGCAATATTTAACAAATGCGTAAAATAAAAAAAAATTCTTGACTTTTTTTCAAAAGGTTCAAAACAAACAGTGCCAATCACAGTATACTCGTATTAATTTTAGTATATCATAAATTAAAATGCATCTTGCAATGCACAACACTGCAAACTAATCACACAAGAACAACATCAATTTCTGCACATGGCTTTGTCTTTCCTCTGCAGCCCCTTTAATGTTCAGAGAGTCTGTGTGGATTATAATATTTCTGCTGAGCGCACGAGACCAGCATAAACATAAACATGCAGCTCAGCACGGGTCATCATAAATACATGCATGGGGCGCGTGTCCTGGTCAAGGTGTCCCGGTGCAAGGTGTCCCATACAGTGACTGACGATCATATCGCATAATTCAAAGTCTTAATCTATAGATCGTACTCACGTGCACCTATTTAAGCCACGCGCATAATGCAATACATTAATCATCTTTCACAATGTGCATTCTGATGCTGCTTGCATGCATAAGCAGAGGTGATTATTTTACAAAGAGCCCGTTTTTGACCTTACCTTCAGGTCTGTAACTCCAGCAGGATTTTTGTCTCTTGCAGAAACTATCGAAGCTCAAGCAAGGACAGCATTGACAAAGAAAGAGAGGCGAGGAGAGAGGTTGATGCGAAACGGACATTTGCAACGCGTCCGAAATACAATGATGCACATTTATGTGCAATTAGTACAGTTTGCAAAAATCTTTCATATGCACCATCATCATATGAAAAACGAGCATTTAAATTTCGCAAACCACTCAGTCAGAAGTTAATTTCTTAAGCAATTGTTGCGCGCACTCAAGCAATTAAACTGTCAGATAAAATCGTCTATTTAAAAAAAGAAAAACACTTTACATTACAATGTCCATATTGCATAGAAATATAATGGATTACAATAAATAATTGCACATTAACATGAACACTGTAATTTAAAGTGTGACCTGTTTTTGCAGCATCCTCAGTCTCCTCTTGTCTCTGTTATAGGACAGGAATCGGGTTTACTCGGGAGAGCGTCCCGTCCTTTGACTTACCTAGAGAGGCAAGTGCGCAAAAGATGCCTTGCTCTGACTCTCCTGCCAAAAGCCCGCTGCAGTCTGGACAGATTAAACCCGCCGGGAGGAGCACAAATAACCAACAGGTTGAGATTACATGCATGTGCTGTCAATGAGGGAGGAGCGGACAGCGAGGCGGATTCTCAAGGTCTCTTTGATGACTGTCTACTGTACATGTGATATCACCACACGCACAAACACAGAAACTTGCCATGATGGGTTTTTCAATGGCCTTTTCAATATCAGTATCATGAGAGCACAGGTGTTCAATGGGCATATAAATCTTTAACATTTTATGACAGCACCACATGTACACAAAATTTCTTATTTTAAATAAAGACTAACTTTAACTAAAACAAAGCATTCACAAACAAAGCATTTTGAATAATTTTTTTTAACTTTACTTGACAAGGCTGTTGGTAGATTACATAGGCCTACAAAGTCAATGCAAAGACGCGAATAGGTCGGCTCGATATTCGTCTCAATCGCTTTTCCCGCGCTAGTTGAAAAATTTCAACCCGAGCGGAAAATTCGCATGACGTTTACAAATTGTTGTTGATGATGTGCGTGAAGACACTCCTTTTCGCGCGATGTTTTTATTCGCGCGATGTTTTTATTCGCGCGAGTGATGCGAAAAACAAGAAACATACCGCGAGTAGCCTAATCTAGAGCGAGTAACGCGATGCGAGCCTATACGCTTTGCGTTTGGTGTGAATACACCATAAGAACTGAGAGGCGGCTTAATGTGCCGCACTTTGTGTCTGAGCACTAAATCTGCGGGAATGAGTCAAATTATGCGCAATACGAGCATTCCCACGCTATAAAAATTAAAGCCCTAACAGCAACTATATTCATCCAGAGCAAATGAAATTAGTGAGTGAGGAGAGGCGGGTTTGTGTGTAACTCGCAGTCAGAGAGATGAGAGAGAGAGAGAAAGCGCGGGTGTCTGTTCTGTGGAAAATGAATATTGAAAATGAAAATTCGAAGCGTTTCAGATATTTCAGTAAGCTATAGATGTGTATAAAAAAATATCTATATTTTTGACAACACTACATTAAACTTAGTTTATTATTTCAGTTGCCTTTTTAAAAGACTCCAATTGTAAAATGTATATAAAAATTCAACCGGCCAAAGTGGCGAGTGACACGTCACTGCTGAAATACACCTTCATTTGGTGGGTTGGCGGAACTGTTAAAGGGTTAGTTCACCCAAAAATGAAAATTCTGTCAGTAATTACTCACCCTCATGTTGTTCCAACCCCGTAAGACCTTCGTTCATCTTCGGAACACAAACACTAAAGACGTTATAACTTGCTGGCCCAGAAAATGCATTAAAGACATCGTTAATATAGTCCAAGTGACTACAGTGGCTCAATCTTAAGTTTATAAAGCGACGAGAATACTTTTTTGTGTGCAAAAACAAACAAAAATAACGACTTTATTCCACTATTCATTTCCTTCTCTCTGGGCCTCGAGTTAGTTCACGTAGTGTTTTTGCGCAGTGCCTCTGTGTTGCACGTCACACGTAGGCTCACTATTGGCCAACGCTGGTCATGTGTGTGATGCGTGTGTAGGGGAGAGCAGGGCACAAAGTAAGGCTTTTTGACTTTCTCAGTTTGTGTAAATCTACTTATGGTTCATTTATTTATTTTTTTCACACATTAATTTCCCACATGTCTAGTACAATTATCTGTTTTTGTTTTATTAATACAGTATATACTTTTTTCTTGATATACCCTGAAAGAATGGAAGTGAAATGTGACAACATGCCCCATAGGTGGGGTACATTGTAACATGTGTGGGGCACATTGTAACATAACATACGACAGCATAAAATGTTATCTGATCTAATAAAAAAAATATACAAAACAAACTAAAATATTTTCTAAATAAAATACAATTAAAAAACCTTTTCATATAAATAATGGCCATTTTTAATAATTAAATATAAACTCATTTGAGTTTTGACAACGAACACATGAAAACTATACAACATAGTTCAAAACAAATAAATAATTAGTAATTTCTGAACATTGACTCTCAGTCTTTATTCACCTTTTTCTCACGTTTTCTCAATAAAATTAATAAAAGTATAGAATATAATAGCATATTTCTAATAGGGGCACATTGTAACGCAGTGTTACAACATGCCCCCGCCTGCACAACTGGGGTTTAAACCCTGCTGTCTTCTGCTAGTTAGCGAAGCATTAAATAACTATGTCAACTGTTAAATAACATCTTGGAGATTAAAATAATATCAGATTTGTCTTATTTTAAATAAACACAAAAATTAACTTAAGTAAGAAATTAACTTTTGCTATGGTTTAATAAATGTCTATGGATATCTTCCAAAAAAAAAAAAAAAAAAAAATTCTATATAGTGTTGATATGGCAACTAGTAAATACACAAAGTTTCGTCATCCAAGCATGTGCGGAAGTATTTAAAACAAGCGTGTTACAACTAGCCCCGCTCTCCCCTACAACACAGAAGCGCTGCGCAGTTACACATACGTGAAATAACTCGAGGCCCAGAGAGAAGGAAATGAATAGTGGAATAAAGTCGTTATTTTTTTTAATTTTTTTTGCGCACAAAAAGTATTCTCGTCGCTTTATAAACTTAAGATTGAGCCACTGTAGTCACTTGGACTATATTAAAGGTGAACTAAGTAACTTTTTTTACCTTAACTGAACAGCTTCAGAGTCATTGGAATGGTTATATTACTTATTTCGGGTTGAATGGTGGTCGTTTCGCACCCCCCTGGTGCCCGTGAGCGGAAAATACGCACTTGCAACTTTGAGCCGGCGGGCCGCCGGCCGCCGCGTCAGGAAGTCTCGCGTGATATCAGGTCTCGCGATGTAAACAATTGCTTACGGCCAAAAGAAATCTGCTAAAATGCTGTCATTATTGCGCTCCCTCACGCTGTCCGAACCCGAATGAAGAAGACGTTTTAAAGAATGTCCTATCTGCTTTGATGTCGTTGATCTATAGCCTCTGGTGTCTGAGAATCAACAACGAGTTTTTACGACAGTGTTGTCAAATATCTATTCCGAAGCTGTGGGGGGAGCTCTAGAGAGAAACCTGCGAGCAAAAAGCGAGAATACAGCGAAGAAGTCCCGAAGTTACTGAGTGCTGCTTTAACGTTGTCTTTAATGCATTTTCTGGGCCAGCAAGTTATAATGTCTTTAGAAGCCTATGAGGAGTGAGACAGCAGTCAGATTTCATAAAAAATATCTTAATTTGTGTTCCGAAGATGAACGAAGGTCTTACGGGGTTGGAACAACATGAGGGTGAGTAATTACTGACAGAATTTTCATTTTTGGGTGAACTAACCCTTTAATGTCAATCTCTTTTACTTTTAATGGGAGAAAGTGCAATGCGCAATATGGCGGAATAAGAATCGCTTTCTAAATAAAAGAGCCAATCGCCAATTGGTAAAGTCACCGCGTCACTGCAGCTGCCGTCTGTGTTCTGCTCCAGCTTAAAAAAAAAAGGATATTTTTTTAAACATGATTTGAGCGTTTAGAAACAACATTTTTGAGACAGTTATTGTCAGATTTCATTCAAATATGAAATTTAAAGCTGCAGTCGGCAAGTCTGGCAGATTGGGTCGATTAGCCAAAATTTTGAATGTTTACAACTCTCATGCCCCTCCCCACTACCAGCGAGCACCCTCCCATCGAGGTCGTGCTCGTCAGTGCGTCACTGTGCGTGTGTACCTGATTTTCTGTGAACGCGTCCGTCTCTTCAGCATCGATCAACACCATGGACTCGGAGGTAGGCTGCCCTGGCTAATCTACCCATAGATAGCAATAACCGAGGAATTGGAAGCTTGTTAGTCGATTTTCTCTCCGCCATCACGCTTCATGCAATCTCCAGGCGAACTTCAGGCGTGGCGTGTGCATGTGATATTGTAACGTGCGCGAGTGAGGGGGATCTGTGGCGTGTGCACGACCTGTGATTGACAGTTAGATCTCACACCCCCCTGCGCTGATTGGACCCGATGATCCGGGAGCGGTGGATTTTTGCAAAACAAATAACACGCTCCAGGTGGAGTTAGAAGCTCGGGTTTTTTTCTAAAACCATCTTATCTATGTTGTTCTGTCGGATTATAGTGTCAATTTCACTGAATATGATAAAAAAAAAATTGCCGACAGCAGCTTTAATCGTAAGCTTGGCAAACCGTTTTAGATAATTTGATGTTTCCCCATTCAAAGAGATATAAGAGCTGCACTTGCATGACTGAAATAGCTGCCCGAGAGACATTTCAAAGATGGCCGCCGAGTGAAATGACTTGCCTTAAAGGGACTTTGCCATGAAAACATGGTGGAAATGGCACTAAAAACATTATCTGACAATCAACCAAACTTGATTTTTGTAGTTTCTGAAAATGAGAGTGATGTTTGCATGTGTAAAACTCCCACGCCACAATGCCATTGCATTGCTATATGGTTGCGAAGGTGTTCTGTGGTACTGTATTAAGCACATTGCCATGTTAAATGCCATGCTTAAATGGAACAAATCTGGTCTCTATATGGCTCAGGACTGTGAAATTTGTTCACCTCCACCTCATGAAACTCAAGTCCAATCACTTAAAAGAATGTGCACTGCATGTTTCTCCTCAATGTGAGTGATAGCAATGGTATGGTGACTTTATTGCTAACCCGAATGTGAATGTCACAAAAAAACATGTCCAGGTCACATTTCACACCAAAATCAAAAGAAAAAGGACCATTCAAGTGTTTCAGTTTTCCCTAGGTCGCATCAGAGCGTACGGTGAGCTCAAGGAGAGATTATAGCATGCGACCTGTTGTGCCAGTCAGGATAATCCCATAAAACACACTGTGACACTTCCTCCTTTAATAGGCTTGAGTAAAACTCAAACGCGAATTTTAGTTCTCTTATTACTGGACATGCAACAACATTAAAGACCACTGTCTACAATACAAATATGAATATAATTTATAGAATTTGATATAATTTAAATATAATTTGTTTACTTTTTGTTTTTATGTTTTGAATGAATATATATATATATAAAAATGCATTAAAGTTATATACAAAAAATATTTGTATATTTAATAATTCAGCAGTCAAGTTTGTACACACCTACTGATTTTTTATTTTAGAAGAAAAATATTTCTTGTGAAAATTATGTTTTCTTGACCAATTCTCATTATCTTTATGCAAAAATAACCAAAAACTGAAATCTTATTAATAGCAAAATAGCAATGTGTAAAAATTGAATAATAACATTTACATTATTATTGAAAATCTATATTTTGAATGTAGATTTAATACTTACTGATTATTTAATAAAAACAAATATACATTTTATTAATATCAAAATATAGCAATGTGTAGAGCAGTAACATTTACATGATTATTAAAAATCTATAGGCTATATTATTTATTATTATTTTGAAATGTAATCAAAACTATATTAAAGGTTTTAATATTTTAATTTGAAAAGTTTCATTGTAAAATTTTTTGATATATAAGCAAATTCATATCTATGCACAATTATTTGTCTACAAAACTATTTGTTGAACACAATTTCAAGCATTTAAGCAAAAGCCTTTATATCAAAAGGTTTTTACAACCATGTGAAACAAATTCAGTCAAATGTGTCCAAACTTTTGCCTGGCACAGAAGATAAATTCGAGGATTCTTCCAGCTTACCTTTGTGATGCTGTTTTTTGCTGACCAGCGCTTTGTGTTGCTTGATGAAGTATGATGGCATCGCTGGCAGAACTGTGTCCTGTGGCAAACGTTACGCTGTCAGGACCGGTGGAAGTCTGACTTGTTTTCAAGATGTTGTCGTATGTATCCTGAGAGAGACATGATGAACCTGGGTGAGACACTTCTCTCATTAAAACACTCTGTGTACGGTGTGTTGCCATGGTGGGGAAAGGAAACATGGGAGATAACCGGACGTGAAGATCTCTAGATAGTTCTGTTTCAGGGAGGATGATTTGCGTAAATAGGAATAAGAATGTGGAGACGAGGAAACTGTTTCAGAGGTCTCACAGAGGACGCTATTCACTTTCAGAAAATATCTAATACCCAGTGCCATGAACAGATATTATAAAGAACATTTGCTCTAGATATCATACACAAACATCAGCAATGTAGTCATTTCACAGATTGACTAACCATACACAGCCATAATTGTTTCTGCATCATTGGAAAGTGTTACTATATCCTCCCTGTCTGTTAGACATGATTTTTTAATATTTTTTTGTGTGTGATTTATATCAAATGCAACGCTTTATATTAAAGGGGCTGTGTAGAATTCAAAATCCCTTGTTATTAGCGACACCAGTGGCTGTTAAGTGAACTGCAGCCAGTCACTTTTTGCTCACATAACACACTGAACGTGATTCAAGGCCCCGTTATACTCTTTTTTTTGCTTCTTTTTCACTCTTCGCTTAGAAGTAAAAACTAGTTAAAAATTACTAAATTAAAATTACACTGTTATTATAACTTATAAAGTATATTTGAGACTATAGAATATATTACTGTAGCCTAGATCTGACTATGAGAGACTATAGTTTGAATGAATCCCCTTTCTTTGCATGACACATTGACATTACAGTCCAGAATGGCTCTTTTGGCATTATCCTGAACATTGTTTAATTTCTTGTGACACTGAACAGAAGAGAGGCTCTTGGGAAAACCGTTTAAACATCACATCTTTTGATTTTCCTGGCAAAAACGTCCCGAGTCCTTCACATAAAAATCAGTCTCCAGGCTTTCATTGACAGAAGTCGGGAGAGGTCTCATTTTTCATTACAAGCTGTTCACACATTGGCAACAAAAAAGCGATAAATACATGAACATTCTTACATATAGCCCCTTTAAATTAAAATAGCCTATAAAATATATAAATATTTTTTTCTTTTTTAAATGCTTTGCGATACACATTTAATTAGAACTTTTATTGTGATTATAATTTAAGAAAAAAAAAGACAATTATTTTTAGAATAGAAACTTTGTTTTCACCAAGTTTTACTATGTCACGTTTGGTTTTGTATTCATGTCCGTGTTTTCATGTCTCTTATTTTGAAGTTGTCTCATTATGATGTTCCTGGTTTTGTCATGTGATTTTCTTATCCCATCATGTGATCCTGTCATGTGTTTCCCCTGTTCATGTGTCTTGTTTTCATTGGATCATTGTTTGATTGTGCACAGGTGTCTCTCATTCAGTCATTAGTCTCTGTGTATATATAGCCAACCCGATCTCACGGCAATTCGTACGAATTTTACGAGGTGGCTAATTCGTATGAATTCATACGACCTCACTCATACACACTAAAAAAAAAATGGTTCTTCAGGGGTTCTTTGCGGTGGTTAAGGTGCTATATAGCACCACTACCATTTAAAGAACCTGTTAAGCCCAGTTTGGTTCTTCAGCGGTTCTTTAGCGGTTCTTTGGGGTGGTTAAGGTGCTATATGGCACCTCTTATGGTTCTACATAGCACCATTTGACAAAGGTAGGTGCTATATGGCACTTAAAGTGGTTCCCCTATGATTACAAGCCAATGAACCACTTTTAGTGCTATTTAGCACCATTTTTGTTTAGAGTGTACGAATTAGTACGATTTTTGCTAAATCGTACATATTTTACGAGTTGCCCAATTCGTATGAATTCGTACGAATGACCTACCCCTGACCCCGCCCCTAAACCTAACCATCACGTGGGTTTAGACAAACCCTAACCTCAAACCGTGAGGTTGTACGAATTAGCCACCTTTTAATCACTCGTACGAATTGGTCGTGAGATAGCGTTGCAATAGCCCTCATGTTTCCATTGTCTCTTGTGTAGCTTTGTCTCTGTAACCATTGTTTGATGAGTCCATGTCTAGTCCAGGTTTATGTTCATAGTCAAGTTTAAGTCAAGTCTTTGGTTCTTTTGTATTTGTTCACATTGGGTTTAATATAAACTGCACATGGGTTCATCAAGCTTGCCTTCAGTGGACTTTGTTACATACTACGATTATAACAAACTTCAAACGGTAGTGTATATGGACCCATATGTGTACTGTCAGACTTTTGGTCCCGATTGCATGTGAAGATTCATCCCAGAGAAACTGGTGTTCTGGTCCAGCTGACAAGGTAATCTACTGTCAGTCACATACAGTCTAAAAAATGCTGGGTTGTGTTAACCCAATGTTGGGTCAAATATGGACTAACCCAACGTTGGGTTAAAAATTCAATTTAAAAATGGACAAACCCAGCCGTTGGTTTACATTTTTAATGTAACCAATGCAATTTGTCCATTTTTAAATTGCATTTTTGATTTTGTCCAAAATGCAATTTGTCCATTTTTAAATTGCATTTTTTAACCCAATGTTGGGTTAGTCCATATTTGACCCAAAATTGGGTTAACACAACCCAGAAGTTTTTAGAGTGTAAGATCACAAACCCAACCCAAAAGTCACAACCCCAACAGTCTTCTCGTTCTGAGCTTTTTAAATGGTTCTGCTGGAACTCTGTGGGTCTCTTATTATCAGGGGATCCAACTACTCACATAATGTGACCACATCTAACTTTGAATCTGTTTTGGAATGATCGTTTAGTTCCTGGATTTCTTCCTGTTTTCCTTTGGCAGAAGTTCAGTCGTATTTGCTGCGAATCTCGCCTGCCAGCGCATCCGTCACTCTGCCAAGTCAAACAGCCCCTAAACGGATAAATGTGTTCACAGCAGGACTCACAGTGACAGTCTTAAAAAGGCCTGTTTTTAAAGTAATTATACGGACAGAACTGATTTACGAACCCTGCATGTACAAAAGATAATGATGTCCTCGATTTGTTTTTGAAGTTACATAATGGAGAAGAGGTAACTAAATATGGAATATCCAGTACACAAGTATATTCCTGTAGAGCTACACTGTGCATTAGTCATTTTATTATGTATTTAGGCACACCATAAAAATAATAATTTCTCCTATCCCAGGATAAAATCACAAATATTTCTTGTTATACTGTGACTTAGTCTCAGCACTAAACATTGAGCTTCCCAAACAGTTTAATTATATCAGCCCAAACATTTATAATGAAACCTTTTACAAACCAGCTGTTGAGTGTATTCTATTAAACATATGAAACACAACTAACATGTGCTACAAATCATTAAATACAATTGAATATGACATTTTATTAATTTATACATCATTTAAAAACATTTATTGGACCAGGGGCTTTCAATCTTTTAGATGCCATGGACCCCCAAATATGATCGTTCTCATGCTAGGGACCCCAATTCTAAAATTTAAAAGAGCTATGTGTGTTTTAAGTATAAAGACCCAATTTATACTGTAAAAAAATCATAATATAAACATGTTTTTAAAAAAAATAGTTTCTACTGTTATGTTATTACAGTTTATATGGTCATTGTACTAGATGCTTTTTTTATTTTAATATTTTTTTAATTGTTTCTTTATTTATTTTTATTTATTTATATATACATTTTAATAACTTATTTAATTTAATCAAAAGCATAAAAAAAAAAAAGTACATTGTTTTTTTCTAAACTTTCCCACGGACCCTAGGACAGTGGTTCGTGGGTTTACTTCGGGATCAACACCCCAGCCGGGATTGCTGACATCACGTGACTTGGCCAGTTTGATACGCTCTGCGAACCACTGATTAAAAAGTTTCCATAACGCGTTGCCCACTTACCATGCAGGTGCAGCGCCCAGTCAATGTATAGTTTCAGTGTTGACGATGATGTTGAATATCTTGTGCCAGTACCTCCAACTGCAATGTAAAGAAGCCCAAATTTTAAAAAGTGTTCGCAAAAATAACGTAATTTATACGCCAACCTGTTGCTGCACTACAGAAACATGCTCATGATGAGCTTTCAATAAGCAGACAGTTTTGTCCCACCAGATAATGTTTAGTTAAATAACATGAATGTTTGTATTTATTTAAGACACAATCCATGGATTGCATTGCTAAATGCTAAACATTCTATAGTTGCCTTAACAAGAATTTTTAAGTTCAAAGAACTACCTGTTACTCATTAGATAAACAAAAGTTTTTAAGTTGACTTTAACTGGAGCGAATTAGTTGAGTCAACCTAAAAAGTTGAGTGTGATTACTTAAGTTAGACTAGGCAAGCTTATTTATATAGCACATTTCATACACAATGGCTTTTCATAGAAAAGGAATTAAAATAGTCATAATCACAACAAAAATAACAATCATATTTAACTAAAGGCTAAAATACTAATCCTGACTTCCTGAATCACTAAATTCGGGGCTCCCCTGTCTGAATGTTAGAGTCAGAGAGTGTCGTTTCGCCAGACACACTAGTAGCAACTCCCAGATTCCTAGTGATCTCCTACTCTTCAATAGAGTTATTTCAGCGCCTTCTGCCTCTGAGTCTCTCGATCCCTCAATAAAGTGGAGTTCTCACCAACCGTCTGCCTCTGATGGCTTTCGGGAAGACACCAGCCTGCATCCAAGGACCTCACGTCTGAGTGCGTGCATAAACTCACCATCTCACTTCCCAATTCTCTCAACTGTTGGAAGTGATCTCTTTTCAAATCTATCCCAAAAAACACCTAAGCTTTGAAAGTCTTGAGAAATTACTACTGCTGTATAACAAAGTGTAGGAAGAAAGTAGAATGCCAGAAATCTGGAAAGAGGCAATAATCATACGAACCATAAAGCCTGGAAAGGATAACAGCAGGCCAGGAAATGACAGACCTATTGCCCTGACATCACACATTTGTAAATTAATAGAATGTAGGATAAATGTGACTCTGGATCACAAAACCAGTCGCACGGGTATATTTGTGGCAATAGCCAATATTACATTGTATGGGTCAAAATGATTGATTTTTCTTTTATGCCAAAAATCATTAGGATATTACGTAAAGATCATGTTCCATGAAGATATTTTGTAAATTTCCTATCGTAAATATATAAAACATTTATTTTTGTGAGTGAATGCAGCACAATCGCGAACATAAATGGACAACTTTAAGGACGATTTTCTCAATGTTTCGATTTTTTTGCATCCTCAGATTCCAGATATTCAAAAAGTTGTATCTAAAAAAAAACATACATCAATGGAAAGCTTATTTATTCAGCTTTCAGATAATATATAAATCTAAATTTCAAAAAATTGACCCATGTGTTTGGTTTTGTGGTCCAGGATCACAAATGAGAGATTAATATACTTTCTGAAGAGTATAAATTTGATAGCAACATATCAACACAGATTTAGAAAAGGAAGAAGTACTGTACTACAGAATCCAATAATATGACTTGAGGATGAAGTACGAAAAGCCCAAGCAAGTAAAGAAACAGTGATGGCTGTATTTTTTTATGTTGAAAAGGCTGATGATATGCTATGGAAAGAGGGACTTCTAATCAAAATGCATTTGTTGTGTGTTAGAGGAAAAATGTCTAATTGGATAATGGATTTTCTAAATATGAAAATGTGAAAAAATGTCAACAACAGTGGGATAATGCAGTAAAAGGGAGACATTTATCCTTAATACAAAGCAGAGTAGGTATTTTAAGAAATAAAGATATGAATCGTAGAGAGCAAGTAATAAGGAGCCAGCTAAGAATGGGACATAGCAATCTAAACGGAACACTTCACATCCTGGGAAAACATCCAACAAGTCTGAGACCGTTCAACTTCACTCTAGAAAGACAAAAATGATGATTCAATTACAGGAAAAAGGACAGCTAGAGAACAATATTAAAAGTATTTTAGAATGAGCAGGCAGTAAGGGTGTTTACATTTTCTCAAAAAGACTGGACTGGACAAGAGACTTTTAAATAAATGGAGTGTAGTTAAGTGTAGAACCACAGGGGGCAGTAATGCAACAATCCAACCCCAACAAAGAAGAAGATGACGTGGTGGAATTTATTTGGCGGGAAATATATTCAAGTCATTCTTTTCGCGCGAAACAGACAGTTGGTGCGTTGAAGCGAATCCAAGTATAACACCGAAGTGTTTTAATGAATGATCATGATGTTTGTGGTGGCGTTGATGTTGATGACTATACTTGCCGCAGGTAAGACATGATTTATATTGTTTTCATTATTTTGATTTTAGAGTTGAATCTTGTCTGTGCTGTTCAACTGGCTCATTTCAGCGACTGAGAAACACAAACACCTGGTGTGTCTAGACAAGTAAAACCTTTCAAAACATCATAATTGACTGATGTTATATGCTCCCGGCAATTTTGTTAACAGAAGTGCCAAACAAAGTGAAGAGACGGGTTGATTCCCTTTCGAGAATGGTCACTTCGTATCTCCACTCTCAGGGAACCGAGGTTACGATAGTAACCGAGTAATTCTGAAGCTAGCACAAACTGTATCAATGACGGCCATCATTGCCCACGGGAAAATAACCGCCAAGTCAAGTCAAGTCAAGTCAAGTCAAGTATATTTGTATAGCGCTTTTCACAATACAGATTGTATCAAAGCAGCTTCACAGTAAAGTACGCAGCTATGCTAGATAATACTTAGCACACATATATTTGGGATGAAATTACACATTTAGTGAACTTTTTAGCATGCTCTGTACATTTCATGAGATATTATTTATGAGAAAAAGACTATTATAATATCATCTCAGTAACTTAATATATTACTAATATCTGAAAAGGCTGCTGGTTGAATGATGGCTGATTTTTGGAACGATATTTGCCGTTAACGGCCGATAACTGCACCTTGCTGGCAAACTAACAGATTTTTGTCTAATTTCTGCTAATGTTCTTGTTTCTGCCCAAGTACTTTAGAATAACATTTGGAGTTCTGAGTGGAATTTTATTCAAAATATTTACATTAACTGAGTAAATATTTACTAAAATAAATGTTTTTTTGTGAATCAAATAATGAATCTGTGTTGTTAACTTACAGTTCAAATATTTATTTTGTCAGGTTCTTGCATGAAATGTAAAGAGTTGAATGTAAACGAGGGTGGCTATGCTACACTACGCTATGCGACTTCTGGAGTGACTAATTTCTATGAAATCGATTGCATAACGAAGAGAAAGAACCTGATCGCTCGATACTGTGGCCCTAATGAGCAGTGCACCAACTGGATGGCACCTAATGTTTCAATACAGCCTGGCGGTGTAATTCTATATGGTGTCACCTCTAACCAATGCTACAGTGCAGAACCCATATCAGGAGAGAAGCAATGTTATGTTACTGCAGAGAGTGAGTATGTTACTGTATGACAAAATTTTTTTAATAACATTTGACACTATCCAATTTATGTTTGTTTTGGGGTTCATGTGGGCAGTAGAGAAGTTAGCCTACAGTTTTATAAATGTATTGTTCTTGTGACCCTTACAGAACCACTACACTCAACCACCAGCCCAGAGATCTCCAACTCAAAGTCCAGTACTGCAACACCCTTCAATAACTCAACTTCAGACACTCCCGAGCCATCCAAACATATTGGAACTGTTGTTGGTCGTGTTGTTGGTGGTGTTGTTGGTGGTGTTGTTGTTGGTGGTGTTGTTGTTGGCTGTTACAAATGGATAGTAAGTATTATCACAATAATTTAACTGTTTTTATTTAACCTCTCATTAACAGCTATGATACAGTAAACACCATGTGCATTATTGCACATTATTCAGGGCAGTTTTGTTCTTGAACTTCACAATCCCAGACTAGAGAAGTTCCTTCAGACATTTGACCAAGAATCAATTTAACAATGTTTAAAGGGATAGTTCACTTTGAAATAAATTTTTGGTATGTTTTAGCTTACCTCAAGGGCATCCAAGATGTAGGTGTCTTTTTTTCCGCAGTAGTTTCAATTTTTATATTTTTAGGTCAAACCGTTCTTGTCTGTCAGTCATATAATGCAGGTCGATGGTCACTGTCTCAAAGAGCATGCTCAGAGTCCAAATTAAAACAATTCCCCGTCGTCCAAATCAAACAATTCCCCATCGTAAGTACACATTGATGGCCTAAGACACGAAACGAGCGGTTTGTGTGAGAAAACAAACAGTATTTATATCGTTTTTACCTCTTATACACAGCCATGTCGAAGTGATCTGATCTGACGTGTACGCAGACTGGTGCATAGATATATACACACTAGATGTCGCCTTGTCTACGGCAGTTCATTGGAACGAATGTCTTTAAGGCGACATCTAGTGTATATGTCTATGCACCAGTCTGCGTACACGTCAGATCAGATCACTTGGACGCTGCTGTGTATAAGTGGTAAAAACGATATAAATACTGTTCGTTTTCTCACACAAACCACTCGTTTCGTGTCTTAGGCCATCAATGTGTACTTATCGACCTGCATTATATGACTGACAGACAAGAACGGTTTGACCTAAAAATATCAAAATTGAAACTACTGCGGAAAAAAGACACCTACATCTTGGATGCCCTTGAGGTAAGCTAAAACATACCAAAAATTAATTTCAAAGTGAACTATCCCTTTAATATCATCATACAGAACATCGCCAAACAATAATTAAAAAAAGAAGAGTGCCCAAATTCAAAGTTTTAGCTCTGTTGTTAAGTAGGTTAAGTAGGATTAATAACATACAACATTTTCAAAACACTCACGGTATTAAAAACAAACAAACAGAAATTAAATGTTCATAGCATAAATTTGTTCACAAGGGCTACAGTACATTCACACTGCAGTTAAAACTAGCCCTCATCTGATTTTATACTAAAATCTGTTACTGAGGCCATTCATGACCCTTTTAATTGTGGCCAATTTCAGACACTCATCTGATATTAGTTTCAGATATTAAAAACATGGTTACTGCAATTTTACTAATGCAACTCCATGGTTATTTTTCATAAGTTACACTCAAAGGTTCTCTACCCTTAAATGGTGCATACTTGTTTATATGCTACTAATATGCACCCTTAGGGGTAGAGAAGTGCACTTTTGAGATTCCTACCCCAGTGAGAATCTAAAAATACAATTTTAGTACATTCTTATTTCTGACAGTGAAAACAAAAACATTCTAATAATTCACAGTCAAGGCCTATTGAATGTAAAAAAAACAAAAAAAAACATGACATTCAAATATAATGTTGAGTGAGTATTAAATACCTATTTTATTCTAAGAATAATTTAAAAGTTCAGCTTAATTTAGATATATCGGTATTGGTATCGATATCGGATGGAAAATTAAAATAAGTGATATCGCCCATCCCTACCATCGAAAGCGCACTTCAGAATCTCGCCGGAAGTAGAAGGTCATCCGGATACTTTTTGCCTACTGTTTTTCCAATACTGTATTCAGTCATACTAATACTATTACTTTATGTTTAAAATCTGCTCCAGTTTTTGGAAACCGTCTGTAAGTGTGTTCAGTTCAGTCTTAAAGCTGCCGTCGGCAAATTTTTTTTGATCATATTCAGTGTAATCGACACTATAATCCGACAGAACAACATAAATAAGGTGGTTTTAGAAAAAAACCCGAGCTTCTAACTCCACCTGGAGCGTGTTATTTGTTTTGCAAAAATCCAGCGCTCCCGCTTCATATGGTCCAATCAGCGCAGGGGGGTGTGAGATCTGACTGTCAATCACAGGTCGTGCACACGCCACAGACCCCCCCTCACTCGCGCACGTTAATAACACATGCACACGCCACGCCTGAAGTTCGCCTGGAGATTGCATGAAGCGTGATGGCGGAGAGAAAATCTACTAACAAGCTCCCAATTCATCGGTTATTGCTATTTATGGATAGATTAGCCAGGGCAGCCTACCTCCGAGTCCATGGTGTTGATAGATGCTGAAGAGACGGACGCGTTCACAGAAAATCAGGTACACACGCACAGTGACGCACTGACGAGTACGACCTCGATGGGAGGGTGCTCGCTGGTAGTGGGGAGGGGCATGAGAGTTGTAAACATTCAAAATTTTGGCTAATCGACCCAATCTGCCAGACTTGCCGACGGCAGCTTTAACGTTTCAGCTAGTCGTTAAGCGTGTCCCCGGCATTAGAGTGAACGAACCCTTTAACTGGGGTTTAATAATATGAAAGAAGTAGCCAATCTTGTTTTTTTGTTTTTATGAAGGCTGCATTCATAGGTTTTGGTTAAAGATCTGATGACATTCAGTGTAAAAATGTGCAATACAGAAATTCTCATCAGGAAAAACTCTTTCACAGCAATGTCAATACGAAGTCTTATTATAAATCGAGGTATAACAGTGGAGTATAGGCAAAGCATCAGATCATTTTAATTCAAAAGCCACACTTTCTAGTTTGTAGTTTGTTATTCTCATTACATGTATGGTTTTAACTGCTCAAACTAAGTATTACAAGTCTTACAAATTACAAAATTACAGCATAAAATCATTTGTGTGCAGAAGTGGAGGAACGGACAAGTCAATTTTGTAGTGTGAACTGGCAAGATTTCTCATGAAGAAAGCATCAGGAGTGAGTATTCACGTCTTTTACACCTGGCATAAACGTGTTTCATATAGTATCTGAATTCTGAGTGAAATATAATTTACTTGCATTCCAATGCATCTTCAGTGGGATATGTACATGATTCCCATACCATACATGATAGCTGATAATGGTGTAAAGGTTTTTAGGAAGTTCAGCTACAGTAGGCTATGATTGTAATTTTTAATAGTTGAACATGTTTATACTGTGTATATCAAGAAGAAATTTACATAAAATTACATTCTCTCTCTCATAATAAGAACATATTGTTTGCAATGCAATTTCTGTATTACAAAATAATTGATTGGGACCATTCATGTTTAACCCAGTTCACTTGTAATATAATATGATCTTGAGTGCTTCTGTATCGTTAGAATAGTTTAATAATTGAAATATACAGTCAGTTCAAATACACACAAATATTTATGCAAATCGATAAGAAATTGTTTTAATTGTTCTAGGTTCAATACAACTCAAACACTTGAATTGCAAAGAAACTGAAGGAATGAGACTCCAACATTGAAGTTCGAAAAGGACTGACTTGGTGGTTTCTCAGGAGAAACGGTTTTACTCAACTCACTTCTAACAAATGTGAACAAAACTGTTTTTCATGTTTACCTTGAAGGATTAAGATATATGAAGGTCATTACCATAAGTTTTATTTCTTTCCTGTTTTAATTTTAAATCAACTTTGCACTTTATTTATTTTTTATTCTGTATTTTCACTGCTTCACTAAATAAACGTATACAGCCTAATTATGGGCCTTCTTGTGTAATTAGTTTTCTTTTCAGAAAAAAGTGCCTCAAACTGAATATGTTTGATGTCACTAACCTCAAAAACTTTGGCAAATCCAGTGATTACTGTATGTCATCCTGAAAAGCACTCACTGCCAGTTTGGTTTAGACATCGGATTTGGTTTAGTTTGCGTTCTGGCATTCTGATGGTCCAGATGTCGATTTCACAGACAAGAATTAAAGCTACACTGTGTAATTTTTAAGTTGATTCTTAGCAAAAAACACTTTCAACAGTTCTTTCAAAATCATATGTGCTCATTAATGTGTAATTACTTCTACCAACTAATCAAGTATTCTCATAAGCGTAGAATCCGGCATTTAGAATACATACGAGCGAGTCGCTCGAATGGCGGCAGCCATGTTGCGCCTCCATCTTGAAAATATATTCGCCAAAGAGGGACATACCCGGAAATTCAAGCTTCGCCTTTCGCGTTTTTACACACAATGGCACCGTGACGAATGCGAGGGGGAGATTACTCCGTAGGAGTTAAAACGCCCTCGGAATGGGAGGGGCTAGAAAGTAATATTCAGTTGGTAGTCATAAACAACATCACCGCTAGATGGGAGAAAATCCTACACAGTGTAGCTTTAAGCCTAGTCCCAGACTAAAATGCATGTTTGTGCTGTCTTAAATGTGCACTGACTTATCTTAAAATATCAGTGCCATTGTTTTTATGAAGATGCAGACAAGTAATGTTTTTTTCAAAGGCACGTTTAAAAAAAAGTTACTTAAATTAACTAAGGCCAGCTCCTGGCTTAATCTAAGCCCTGTCTGTGAATCTGGGCCCCAGGGTGTTAAAAACACACCCGTGTGCCCTCTTGGAAGTTTCTTACAATCAGCCAATCAGATTAGATCTTAACAGTTGGAGAGCGGGCCATGGGCAGTCATTGGGAGTGCCAACTGAGGCTGCATTTTACTCCACTTTTAGACATACAGTACACTCATGAACTTCCCTAAGCAGTTCCCTCGAACTTCGTCAAGTTGGCGAGGGAAGTTTATTTAGACAGACCCTCAACCCCTCAATTTTGACAAAGGGAGCGAGTCTGCAATTGTGATGTCACAGCAGCAACTTGCTACCCTGGAAATCCAGAGTTCTCGCGAGAGCACAAGTTGAATTTGCTCAGCGAGTTTACTCTGGCGTCGAGTAATGATACTCATTAAATATGCCCTTGTATCCGAGCTGCACCAATCACATGTTGAATTTGTTGCTTTGAAAGAAATATTTACAATGGCACTTCATGTTAAAAGTTTGCTGGGCCCTTAGATGGCAACATCTTTACACACAAAGTGGTTTCATAAAGCTCATACCTCACTGAAGAAAACATGCCACTAGACCACTTCCTGTTCCACTGAATGTGGATCATCAACAATACTTCCTTTTCATTGAAAACTCAGAAGATGAAGATGCGTGCTAGAACATCTGAGCTCTTTGAATGTTGGTTGTCAGAAAGGCAGAACAAAAAAAAATCAAATTTTCCTTAAAATATTACACCTCTTCTGAACAGGAAACCAAAGTACAAACACAAGTACAAACTTTTTTCTGGGTTTTGGCCAACAAAATACATCATCCCGGCAGCACTCTAGATTTACAGAATAGTTTGGAGTTTTTGAAAACCATCTGAATTTTAGTAATTTCTTTTGGCGCTGTCTAACCTTAGAAACTACCATGGCAGTATCTTTAGCACACAGATGGAGCTCTTCCCCGAGCTGAGCGGAACATCACATGCTCAACCAGAAAGAAAACAGTGCCGATTCCCACCAAACCAGACAGAACCAGTCGGATCAGAACCTCAGTGGGACCACAATGCTCCGGACAATCTGATAAAGAAGAAAGAGTGACAGGCATGAAGTCAACAACTGGCATCATCTATTAAGAGACATGTAAGCTGCACAGAGATCATTGTGGCAGGAAGAGATGTGACATTTTGCACCTTCATGTTGTGGGCAGATCTTCTTCATGTTGAGATGAACGGTTTCATTGCTCACTGGATTGGCGGCCGTGCAGCTGTAGGTCTCTGTATCATTATAATGGAGCTCTAATGGTAAACTCAGGTTAATGCTGAGATCAGGATTGCTGGTCTGGTTCACCATTTCACCCCCTTTATACCAGGAGATGGACACGTCTCGTTCATTTTTTACAGAACAAAGCACAGAACAGAGTTCTTGGTTTGGGTCTTCCATCACCTGTGATTGCATCAATGCACCTGGTAATACATCAGATCATAAGGTTACTCTTGAACATTTTAAAGTTAAGACAGTTTTTAAGCATTTTTTACTCGTTTTTAAAATCAAACTTGCTTCATGAGCCCATGTAGCTGCCAATTTTTTGAAATTTTTTGGTGTCTTGTGTGACACAGATGTACAAACGTTAAATTGTCAATCATTGGGTTGCAATGTATTCTTTAATTGCTTTTACTGTATCTGTAAAGGTGATGCATACAAATATCTTGCCAGTTAGAAAAAATATGTACGGAAATTGGGATGCACACTTATTATCACTGAATGGGGGAATGAGCTTCCGAACTCTACCACAAAGTGCCTCACAATTCTCTATACTGTTGCTGTTTGAACTTGCATTTTTTTATTTAATTTTATTGCACAGCTTCTGATGTTATTGTCATTACTAATCTTGTAAGTCATTACTGGGTAAGAGAAAAATACTTACTTTGTGTTTGGTTTATACTCATCAGTGAGCCAATCCTGATGGCAGGAACAGAAACTGGTTCTTTACACACACAGAGAGAGAGAGAGAGAGAGAGAGAGAGAGAGAGAGAGAGAGAGAGAGAAATCATTATAAATAGTTATCACAAAAATAATTGTATTGGCTGCAACTAAATCTTACCATAAACATCAACTTTGAACATCTTCCAGAACATTAATTTATTGATGGCGACTTCATAAGATCCAGATTCACTGGTGCTGATGTTCCAGATAGTCAGTGATCCAGTTTCTCTGTCCAGCTGCAGTCTGTTGATGAGTCTCGGTTCATAATGAGTGAAAACTGTTCCTTGAAACAGCTGTGCTATACGGGTAGTTTGGTTGCCACTTTCAAACAGCCACATCACTTCAGCATCTCTCGGTAGATGAGTAGCTCCTGTTTGCAGAGTGACTTTTCCCTTTATCACAATCTTAAGCTCATCCCTATTACCATTCACTAGATCTAAAACAAAAATGTGTTACATAAAAAGTCAAGTCAAGTCAAGTTTATTTGTATAGCGCTTTTCACAATACAGATTGTATCAAAGCAGCTTCACAGTATTAAGGTAAAATAATACAACAAAGTTTGTTTCAAGAGGAATTTATTGATTGATAAAATTAAATTAAATATCCCCAAAATATCCCCAACTGAGCAAGCCAAAGGCAACAGTGGCAAGGAACCGAAAAACTCCATCAGGTGACCTAATGGAGAAAAAAAACCTTGGGAGAACCCAGGCTCAGTCGGGGGCCAGTTCTCCTCTGGCATTTATGAGCTAGAGGCCGGATTGTAGTTTGAACTGTGGGATTATATGAATGCCTGGCTGAAGAGATGCGACTTTAATCTAGTTTTAAACTGGGAGAGCGAGTCTGAGCAACGAACAGTATCAGGAAGACTATTCCAGAGTTTTGGAGCCAAATGTGAAAATGCTCTCCCTCCTTTGGTGGTTCTGGATATCCTAGGTATGACCAAAAGCCTTGAATTTAGTGATCTTAAAGAGCGCGATGGATTATAGGGTGATAGAAGATCCGTTAAATAGACTGGAGCTAAGCCGTTTAGGGCTTTATAAGTCAGTAGCAATACCTTATAATTAATACGGAGCTTTATAGGTAACCAATGCAGTGATGATAAAATCGGTGTTATATGATCATATTTTCTTGATCTCGTAAGAACTCTAGCGGCGGCATTTTGGACTAACTGTAGCTTGTTTATTGAGGATGCAGGACAACCAGCTAATAAAGCATTACAGTAATCCAGTCTCGAGGTCATGAATGCATGAACTAACTTTTCTGCATCAGAAACTGATAGCATATTACGTAGCTTAGCAATGTTTCTAAGGTGGAAAAAGGCTGTTTTTGTAACATATGAAATATGATTTTCAAAAGACAGGTTGCAATCGAGTATAACACCCAGGTCTTTTACTGTAGAGGATAAAGTAACAGGACATCCTATGATGTTAAAGTTGTATTGTGCGAGGTTTTGTGGGCGGTTTTTTGAACCGATAAGTATTACCTCTGTCTTGTCTGGATTTAATAAAAGAAAATTACGCGTCATCCAATCTTTTATATCTTTAACACACTCTGTCAATTTTGAAAATTTTGAAAATTTAAAAAGCTAGAAAAAAAACACACAACTAAAAACAAACAGACATCAACGACAATTAGACAAGAGCTGGTACAACACCTGGAACATCTGTGTGTAGTATTCAGTTTTAAATAACTGTTAAGCTATCATACAACTATCAAGTATGTTAGACATTTAACGGGAAATTTAGTTTGCATGACAGAACCCGCGTTTTCAGATTGACAGCATGCAGACTAACCAATGACCACAACCACCAGATTTTAAATAGCTTACCTTTCATGCAGATGAAAAACACAGTGTAAGTCCACATGTTGGAGAATGTTTTAAGAGGGATCATATCAGATATTACAGTAAGTTTGCGTGTTCTCTCCGTCATGCACCTGGAGCTCAACTCAGGGTGAGCATTTAGTGAAGATCGTCTGTGCCTCAATGACTTTTATCAGGAAATGACACTGACCATGAAATCAGGTATACAAGATGACACTAGATGGCATCAAAAGAGTCTTTACATTAAAACTAATAATTAATAAATCACAATCATTGTTCTTTGTAGCCTCAGGAAAAGGGTAGGTTGAGTCGTCTGAAGGGACTAATTTAACCATCTGAAACCATTGTAAATTCCATTATGTGTGATGCTAATGGGGGATTATCCATGATGGGTGGTCATATATACAGTATATACAGAACAAAAAATGAACATACAGTATAGAATAAATATAAGCAAGAGTTGGTTGTTAGTCACCAGCAGCAGAGCAGCAACAGAAAAACAATGACACTCACAACCGTCCTGTTACTATAGCTAACATTACATATCTTGGTACTGGCAAAACCAATGTTACTCCCGTATGGAGCAAAAACAACGCAACCTCTGCGTCCATTTTCAGGTCTTCCCGCTCAGGTCTCTCCAGTGCTGACCCCCTAATGCTGATTGGCCTACTCTCTCTCGTCCCACATCATGAGTGGACACGCCCCCTACTGCTGATTGGCCCTCTCTCTCCTCTCACATCATGAGTGGCAACGCCCCCTACTGCTGATTGGCCCACTCTCTCTCCTCCCACACCATGAGTGGCAACACCCCCTACAGCTTATTGGCCCTCTTTCTCTCCTCCCACACCATGGCTGCGTTCAGCCCCGACAAAACGTTGCACACCGTTTTTTAAACAGAAACGGTGATGCGTTGAACAAACTGTTCTGATGACGCAAGAGTTGCAACTACGGCAGCTGAGAAGGCCATTCTTTGTGTTCTTTGTGAAGAATTTTCGGAGCCTGATGAAGTCAGTATAAATATGTGTTTAATACTAAAAAATATGCCCGATGTTACAGTTACTGCACTTGCTGCCCAGAACAAAAGAGAACATCCCAGTCGAGTGAAGGGATTGCTGAAACTGAAATGGAAGCACAGATCTTACCTAATTCAGACTAAAACACATGTATTTAGCCTCACATACTGACTTTATTTGTAGTTCATACTGTTTTAATACCTTGTATTTTCTTTCTCATTTTTAGGAAAAGCACTTAATTACCATTGTTTATTTCTATACCAAATGTCATACACTTGCAATGAAGCTAAAAATATAAACAACTACATCATTATGTTGATATCCTATATTTTTACAATAAAACTTACGACAAACATGTCTTCTAATATCCTCAGTTGTTGCGTATACCGAGCTGCATCGAACACATTTGTAAATCACTTTCCTTGAACCCATTGTGCGAGTTCACTTTAATACCGCGTGCTTTATATACATGTTGCTGCTGATTGGACTGCAGTTCTGACACACCCACCAAACAAGAGAAAACGTATCTCAAACCCCGTTGCACACCGTTTCCAGGAAACATGACGTTCAACCCGGAAACCGTAGCAAAACGTTGCGCACCGTTTTGAACTTGAACGTGCCCCATGAGTGGCAACGCCCCCTACTGCTGATTGGTCCACTCTCTCCTCCCACATCATGAGTGGAAACACCCCCTACTGCTGACTGGCCCACTCTCTCTCCGCCCCCATCATGAGTGGACACGCCCCCTACTGCTGATTGGCCCTCTTTCTCCTCCAACATCATGAGTGGAAACACCCCCTACTGCTGATTGGCCCACTCTCTCCTCCCACATGAGTGGAAACACCCCCTACTGCTGATTGGCCCACTCTCTCCTCCCACATCATGAGTGGAAACTCCCCCTACTGCTGATTGGCCCACTCTCTCTCCTCCCCCATCAGGAGTGGACACGCCCCCTACTGCTGATTGGCTACAAGTGTGTTTTGCAGCTCGGTCCGATCCACTTTCAACAGCTTCTCTCAGAAATCACTTACTGCAACTTTAATGTTAAAGCTGCAGTCCGTAACTTTTGCCGCTCACGAACTGCATGCGTCTTGTGTTAGAACATTGAAGCCGGAGCTACTTTCTCTGTTTATGTCTATGATGACCCACGCAGGTATTATTTCATGTTAATGAATGGGACTTAAAGTGTTACCACCAATCCCTCTGACACTTTTTTCTATGGTAAAATGTAATATCCTTAAAGCAAGTTTACACAACCCTAAATCAAAGCTGATTATTGCTGACAAACCTCTACTGTGCTTCGGCTGGACAGTAAAAAGCAGCTCTAATCTAAAGCCAGTGATAATCTGACAGTGATGTCACTGGAAAGCGTTCATGACCAATGATGTCTTATGTAACTCAGATTGTGTTTGGTGAAATGAAAGGTGTCAGAGAGTAATAGAGGAAGAGAGAAAGTAACAGGACACATGAAAATGATGATGATAAAGTAACCAATAACAGGATAAAGAAAAATTATGAAATCTTGGTAAAAAAATTACAATTCTGTCATAATTTACTGTCATATATATCGTTCCAAACCAGTATGACTTTCTTATGTGGAAACCAAAAGAAGATATTAGCCAGGATTTATGTTCTTTTCCATACAACAAAAGCTTACCAGAAAAAAAGGAGATAATAACAGTTGTCCATTCGACTTTAACTATATTTGCAAGTCATATGATGGCTTATTTTGTGATTAATGCATTCTAAATGTCTTATAAATGTGTATAATTGTAATACAGTATCACCTGGTTTCACTGAGATCTATCTATAATAAGTTTACCATTTTATGAAAAATATAGCTAGCAACAGAAATATGCTAAAAACAAATATGAACTATTGAGGGAGAAGAAAAACCCTCATTGCTAAATGCTAGCTTGTGAACAAATGGACAATTTTATAAACAATTTTCTCTCTCTCTGTCCCTCTCAAATCAAATTGATTCTCTAGAGGAGGAACGGCAAATGTAATTTAAAAAGTATCAGTGATTAAAAAGGCCATGATTGAGGAACAGGCACATACTCATCAAATCAAATGAGCATCTGTTGTGCTTCAGTAGAGCTCTTGATGGAGGAGCGCACAGATGGCTCTGATGGCATTTCATTAGAGGTTTCTGCATCTGCCGAGAAGCAGCGTGCATCTGACCTAAGCATAAGTCAGTATGTTTACAACACCCACATCACCCTCTATGACCCATCCACGTGGAACTCGTCAAATTGATCCTAAGCAAATTGAGGAGTTTGGGTTAACCTGCAGTGTGTACAGCTCTGGGACCAGTGTCCTGATCCAGTTACCATCAAATATCTGAAGTCAACTGATCCTAGATCTGCTGCAAAGGTGGATGGTCTTTCGGTGAGAATGCCATTTTTTAGGTCCTGAAAGTGTCCTGCATACAAGAAGATATCTTACATTTATTGCAAGACGACATCTTAAACCATTTAGCCTAATGCTTAGAGTCTCCGACTTGTAACCACACACGCACGCACGCACGCACGCACGCACGCACGCACACACGCACGCACACACGCACACACGCACACACGCACACACGCACACACGCACACACACGCACACACACACACACACACACACACACACACACACACACACACACACACACACACACCAATTACATCATCATTTACTAACCTTCATGTTATTCCAGTGACTTTCTTTCATCTGTGGAACACAAAATAATTTGAAGAAATTGTATTTTCCATACCATAAAACTGGAGGACTGGGGCTGCCAACCTTCAAAAAATGACATTAAAGCACCATAAACATAATCCATACAACTCAAGCACTATATTCCACATATTCTGAGTCTTTATTTATTTTATCTTACTGTGAGAAATAAAAACAATATAAATAATATATTGATAAAACATAAATAAATGTAAATATAACAGTAAATAATATAAATAAATAAATGATAAAATAATACACAGAATATTAGTTATACAAAATAAATAAATAGGCCTAGTTAAAAAAATTGAATTAAATAAATGATAAAATAATACACAGAACATTAATTATACAAAATAAATAAATAGGCTTAGTTTAAATAGAATTAAATAAATGATAAAATAATACACAGAACATTAATTATGCAAAATAAATAAATAGGCTTAGTTAAAATAGAATTAAATAAATGATAAAATAATACACAGAATATTAATTATACAAAATAAATAAATAGGCCTAGTTGAAATAGAATTAAATAAATGATAAAATAATACACAGAACATTAATTATACAAAATAAATAAATAGGCCTAGTTAAAATAGAATTAAATAAATGATAAAATAATACACAGAGCATTAATTATACAAAATAAATAAATAAATAGGCCTAGTTAAAATAGAATTAAATAAATGATAAAATAATACACAGAACATTAATTATGTTAAATAAATAAATAGGCTTAGTTAAAATAGAATTAAATAAATGATAAAATAATACACAACATTAATTATACAAAATAAATAAATAGGCCTAGTTAAATATTTACTGTAGAAAAAGGGAATTTTGTGATTAACACGTATACTGACTTCATAAACAGTACTATATAATACAATATATTGTGTACTCAGTACTCGCATCAGTAATCTAGAATAGATATAAAACCTAAATCAAACCTGGTCATGATCCTTGTGCATCCTGTTGCTCCTTCTAAAGCTGATGAAGGAGGCCCTCTAGTGGTGATGGTGGACCTAAAAAAAAAACGCAACACAAGGCCAAACAAAGTTCAGAGCAAAAAAGCAATGAGAGAAAATGTCATTTTATGTGTCAGGAATGTGGTTACTCCATTTCTGCAAAGATTTCATAAGGACTTATTAACAGACAAAGGATATGTGGAGAACAGCATAATACCATCCTACCCCAACTATTTCTGCAGTATAGTATAGTATAGTATAGTATAGTGTATGTCAAGGTCATCATGTCAAGGTTTCAAACATGATAAATGCAAGTACATACTGTTTCACATACATTTTAAAATACCTGTCGAATAACACATCCGTGCCAAAGCAGCCGTGACGTCAATGCTCAAAATCAGTTTCTGACGTGCATGAAGAAATCAAGGCCGTTTTCACAGCACTGAAACCCAACCGAGAGGAAAAACATAAAAGTGCTAGATATTTTATTAGCATATTAAGTGAATTACTGTCCCCATAGAAAAGAAACCACTGCTGTGTATGTGAACATGTTTAAAGAAAAGAAATACAGGGAACAAAAGCAAACAGCAAGAATTACACCACTGTTCCCAACACACTACCACAAATTTCCTCTCTGACAAGAATTAATGGCACTAATTATTCTCAGAGCCTCAAAAATGAAAACTGATTTAGCAAACACATAAATGTTCCAAGTAATAATTCTCCGTGGGAATTTCATACAGCAAAGGAACAAACAGACGTGTTAAATTTCACTCAACTTCCTTTGTGCCTCCCTAAAATTAATTCATGAACGAGTATGATACACCGTGTAAACACTTCGCAAATATACATAATTAAGTAGAAATATATAAATGGAAACCGGGCCAGGCAGATGTTCCCCTGAGAGTCAAAACCATGATCATGCAGAAAATATCAAATCAATGAATAATTATAATAATAATAATAATAATAATAATAATGTGTGAAGAGAAATACAATCACTTACAAGAAAAACAAAACAAAACAATACACTGCACAAAAGCCCATTGTGATATTGAATCTCTTAATGTTGCAAAGCCATAATATATTCATAATAATACAATGCAAGTGCTGTTTAAGACATGATATTGGCATCAGGATCCGCCAAATACAACAGCATTAATGTGTATATACCTTTTATATAATCTCTTGATATTAAGAACATACATGACCTTGATAGACTTTTATAAAAGTGCGAGATGCAATATAATTGCACATGTGTGCGCATACATCTGACCCAGCAAATTCGATAGTCCCGTGTATTTGAGTTCGTTTCGTGACCGCCGTCGGTCTCGGGAAAGGCCATGTGACGTCTGGGACGGATGAGCAGTTTCACAACATTTGGCACAGTCTTCAGAGTTTATATATCTGTTAGAAAGCACATTTATTTTGGAGCTAGACCATTGTGACTGTGTGCACAGATGTGTTTAACTCTTTGGTTTTCAAGAGCAGAGTTTTTGCACAAAGTGGTGCAATGTCGAGTCATTGGGTGTCTTTAAAATATGCAATATCAGTGAATCAATAGAGACGGTTCACACAAAAGTAAATATTCTGGCATCATTTATTCACCCTCATGTCGGTGCAATCCTGTATGATTTCTTTCTTTCGTCGAGCACACGAGAGATGTGGGTGCAGGATGTTCACACAGCTGTAAAGGCCTAAAAAAAGGACGAAAAGCACCATATACTGTTGTCTAAATGAGTCGCTTTGTGTGGAAACATACTGAAATGAAAGTCTTCTTCTCCACTGTAACGCTCAAATCTCATACGTGTAATCTGAAGATATGCATATTAAAATTTTGAGCACTGAAAAACTGGTTACGAGGCACATGAGAAGCATTAATGTTTGGCAACAGTGACATTTAACATTCAAAATCTGAAAGCTGAAATTGAATTTCTCTTAAAAACGTAATAAAACTGGATTTAAAGGGATAGCTCACCTAAAAATGAAAATTCGGTCAGCATTTACTCCCTCATGTCGTTCCAAACACGCAAGACTTTCGTTCATCCTCGAAACACAAACGAAGCTCGTCGAAATCTAAGAGCTTTCGGTCCCTCCATTGACAGCTACGCAACTACCACTTTGACGCTTCAAAAAGCTCATAAAGTGATCGTAAAACTAATCCATATGAATTCATGTCTCTTGAGAAATTTGGACTCAACCGTTTAATTCATATGGATTAGTTTTACGATCTCTGTATGAGCTTTTTGAAGCATTAAAGTGGTAGTTGCGTAGCTGTCAATGGAGGGACAGAAAGCTCTCAGATTTCATCCAAAAAATCTTCATTTATGTTCAGAAGATGAACGAAAGTCTTACGGGTTTGGAACTAATTAATTAAATGACAGAATTTTCATTTTTGGGTGAACTAACCCTTTAAGTACCATTTCATTTCATTGTATGGAAAACCGAAGATTGTGCAAAATTTTTCCTTTTGTTTTCCACAGAAGGCAGAAAGTTATAGAAGGTTTAGAACAGCATGAGGATGAGTAAATGATTAACTTAATGGTGAACTACTCCCTTAGGGTGTTGTGGCATGTGTTTTGTGGTGTTTTAGTCCCAGATCAGACCTGGGCTGCCTACAGAACTACAGTTCGTCATTGACTTCCTTCAACCTCTTCTCCTCCAGGAAGGCCACCAGTGAATCCCTCATGTCCACCACGTCCAGCATCTCCTGCAGGATCCGCTCCTCCTGTGCTCGCTGCTCAGGGGTCTTCTCAGATTCTACACGCACAACAACATAGCAACATCTTAATGCATGTGTGCATACGTTACATAAAAAAAATAATATATAACTAGTGACCGCACCAGCGGGCAATATCGTTCTGATAAATCTAAGCGCACGCTGCAGTTTTGTAAGATGGATTCTGATTGGCTGTCAATGTTTTTATCGTTCATCAGCTGGAAAAAAAAAATTCTGATTCCAACGATATTGTTCCTCTGTGCCGTTAGCGTTAAAGTTAGGGTGTGGAGTCTGCTATTCTTTTATTTTTAGAAAGATTTTTAGAACTATATCTTTATCGTTGTAGTTATCGTCCTTGGTGTGAATAGCCCTTTAGAATTAAGAATTTAAATCAAATTAATACTATCTTAGAAATGTTAGTATTTTAATCATAATAATAATAATAATAATATTAATTCAAATTATTTAAATATTTAGAAATATTATAATAATTAAAATATTCAATATTGCATAATTTAATACAATAAACTCTATTGAAAAATATTTTAATACATTAAGCTTTTATGACTTAAAAAAAATTGACAGATGGACTATTTGTAATTCATTCCACAGGACTATTAAAGTGACTATTATATAAAGAGAATATGATGACAAGTAACACTGTATTTCAATATGAACAATAATTGAATTCTAATTTATTATTAAATTATTTAAATTAATTCAAATTATTTAATATTAAATACAATAAAAAAAAATGTGTCTTGCATTTGCTCTGCATTGGAACATGTGCACTAACAGCAAAATTATAATAATAATATATATTTATTTTATTATTACACATGAAGCTTTTATGACTTCATATTAACTGACAGATGGACTTTTTGTAATTAAATCCAAATTCATTTGTCAGAAGAACACATGACTATTTAAATGAATATTACATAAAGAGAATATAATGATTATATAATTACATGTACAGAACATGGTATATTAGCGACCATTTACAAACTGAAATAGAATCAAACTAGTTTGAACAGAATTATCTTTAATTTCCCACCATCCATTTCCATGTATCGCCGTAGCTCCATCTCTAACATGCTCTGTTTGTCTTCCAGCTCCAGCTGTCGAGACCTTTGAAACACAAAACCAGAATCACACAAATATATGATGCTGCTGTTAGCACAGCCTGTAATTTAGTTTCTAACACAGAGCCAATCCATGATAAATACATGCAAAGCGGTGGGTTAAATAAATGAGGCCACTCTGAGCATTCATCTTAAGCATTAGTGCTCAAAGACATGCAGAAGAGAGGTTTCCAAGGGCAACGAGACTGAGCTGGCTTTCAGTGAGGTTTTCCTTTACACATGCAAAAATAAATGATGCTCTTTGAGCAATAACTGCTATTGAGCTCCTTAAATGTGCATTGTATTAATGCTGATGTTACCACTTGGTTAAACAACCAATATGTTTATTAATTCAATTAATAACAGTGATCAGACTTACGCCACCATGAGATCAGACTCCTCTGAGAGTAGATTGTTCTTGTCCTGGACCAGATCAATCCACTGGTCAATCGTTTCAGGGTCACCTGACACTAAAACACACATACATCCACACAGGAGGTTACGACACCAACAGCAACAAGATCTCCTTTATCCTCAGTCGTCGCCACACTATGTCACCCATTTGCTTCTCTTAATCAGCTTACAGTGCATCCTGGGATGCTTTTAAAACAGTATTGAAGGAGTTGTATGCAGGGCACAAAAAGTTCAAAGTAATATAATTTAAAGAAATGTATATGCAAAAAAAACTCATTTCAAGCATTTTATCATTTGCATAATGAGAAACATAAATTAAAGCTTTAAGTTACGTATTTGCATATAAAAAAATATTCATGTTCATTGAAACTCTTATACGTTAATAAAACATCTGCTGAATTGTCCTAATGTTAGACAGTAGCGCTGGGTTGATTTCTCAATTTTAATCCATACTCTTTAATCCAGATTCTTAAATCCAAATAATCAATATTTTAGTCTATGCTCTTTTCAGATGATGCATGAACAAAATTTGGTTTAGTTTAGGGTCCAATTCTCACTATTATCTAGTTGCTTATTAGCATGCATATTACTAGGATATTGACTATTTATTAGTATATATAAAGCTCATATTAATGCCTTATTCTGCATGAAGATATTTTACATTCCTCAATCCTACCCAATACCTAAACTTAACATCTATCTTACTAACTATTAATAAGCAGTAATTAGGAGATTATTGAGGCAAAAGTCATAGTTAATAGTTAGTGAGAATTGGACCCTAATCTAAAGCGCGACCCAAAATTTCACTAAACATTTTTTGTAGAGCCAATAATTCGCAATGATTTTTTATCTGAAACAAAGTCTTAGGCCGTTTCTCAATATGCGTTCTTGTCTGTACTTGTGTTCTTGTGGTCATCAGTGACGTCATCAGTCGCTGCCCCACAAGTACTGTCCCAATACACAAGTTTGCATTTTGGCAAGAACGGTTATAAATCCCGGAAGTGTTCTTGACACGCCCATTTTACCGAGGATGCATCGGTTGGTAACTTGTGTGAACTTGATGGCAGAAATATCCCAGCATTCATTTCGGCATTCGAGGAAGGTCAATACAGCAAGTCGTTTTTCTACAATTTCGTACGCTATTTCATCACTAAATTCACTTCTGAGAACATTTGATGTGAGAAATCAACTGTGTAGATTTCAAATATTGGCATTTTTACAAAAATTTATGGCGAATCGAAAATGTGCTCAAACGTTTTCGGAAGTGAGAATCTCCATAAGCGTTGCTTTATTGTTATGAATATACATTACATTGTTGTAGAGTAATCCCTTGAGCTGAGGGTAGGCTTGGGCGATAAAGCCTGGCTGTTATCGTCAATAATTCTCGTTATGTTTGGGTACTGCAGACGGCGTCTGTGCGGGGCTATTATTGCGCAATACCAGCAAGAACACATCGTCTCAAACTGTCAGCAGCGTTCTGTGTGTTCGTCACCATGTGAGTTCATTCTTCCAAGAACAACTAGCAAGAGCATTCTCCCCATGAACACTAGTGCGTTCTTTGCATTCTTGGTTTTGAGAAACACCCTTAGTTTTCAAATTCTGTCAATTTTATAACAAACAACGTCACGTAATGTTACATTTGCCTCAAAAAAGCCATTCAATTACCATAAATCAATAGTTAGCTAAGAGAGGATCATTTTTGTTAAATATATATTCACTATATTACAGATTCATTATATTTTTACTTAATCTGTTCTTCAATATTTAGTATATGTTTGAATAAATTCAGCATGAAAACTATTTTATGACAACCTGAACCAACGTAAAAAAATTAATAAAAATAAAAAACAGTGGAGCAGAAACATATTTATGTCATTAAAGAGTTAATATTATTGTCCAAATGTTATTATTATAAAAACTGCCTTATGTGCAATGTAAATGTTCAATTAATTGTGCCAATTGAAAAGTTTACAACATTAGTTTTTCCTTGATAAAAATGGACTGTACTGTATCTGAAATACATATCCAAATGAAGTGATATTGAATCAAAATTTAATCGAAAGCTTGTGAATCGAAATGCCCGGCTGTATTAGACAGCTCTTATTGTAACTCTGAAAACAAAATAATCTTGGTACGTCTTGGTGACGTGCAAGTGTGGGGTTAACAAGTTCACTGGGTTTCAGTGAGAGTCTTAGCACACACACATTCTGACTGCTGTATAATGTGACGAAGTGAAGTCATTAGTGGTGCATGTAGATGGATGAGATGTCATACCAGCCTCTCCTCTCAAAACTCTCTCCAGCTCCACTCCTTTCTCTTCCAGTTCTTTAAAGGTCACTTCTATCTCATCCAGCCGTCTCTGAATCGTCTGTGTGGGCGTCAGAACCAGAACAGTATCAGACCAAATGAGAATGAAACTCAGATCACTCTATTTTTCATCTTGATATAAATTGATGCTGATTTTTCTTTTAAGTGGCATGTGTTTTCTGTTTTGAAGCATTATGGGAAACAATCTACACAGTATAGCTTTGAGCTTTATATAGCTTTATATTATATCTCACCTGAGCTTTGTGGAAGCGCTGGATTTCGCTCATTCTAGCTTTCCGCTCCAGAGTTTTCATCCTCTTTAGGTCCCGTTTCTCTGACTCAGAAATCTCATAATCGCCCCCCTGAACACATACAACACAAACCTACAGTCAACAATTTCTTGGGAGAATTGAATCAGTCTACCAGAAAACATGATCTCATGATCATGATTCAGTGCTTTTCTGCCAAAATAAAAGCTTAATTGTATGGAAATGAAGAAATTAAGACATAAATATTAGTAATTTTACAGCTGTACAGTATCATTATTTTGTCTTTTGTAATCTTTTATCAAATACTCTGTTTTTATTTTACAATGAAATATTACAATAATAACACTTTTTTTATATATATATTTGAAATTATTAATAATTATTAGTTTTATAGTCATATTAATATAGAATACTTTTTTTTTTTTAAATACTTAAATTTAATAATTATTATTATTATTATCATTATCGTCATGTACATTTTTGGGCCAAATTGTGCAGCTTCACAAACAAGCTAGTTGCATTTTAAAATCACAAAAAAATTATATATCTATATCTATATCTATATCTATCTATTAGGGCTGGGAATCGATTAAAAAAAATTAACTAATTAATTGCACAATTTGCTGTAATTAAAGGGGTGGTTCGGGATTTTTGACATCGGACCTCATTTTTAAGTCAGCCTGGTTGTTATTCATCAGTGGAGACATTTAAAAAAAAAAATTATCCAGTCCTTATATTTGGATAGTTAGCCGATGCTAGGCTAGCGTGAGTCAATGGTATATGTTAGCCAGCCATTAAAAACCGTTTTACCCACTCCACAGTGCACCAAACGCAAATCAATTATAACACTAGACTATCGATGTATATGTCCGTTGAGAGAATAATGTTAGAAATCAAACTTACCTTTCATCTCAATGCATTAGTTATAATTTGTTCCCTGTAATCATAAGCCTTGTCTACAGCAGCAGCGGAGTGATATTGATTACCTAGGCAACCGAGTGAGCCGGTACACACATGACGCAAGTGTATTTACCTGCCGCTGGTACACTGATTACAGTGCGCTTCTGTTCTGTGTTTACTTTTTGCCGCATTACTAACCGGAGCAAAGTAAAATTCCGCAGCTGCTGAGAAACTAGTTCCTTTGGGATCATTGAGATGAAAGGTAAGTTTGATTTCTAACATTATTCTCTCAACGGACATATACATCGATAGTCTAGTGTTATAATTGATTTGCGTTTGGTGCACTGTGGAGTGGGTAAAACGTTTTTTAATGGCTGGCTAACATATACCATTGACTCGCGCTAGCCTAGCATCGGCTAACTATCCAAATATAAGGACTGGATAATTTTGGAAAAAAAATGTCTCCACTGATGAATAACAACCAGGCTGACTTAAAAATGAGGTCCGATGTCAAAAATCCCGAACCACCCCTTTAATTGCAATTAATTGCATTTCCCCCAAGCTTGTAATCATCAATATTTAAACTTAGAATAACCTAATTAAATTAAACAACACAGGGAAAAAAAAGGAACAGAAAATAGCCCTGTATTAAAATAATATTGAACATCAATATATCAATATATTATTATTTTTCGATAATTAATCAATCAACATCAATCAATTTAACTTTTTTATTTTTTTTTTACTAATTATCAAAATAAAATATAGTCCTACAAAGCTATTATTACCAGAGCATGTGATCAGAGCATGTCATTTTACCATTGTTGCCCAGCATGACTATACCAGCTCAGTCTATACTGAGTCTATAGCCTATGCTATTGCAAACAGAAGTCTACTACTGAGAAATTTCACGTTATTTGAGCGGACTTTGCTTTTCCAGTGTGTGATCGGTACATGATTGGAGCGTTTGGGCCGTTAACGACAGAGCAGAACATTGAGCAAAGAGCGCAGCAGCGCGCCGACACACACACACACACACACACACACACACACACACACACACACACACACAATTTATCCATTTATTCAAATTAAATCGCAAAGATTAACGCGTTAATTCCCCCAGCCCTAATATATATATATATTAGTTTTTCCCCCCAAATCATGCAGCCCTAGTTGATGAAATGGCATCAAAGTTTTGTTTGGGGACATCACAATCAAGCATTATCAAAACAATAACTGTATATTCCTACCTGTTTGTAAATTAGGTTTATAAAATCTGGTTGGTATGGATGGAAATTTGGTCTTCTGACTAAATAAGTTCTCAGAATGAAACTAATTTAAACATATTCCCACCTTGCAATCCAAAAAATGGTCTTCTTCTTGAAGATCCTCTTCGTCCTCTTCTTCGTCATCGTCAGCACCTTCTTCATTATCATCTTCTGATACATAATGGTCTGGTTGAGTTTGTTCTGATGAGAGAATTCATACCAAAAATCAGCTACTAAGTTTAACCTAAAGCCGTTTAGAAAGAAGTACAAAAACATTGGGCTTCCAACCTGAAGGTCCGACTCGGAGGACGCTGAAGCGCTGCTGTAGCCGTGGTGAAGACAGATTCCACGGGGAAAACTTGGAGCGTGTCTTTCCGTGCTGCGATTGGATGGTGGGCGGAGGTTCGCTCTTCCTTCTCACGCAGCGACGGTTAAGCTGGTTCTGCAAGCTCTTCCGTGTAGCGATGCCTCCGCTCCAGTATCCCTCCTCCTCGACTCCTTCATGCTGCTTGGAGGAAGAGGAGGTGGAGGCTGCAGAAGACGAGGCGGGCGTCTCAGAGTCCGAATCCTGGCTGAGAAGGTCAGCTTTTTCCTCTTCGCTCAGCTGAAGTTTGCGCAGGGACGGTTTGGGTTTGGAGCCAGGTGTTTCCTCAGGTTCCTCTGGGATATTTGAGGGTTCTGGCACCACGTTATGGACAGTGCGAGGTTTTGGGAGCGGAGGGTTGAGCAAAGCTCTGGAACTTCGCGGGGCCGGCACTGGAACTGACGGGCTGCTGTTATTTTGTTGGTTCTCAATGCCTGTGCTCTCTGGATTGAGCTCTGAGGGTTTGTGTGGTTCATGAGATTCCTTAAGGTCAGGTGACAGATAGTCATCTTGCTCCGTGGGAGTAGGGCACTCATTCGATTCTTCGAAGTCAGGGTCAACAGATATCTTATATGAGCCCTTCCGTCTTACAGAGACATGTGGAGGAGGCGATGCCATCTCTACAGTTTCACCATTTTGTGTCTTTTCCTTATCATCCTCTTCATTATGACTATTCTCAACATGATTCTAGAAAACAGAAAAACATGACATTATTGTGATATTTTGGGCCTGAGATATATTCTGTGTTCATGAACACAAATGTTAGTCCATCCATCCATCCATCCATCCCTACTACTTTTTGAAAGAAGCATCTTCTGCTCACCAATGCTGCATTTATTTAATCAAAAATACAGTAAAAACTGTAATATTGTGAAATATTATTACAATTTAAAAGAACGGTTTTCTATTTTGATATATTGTAAAATGTAATTTATTCCTGTGATGCAAAGCTGAATTTTCAGCATCATTACTCCAGTCTTCAGTGTCACATGACTCTTCAGAAATCATTCTAATATGATGATTTGCTGCTCAAGGAACACTTTGTATTATGAATGTTGAAAACAGCTGCGCTGCGCTTCATATTTTTGAATCAGTGTCTTCTTCTACGGTTAATTTTAGATTTCAGGTCAAGAATGGTCGTGGTTGAGCATATTGAAGAGCATCTATCAACAATAACGTGATCAGAGTAGTACGATTCTGAGAGAATCAAACACATCCAGCTAACTGTGAGAGTTGAATCAGTTCAGTTACTGACTAGTTCATATGGCATGTTAAAAATGAACATTATGAGTTTTGTTAATATTTTTAACTGTATCAGATCAACCGCTAGAAAGACTAAAAGGCTAATAAGAATTGGAAAGTCATTAAAAAGTCTGTGTAAACACACCTTTTGTAAGTGTCGTTTTAAATTTACTTGGTAACTATCACATCATTTGCAAATGAAACTAAATTTCTTTTTTTCCAAATATGTAATTACTTTACAAATACTTAAAGAATCGATTTGTTCATGAAACTGTTAAGGTTTCAGAATCAGTCAGAGGAATGTGTTAAACTGTCCAGTCCCTATAGCCAACATGAATAACAAGCAAACTACCAAAATAATAACATTTTAAGATAAGATTAAGATAACTGAAGTTTGTTACCATCACAGTCAAGGTACAGTCGACTACATTAGCAAAACTTCACAGGCAAAAATGTCCATTGTCTATGGTCAATAGTGTAATGATATATGAAGCACAACTCACACATGCAAAATTCCAGATCACAGATTCCTATTGAAATTACTCTTATTTTGACGAAAATTCCCCAACCAACACTAAATGGGACCTTAATACAAGGATGCATATTACACATGTTGGCTAAGCACTCTCATCTTCATTTGGGTACTTATATTATGATTGATTAAAATAAGTAGTAGTGTCCTCAGATTAGGTAACTGTTAGTTACCTAACAGTTACCTAATAAGTTAAGCCAACACAAAAGTGACAGCAAAAAAATATCATCAGCTCACAGAAAACTGCATCAGCTCTTAGGAGTCTTATGACCAACCACTACGAAATCCAATACCACAAGCACTGCTTTACACACACACACACACACACACACACACACACACACACACACACACACACACACACACACACACACACACACACACACACACACACACACACACACACACACACACACACACACACACACACACACACACACACTAAAACACTATTTTACTCGAGAGCAAGAGAGGAAAGGAAATGTTTTCCCTGACGCAGCAGCTGACCCACATTAGATCTCGTCATAACAAAATGGCTGAATATATCTCAGTGAAGAAAAGACCATCAGTCTATCAAGACCAAAAAAAAAAAAAAAAACTACCACAACCACAGAAAGCACTCTAGCAACTCCATAGTCACCTAGAGTTTTGCCAAGGTCCTCATAGATTTTCTTCAGAAAATGTGAAAATAGTGTTACAATCCTATATTCCCATGGTATTCCTGTGGTATCATGTCCTAATAGATCATATTTCATATTTCTGTGTACATGAACTACAGAACAATGACTTGCTAATGAAAGTTATTACGCTACCCACACTCTCAGTGCAATATCGACACTAAAAATAATGAACGTTCCCAGTATCCTCACACAAGAGATCCGACGGTAAATAGGAGGCAATCAAGCGTCTCATTAGCTCTGATGTGATTCATACCTGTGAGCCTCTGTGACCTTCATCACCCTCCTCTTCCTCAGCCACTGAGTGCTGCTCACAGAAGAATCTCCCTGAAGAAAAATCTAATTCAACAACATGCTCAGGAGCAGCTGTAAATATGAAGGGCTGTAACATGGATGCACATGCAGTTTTTTTTCAAACGAGCAGTGAATTATTGAACAAGCCCCACTTTTCTTGTTGGGAAAGCAGGATCATGTAAGAATCATGGACCACAGGTGAAACTGGAGGTTGGCTGTAATTTACATGTGTTGTAATAGCCATAATCTAATAAGACAGTGTTCCACACTGTACGAGTTATGAATAGCTTTAAAAGGTTATGTAATATTTTATTTAACATCAAGATGTTTCATTCCTTATGACAGCAGATGAGAAACAAGTGCATGATAAATAATACAATAACATTTATTACGTAATGTAAAAAACGAAAAACAATGCTGAAATATTTATTATTTTTCAGAACTTAGTTAGGCCTACATTGTACCTAGTTAGGCCTACATTGTACCTACTATTAGCCCTTGATCTACGAAACTAAACTAAAATAAAAACGAAACTTCCCCATGACACGTGGGAAAAAAATATGTATATCGCGGCCACGAATTAAAGGGATACTCCACTTTTTTTGGAAATAGGCTCATTTTACAACTCCCCCAGAGTTAAACAGTTGAGTTTTACCGTTTTCGAATGCATTCAGCCGATCTCCGGGTCTGGCGGTAGCACTTTTAGCATAGCTTAGCATAGATCATTGAATCGGACAGGACCATTAGCATCTCTCTCAAAAAAATGACCAAAGAGTTTCGATATTTTTCCTATTTAAAACTTGACTCTTCTGTAGTTACATCGTGTACTAAGACCGTCGGAAAATGTAAAGTTGCGATTTTCTAGGCTGATATGGCTAGGAACTATACTCTCATTCCTGCGTAATAATCAAGAAACTTTGCTGTCGTACCATGAGTCCAGCAGGCGTAATGATATGACGCAGCGCCTGAAAATAGGTCTAATAGGTTAGACAAACTTAGTCCCGGTCACGTTGGAAGTTACTGATGGGGACTATTTTCAGTCGTTCCCACGACTTGCACGTTTTACTAATTCGTTCCCTCGTTTTACTAAATCGTGCGCATGATATAACAATTAGTTACCTTGTTTTAATTCAATTAAATTAGTATAAAAAAAAAAAAAAAAAATATGAAGCTTTGGGTCTTTTGGGCTTACCCATGTCGGAGTGGAAAGTGTATCCGCCCTGCCGCAGGGTGGAGCCGCAGTGATAACAGCTGAAACAACTGCGATGGAAGAACTTGCCCTCGGCGCTTCCTCTCTCCAGCACGTAGAGATGATTCTTGCAAAAGTAACAGAGCTCACTGCCACACGTCTCTGATGAGGACATCGGTTCCACAGGCGCCGCACACTGGACATGAACAACGGTTTAAGATACTGCACTGATAATTCATATACAGCAATGAATTAAAAGACGTGACAAATGGAACCAAAGTTGTGTGTGTCAGAGTACAAATACTTAAAGTTATTTTATTCAAATTTTATTTAAATCGAATAAAATACTAAATTATCAATAAATAATGCACAAAAGATACAATAAACACTCCATATTTTAACAAATTTTACAGTTCTAAGCTCTCTACTGTTTATTTGTAATTGGGGTTTCAAGTTTTAAATAAAACTATTTCATATATGTAAATTAAATAATATTTTAATATCTTTAATAAAATATATATTAAAATTCAATATTAAATTGAATTAAAAAAGGAATTTACCTTTTTTTTAAAAAAAATTTCATTTTTGATCCTGACCTGAGAGATTTTTATTTATTTAAAAAATGTATTATGTAATCAAGCCACCCATATTGTATCTACAATTCTATCATTTGTTGCATATACTGCTAAAAACCACGGAAATAACAAGAGAATATCGGTCTTCACTCCAAGCAGGTGTTTAACACGTCACAATAACACTTTAGTCACCATTTAAATGAAGAACTATATTTCAACCCTTACTTTTTCCTCTTTCACATCCTTCTCCTCCTCTTTTTCCTTCATCTTTTGCTTTTTTGGTCCTTTCTCCGAAGCCAGTCGGTCCTGAGAGACACGGGTCACATGATCTCATTTATAGCTCAGGTTACGTAATGTGGCGACAGCAGATCGACAGAAATAAACAATGATTTCACCGTTATCATGCACTGCAAACGGACAGCAAGCAAACACTAGCATCCCCCTTTCTCTCGTCCTTTCATTATTCGCTTTCCCTCGTGTAACTTCCTCATTGTGGCCGCAGCATGGGAGTATTTGGCTGTGGCAACAGCTGTGTGTAATGGGGGCGTTTAGTGTTTTCCTAATGTTGTGGTTCATTACGACAGAGATTGCACATGATTTCATGCTCTATTTAACCCAATACACCAAAGATGACCTTTGACAGGCACCACTGCTACACTGTAAACAAAATGGGGGTTTGTTTTACATAACACGCAGGTGTTTGCGTACCCTGCGTCTCTGGAGGGAGTTGCGCTTGAGCGTGTTGAGGAAGGAGACGGCCAGGCGGGTTCTGGACAGCGAGAGGGTATTGTTGGGGGAGAGGCTGTTGCAGCGTTCTGAGGAAGACAAGAAGAATGGAAATAGTGAGAAGAAAATAAATGGAAACAGATGTCAAGTAACTGTCTCCCAGAAATAGTTTCACATTTATATTTGTAGATTGGTTAACATGTTTACTCACGCAGGGCTAAAAGTAAAGTAAAATGCATTCATTAAAATAAGTTTGAGGCAAAGAAAGAATATATAACATTTTTATGTAAAGTCAAAATGCTTATAAAGCCATAAAAACAGATTCCAGATAATAAACAAAACAAAAAATTAATCTGTCCCATAACATGATCTATTATTTAAGCTTTTCATATTGCAGCAAAACCTTAAGAGCATTGTACTTTAATTGTAGTCCTACAACTCATAACATATAAATAAATACATTTAAATTAAATGTAAAATAATAAAAAAAAATTTTTCATAAAAAAATAATTAAACGTACAAAAATCAACACTGAGAAAAATGTACATTAAATATGCTATGATATCACAAAATTTATTTTAAACATCAAACATATTCCACACAAACACACACGAGTGAACAAGAAAAACATCATTTATAATCTCTTAAATGCAATATATTATTTCATAATCCAGAACAATCTTACATAAACCGTGCATTTTAGATGCAATTTAGATGCAATTGATCAAATCATTTCAGCAATACATAAAAACGGAAGCAAACTGAAATAAAAAAAATAACCATTGCGTTAACAAAAAAACAAAACCGAATGAAATATCCTCCTACCCTTTAAACTGCAACAAATTCGAGTCGTCACATTCAATATGCGCTTTGCAGTGGCGTGTTAGAGATGAGCTGTATTGGATCCCACCCCCTTCCCCAGAATACACACATCCAGAGCCTGCGTGAGTGACAGCTCAACCTGGAGAACATCTGTGTGAGATCCCCTCCCAAACACAGCATCCAACAACTAAACGCTGAATCCAGCTCCCTAAAGCCCCTCTAACGGCTGTGATTCCTCTTCAACAGATGCCGTTTCAAAATCCGTCTCATAGAGCGGTGTGTGTGTGGAGGCTGGAATCAGATCCACTCCCACCGAATCCTCCGTAAGCAGCTGATTTCTCCCCAGCTGAGTGCATTTGCTGCTGCAGCCGCTGCTGTCAGACTACAGACTACAGCAGAAAACTGCCTGTTCACAGCAGTGCATGCTGGGAAGGGATCTTAAAGAGACAGTAGCGCTGCTATTATAAGAGTTTGCCTCTATAGTCCATACAGATCATGCATTAAAATCTGTTACGGTCTGTGGTTTAGTCTGTGTCTTATGCTTTTTTTTTTTTGTTCCTCCCTTGTTTACTTTGGCGTCGTTCTATCTCTATAGGCGCGCGCATGCTCTCTTTCTGTTAGGTTGACGCACATGTTCATCATTTGAAAGGTAGCTGATTGAAATCGGCAGATAAAAGACACCAATTTGGAGGAGAAAGAGGAGAGATGAAAGACTTACGCAGCCTCTTTATGTTTTATGTTATTTGTGTTTTGTTATGCTTTGCGTTTCATATTTCTCTTTGTTAGTTGTTGTCCGCTCTTTTAAATACTTACTTGGTTGGCATGTTGTTTGATTTTGCTTATACATTGTCTTGAGTGAATTAATAAAATCGTTCTGAGCAGTGGCGTTGTTCACTCATTTTTGTTTGTTAAATTATTTCACTAGAAGGGACGTCGTAACAAAACCAAGCTGAAAATGTCCAAGTATAAGGATCGTACATGAAGGCAACAAATTGTTTTATTATATATTTCGGACAACCATTATAAGTGCCTTTCATAATTGTGAATTATGAATTATGAATCATTACCTGCTGGTGTATCTTTCTCGGTGAGAGCGCTGCGTATCTGTGTGAGGTAGACCACCATTGAGAGCTGGTCGATTTTTCCGCAAGTGGTCATATCAGCGGCATGCATGATGGGAGCGATGCCAAACACTTTCTCCACGATGTCAAAGGCCAGCTTATTGTTCGCAGTGATGTTATATTCATCTAGACGAGACATGTCACTGAAAGAGAGGACAGCATGCATATTATTTGTATGCACTTATTGTGTATACCCAAACTGTTGAACGATAGAGTATCAAGCAACAGTTTATCATAACATAATTGGGCTCTGCATGTTAAATCCATTCTGTTTCTTGATGGTCAGGTGATCTTACATGAGTTCAGGTCTGAAGCTGTGGATGAGAGCGCAGAGAGCCAGGCCGGACCTCCAGGACTCGCTCAGATCTTTCACCTTCACGTGCTCGTACCCCGCTGTGTTCTTCTGACACCAGGACAGCAGTTCCTCCAGACGTCTGATAGAGTCTAAACACACACATTTAGTTCATCACTTCACAGGTCTGTGCTTCTGTGCATTTTCATCGGGTTATGAAACCCTAAAACACATTTTTGACATGTAATCAGATGCATAACGCTAATATCTTAACATATATGAACAGATGATGCATATTATTGAAAACAATGATATCCTACGTTATTTTGAATTGTTGAAAACATTTTTTATAGCTTTTTTTCAACATATACTCAATTAAAATAGTAAATACACCCTCAGTGTGTTATAAGTTAAAGTGATACAAGTTACATATACATATGTATATATGAGGGTTTGTGTATATATGATAAAGTAATATATAAGTATGTATATGTGAGGGTTTATATATATATATAAGATAAAGTAATATAGAAGTATGTAAATATGAGGGTTTGTGTATATATGATAAAGTAATATATAAGTATGTATATGTGAGGGTTTATATATATATAAGATAAAGTAATATATAAGTATGTATATATGAGGGTTTGTGTATATAAGATAAAGTAATATATAAGTATGTATATGTGAGGGTTTATATATATATATAAGATAAAGTAATATATAAGTTTATAAGTTAAAGTATGTGTCGTATGGCATTTACCTTTTCTAGGTTTAGATTTTAGGATGGGTTTCAACTGTTTGTTGGGTTTACTCTCATCCTCTACTTCATACAGACGCTTGACCTTTAAATTGAACACAAACAGACTTAAATAAAACTCTCTGATGATAAAAACACTTTCATTAATTACTAATCATTGCTAGGTAGTTCAAGCAGCTTTTGCATGCGTGTAAGTTTGTGTATAGGACCTGTCTGGGTTGGATAGAGGACAGGTTGACGTTTGGGTAACGCGTGGATGGATCGATGCTGTAGGCAATGTATTTCTTGCTGGTGTTCTCTGGAGTCGTTTGAGAGAGCAACTGATACACGCTCTCCCTGTAGAAGACATTCACAGCATAATGCACTAATGCACTATTTTAATCATTTGTGCATTTTATATTGATATTGATAAATACATTCACTTCCGTTCAAAGTTTGGGGATGGTAAGGAATTCATGTTTTTAACAGAAGATTGAATTAAAATAGAAATCTTTTGTAACATTATAAACGGCGTAAAAACTCTGTACCTCTCCGCGATCACCTGCAGGGGTGGCAAACCTTTTCCCCAATTCCTGACCATCCACGCCGTGTCAAGCGCAGCCAGGAAACCACGAGCAATGCCAGTGCCAAGAGGCCAAAATGGCTGCAATAAAATAATAAAATTAAAATAAAATCTAAATATATTTTAGTCTATCTATTATGATAGCTTTAATAAGGTTTGATGGCCAATGCCAATATGACGGACAGTATTATGTAATCTATACTGTTTTACTTGTATTGTTTTAAACAGTGCTTACATTAAACCAAACTCAACGAAACAAAGTTTTGATCCAATCCAAGCCGATCTGAGAAAGCAGCGGCTGTTAATCGTACGTGATTATTTCACCACAGTGCTCGTCTAAACTAGTGACCTGATGAATAAGTACGAAGTACGAACATTTATTTATTTGAATGAAATATTTTAATCACTATTCGGTGTCAATTTTCATAGTCAATCATTTTACTGTATGTAATTTACATGTTTATGCACAAAATTCGTAATTAATATTCCAAGTAGTTGACTGTCATTCTCCTCGACGCTGTGTGTGTTACAGTTTAAGATTAATTAAATATTTAACATCATTACATTTATTTAAGGCACGCCAGCGCATCCATCCATCCATTCAAATATTTTAAAAGAATAGAAAAAGAGCACCAGCGCACACAAGCAATTCTATTTATCAGTCAAATTCATTTAAGAATGTACACTCAACCGGTATGAAATATGGTCAGTAAGAGAAAAACAACGTTAATGAGAAGATGAGCACTGGACTGTTGCAAGTTAGTGGGGAAATATATTTATTTATTATTCAGAATTCACAGTTGGAAAGAAAATAGGAACATTTCAGCAGGTTCAAGATAAATCATGTTAACGCAGAGAACATGATTCACTGTTTTAATCAATTGACAGCCATAAAACGTAGTAATAATCTGCGTTCTCGTGTATGCAGGCGTGCTGAACGCTGTTACGGGAAACTCCCGAGTTGTAATAAGTAGAACTAGGAAGTAGTTGTGCAAGTAGTCCATTGTAAATGGAACATTATAAAGTGCAAACAAAGACTCTTTAGTACATTTGAAACCCCCAGTTTAAAAATAAGTCCCGAGATAGTTAATTGCTTTCATTATCAGTCTAAATGTCAATAATAACACTGAATTATTAAAATTAATAATTATTATTAATCTTCATTATTTATAAATGTACTGTAGCTCAAACAGTAGAGCATGGCACTAGCAATGCCAAGGTCATGGGTTCGATTCCCAGGGAAAGCAAGAACTGATAACAATGTGTACCTCGAATGCAATGTAAAGTGCTTTGGATAAAAGCATCTGCCAAATGCATAAATGTAAATGCTATATTAAAATGCTAATATCTGCAGATACCACTGTGGACGCCAATTCATTTTTAAACTATGTAACAATCAATAAATGTCATAATGTTGTCATTAATAATACATTTAACACTGATCATGTTTACTCATACACTATGGTAATAACACACCTCTACCAGAGAGTCTCCCACCAATCCGATGAGCAGTTTCTTCCCTTTCCTCTCCTTCACCAGAGACGCGTTCTCTGCCCTGTGCATGGAGGTGAAGTCAAACACGGCCACGTCAGGGCGGCCCGCGTGGTTCTTCGCAAACTCCATGTCCGGCAACATGTGATTTGTGGAGAAGTCGGCGGCATCGTATGCGTACTCCTGCAGAGCCTCCTGGTTAATGTTTGCGGACGCGAGCAGCTGCTCGACATCAGAGAAGTCCTGAGGACGAGAACGCTTTTGATCAAGACAAGGAGGGTTTAATGTTAAGGCCCGTTCACATTGAGAACGAGAACTATAAAGATAACTATCTTAGCGTCAACACCAACAGACGATCTCGCTCTGTTTATTCTAAGCGCGTGCTTGTCTGTAACTTTAAATGCTTGAGCTCGTTACAGCAGGATGGATTCTGATTGGCTGTCAATGTTTTTATTGTTCATCATTTGGATAAAATCATTCTGAAAGTGATTCCAACGATATCATTTCTCTATATAATTTCTTATATCATCAATTATACAGTAGTTATAGCTTTGGTGTGAACTCTGCTATTCTTTAATGTTGAGAATGATTTTTAGAAATGTATCTTTATCGTTTTCTTTATACGTAGTTATCGTCCTCGGTGTGAACGGGCCTTTAGTCTTTCATTATTTCATTTGTACTCCATTTGCACTTCAATATACAGCTTGCATTTCTATCAGAACACAAATAGCAACTGACTGCAGCTATTCCTGTGAGAATACAGTGACAGGAGAGGACAAGAATAGCTGGACAACAGTGTGAGGATTGATAAATGTGTTTGTAAGTGTAGATGTGAGCTGGAAACAAGTTGAAACGTCACCATACACCTCTGCTGATAAAATCAAGGCCTCTTTTCTAGGCTCTGTTTAGCTTTTCTATGAAGTATTCTCAAAGTCATTGCATGTGTCACACTGTGTATCATACCTGCTTTATAACTCCTTTTTTTATCAAGCTCGCTTTTTTTGCAGTCATCACAAAATAGTGGGTGTCATCTTTGTAGTAGACAATGTTCTCTAGATCAACGCCTGAAAAACACAACAAACAACAGGACAGATGAAGGGGCGTGTGGGTTTACTTATCTATATTTTGGAAACAAACGTGCCCTAAATAGATAGCTAAATATGACACAAGGTAAAAAACGAATGAAAACAGTCTATGGAATATTCTCAGTGAGATAAGGTAAAAGTGTGTGTGTGTGTGTGTGTGTGTGTGTGTGTACCGATCTCTGACTGAAGTGCTTGAAAGAACTTCTGGTTGTATATTCGGGCCACGCCGCTGATCTCCTGCACCTGAGCCTCTTGTTTAGAATGGCGATTAACAAAGTTTGCAGTGATACCGATGGCTAACTTTCCCCTGAGCTCCTTTATCTTAAAACCTGAAGACATGGGGAAAACAACAGAAGGAAAGTTTCAATAAAAAAATTTAATAAAAAAATAATTACATTTATTTAAAATAATAATAATAACAAAATATTTAAAGAATTTAGAACAAACTGTGACTTGGATAATGAGGGTTTTTACAACAAAACAAAACAATGAAAATAAAATAATAAACAATTTATTTAATAAAATAAAATAATAAAATAAAATAGAATTTAATTTAATACCATATTCCAAGTGTTTAGTATAAATTGATTAGGATCATTAGGGGTTTTACAACAAAATAAAAAATGTAAACAAATAAAATAAAATGTATTATTAAATAAAATTATAAAATGAAATGAAATTTTAATTAAATATTCCAAGTATTTAGTAAAAAGTGACTTGAATAAGCAGAGCTTTTACAACAATTTTTTAAAAAACATTTTATTAAATATTTAATTTAAATTTAATTCAATATTTAAATTAATTTCAAAGGGAAAGTGGATTTGATAAAATCCACTCATCCGTGTAAATGTTATATTTGGCACAATGTTACCATCTGGCACATATCTTCCCCCTCCAGCCGAAATAAAAACATCAAACTGAAAAGCTGCAGCTGTGTGAGACTTAGGAGACACCCCTGCTCTCCATCCTGAGAGAGAGAAAGAAAGAAAGAAAGAAAGAAAGAAAGAAAGAAAGAAAGAAAGAAAGAAAGAAAGAAAGAAAGAAAGAAAGGAGATATAAGGCAAAAAGTTAAAGGACAAACATTATTTTTCAACTACATGACTGCAGACCTTTCCACAACAACTAGAGCTGGTTTGTACCTGTGGATCCTGATGGTTCAAGCAGACCTTCAAAGGTCACGCCTGTGTGCACCTCGACCCCCAAAATCAGGGCCAACTTCAGCAGAATCAACTGCAGCTGACGGATACCTATAGAGAAGCACAGACCTCATTACATGTGCATTTTCAGCAATAAAAGTTTCACTTTGATCCTAATTTAACAACATTAAATTTTATTCAGCAAGGGCGCATACAACTGATAAAAAGTTGAGAGATTTATAATGTTACAAAAGATTTCTATTTCAAATAAATGCTTTCTATTTATCAAAGAACCCTAAAACGTATCACAATTTCCACAAAAATATTAAGCAGCACAAGCATTTTTGACATTGATAATAATAAGTAATGTTTCTTGAGCAGCAAATCAGCATTTAAGAATGATTTCTGAAGGATCATGTAACTCTGAAGTAATGATGCTAAAAATTCAGCTTTGATCACAGGAATAAATTAAATTTTTAAATTGTAATAATATTGCACAATATCACCCTATTTTTTATCAGATAAATGCAGGCTTGGTGAGCAGAAGAGACTTCTTTCAAAAGCATATTAAAAAAATCATACCGACCCCAAACTTTGATACGTTAGGCTACATTATGGAAGCACATGTCATGTTGAATATAATTCATTTGATGATGAAACAAAAAAATATTCAACAAAACTATCCTGTAGCTTAGATATAGATTCTCACTTATGTGATGAATGGATCCGCTGCAGAATCTTCCATAGAATTTCTTTGCACCGAGGTTTTGCAGGTCTTTAATGGTGTAGGGCCACAGATGCAGGACATTATTTCTGGTGAAAGAGGTTCTTTTTTCCAGCACAACCACCTGAGCGCCCAGTAGGACCAACTCGATCGCTGTCCTGAGACCACAGGGACCCGCACCCAACACTAAACACTGACACAGAGAAAGAGACAGTGATTGGGTTTCTTTTCCCAGTGTTAAACCACTTCATAGATGGAAACATCTGACAATATTCAGGTTATTGATGGTACCTTGTTTTGGTGACATGCCTTGCCCTGTTCATAGTCCGGATGGGCGGCTCTCTTGTCGATCTTCTGCCAGAGTTCTTTGGCCTTCCAGTAGTTGAGTTTGTCCTTGAGTTTACTGTAGAACTGCTTGTAGTCCCTGGGGTCGACCTCCAGGTGGCGACAGAGCTCGATGAAGTTCTGCTGTGTCTCTTTACACGTCTGCGCCTGGACAAAGCGGTCAAACAGAGTGTGGCTGGGACTGACAGAGTCTGTTTGGTTGGTCATTGTGATGGGAGAGGCCTGGAGCCAGCTAGATGACCTGCAGAGACAAGAGAGAGAGCGAGAGAGTTTACAGAAAGATCCAAACAGAAAGAGTTACAAAACTTCAACTATGCACAGGCTGACTAAAAGGGTAGGCTATTTAAAGCAACTCTGAACATTAATTTTGGCGCGTAACTCATCTAGCACCATTTGTGCTACAAGCATGAAAGACATCTCAAATCAGGCTCGTGTGCAATTACCTTTTTAATGTGCCCCCTATTAAGCAATTTCAAAGTTTCCTAATTTGTTTTTAAATCTCATACAATAGGCTTGCATGCATCCAAAGTCAAAAAACACTTTCATTTTCTCATAATATTCAGTATCACCTCTTATCTCACAGGGCCTGTTAACACCTGCCCACTTCATGTGTTTTCTCTGATCGGATAGCTATCCGATCGTGAAAAGACACAGGGGCCGGTTACAACAACAGCCATGATATTAAGACAGTGTCTTAAGTTCTATGACCCACTAGCAGTTAGTCAGGGGCAGTCAATCTTACTTTTTGGAATCAAATTAGGCCAATCTACTTTTTTATGTTGACTTAAAAAAAAGCTATGAACAGTCTTAAAGAAAAAAAATGTATGTCTTGTAAAACTAGTCTTAGAGGTTTGTGCAACTGGCCCCAGAGGTGTAAATGCCCTCCGAAACGCATTCGAGACGGATTTAAATCCGATCGCCTCAGACCACATCAGGAGGCGGACGAAACTGGAATCTTGTTGTTGAAAACCACATATGTAAACTTTACGCCCAACAATGCTAAGAAATAAAGCGTGTTTTAGGCTATATGTCATGTCATAGCCAGATATGACAGTGCTATGCCACATGCATCGCCGCAGATGAGAAGCTGAGTATCTCTTTTCTTTTCTCACAATCGTGAAAGTGAAGTAAGTCACGGACGCACAATCATCATTATTAAAGTAAATGATGTTACCAGTGCTGTTGCCACGCTCTCCAATTGCGCTCTTTGATTCTTGAAATTAGCTGATGATCAATAAAATACAGCTCATATTTTTTGCTTTCGGTGACGTGAACTCCATTAAATCTGCACATAGCGTGGGAATTGAAGATCAGATTTATATCTGTTTTGCGGAGACACACTTATGTGGGCATGTGTAAATGGAATCGTTTTGATACATCAGATAGCTTTCCAATCAGCATAAAGGCATGAAGTGACCAGGTGTAAACAGACCCACAGTGTCTGAAACTGTTCAGTAAAAGATTTAGTCTCTCTAAACTCCTTTCCGAGAGCTTACTCTGTTCTGATTGGTCAGACAGCTCAGTCTGTTGTGATTGGTCTTCTCTGCTCTGATTGGTCAGATGGCCCAGTCTGTTGTGATTGGTCTTCTCTGCTCTGATTGGTCAGACGGCCCAGTCTGTTGTCTGTGATCCCAGTCTGTGATTGGTCGACCACTTACAGCTTGTGTCGGAAACGAAACGCTCATTACCATATCTGAATTTCAGCTCCGGATCTTCCTCAGCACTTCATACACACAGCGATACGAACAGTAACGATGGCGTCGGTTTTGACGTATCAATTTAAGCACGAGTCCTCATCCTTTGGAAGTGCATGGAAAATGTATTTGCTGTCGCAGCGCAGAAAACAGCGTCTTCTTGACATGAACAACACGAACCAAACTCTTCCAGTTCTCAGCTACAACTACAGTGTTTGAGGGTCAAAGTAAACGTTGTTCGCAGCCAATAAAGACTATATGCTGGCATGAAAATCTGTGACAAACCTACAGAGGTTTCTGCAGGAAGACTTGACTTCATGACAACTTGTTTCAGCTCAGTTCTTTCTTATGAGAAACAATAACTCCATTTATTGTGAACTTGGATCTCAGACTTTTTACATTAACCCATTCTCAAATGTCTATGATATTGTGGTTTCTAGATATGATAGGGCCCTACTTCAATGTAAACTTATAGGGTTTTATTTTCATTATTCTGAGTGCCCCAATTATGCTTTTTCAGATATTACATCTTAACAACTCCTAATAACTCATAAAAACACCTTAGCAACCACACACAACACCTTGGCAACAACAAAACCCAACAGCAGTTCTGCTTGGGCAAGTAGCGCGTCCTTTTTTCTTTAGAAATGATAAAAGTCTTGTTCTGGTATATGGAAGTATAAGAGGAACTAGTACTGATAAGTGCATGGAAAACAAATTAAGTCAAACTTTGTAAACAAATTAAAAAGCAAGAAAGGCTTAAATAGAATAGTGTTCATGGCACAATTATGTTTATGGATGTTTATGAAATTTAAACTATTACTATTTTATTTATAATGTAGGCCTAATAATAATAATAATAATAATAATATTTATAATGTGATATAATATTATATATAAAATTATAAATATTATTATTACATTATAAATAAAATGTCATACAAGTATTCAATTATAAAGCCCAAGATAACAAACATTATGAACTAGGGGTATAACGATATCCTCATGTCAAGTATTATCACGAAACTGAACTTATGATACAATATTATCACGAAACTGAACTCACGATACAATATTATCATGAAACTGAACTCACGATACAATATTATCATGAAACTGAACTCACGATACAATATTATTGCGATACTCAAAGACATATGGTAAAAAGTTAACAAAAAATGCACTGTTGATTAAAATGCTAAATTTGGTATTACATTGTGGGTGTAAATGAATAGGCTTGGACTTTGTGCTGGTAACCCAATGCACAGGACAATAGTGACAAGGATAAAAGTATTCATGATTCTGAAGCAAAATATATGTAGCAAAATATATATAAACAAATATATGCTTGCTCTCTGTCACTGACTAGATATATTAAAAATAATGTTTTTACTTTTCACTGTTACACCCCTATTATTAACAAAATACACTTACAACAAAATGGAAAGATTCAATTCCAGGTATGAGAGCCTGAACAATACAATAAAAAAAACTACATTTTTTATGCTTTGACTCTGAATGCGTTTCATGGAAACAAGTTCCACAACTTTCAACAGGAAATAAAGTATTGTAAAAGTTAATCTCTGTTAACCCAGAGGTCATGTACAGAGATAGCAGTAATGGCTGTTACAAATGACCTAATATGTCACAAAACGATTTTAGGCTAAGTCACACTAACAACAAACAAACTACTTAGGGCTGTCAAATTAAAATTAGAAATTTCGTATATTGGTCGAAATAAAAATAAAAATCCACATTCAAATGCAAAAACGGTGCATTCGAATATTAGATGTCCATCAGCTTTATCAGTGGCGCGCCGTGCACAAGATACGATGATGATAATGTATCGAGTTGTTGCATTTTAATGTTTTTGTTAGCCTTTTCAGTTTAACCCACTAGATGCAGCACTGCTGAGTTGTTCATTCAAAACATTGCAGAAATAGAGAAGCTCAATGCAGAGAAGATCTTGGTCACGTTAAAACCGAAACCAAGCCGATCACACAGAATGCATTTTCTGTGCTGCGTTTCCATTGTTTTCTATGTACACAAGCGCTAGAAGGGCATCTTTGACCATTGCACTCACGTCTTGCACAAGAGAGCAGCTTGTTAAGAAAGACATGTAAAGTTAAAAGAAGTTCAACTTTTACAAAACATGTCTTGAGACTTTTCTTTCCCCATTTCACTGCATCTCATGAGTCGGCACGTCGACTCTTTGTATTAAACTATGCATAAACACATGATGCGGTTTTGCTCATAATTGTTTATGCAATTCATGAAATTATATTTGATTTATAAACTTTAGTTTAAACGTTATGCACTTTTTTTAACAGTTATTTCATTGCTTTGAATAAACAGTTTAATGCAGTGTATTAATAAAAGGATTTTTTTCCCCTAACTGAAATGAGGCCTTATAAATAAAAAGAAAAACAATTGAATATTAGCAATGTATACGGTAAGTAAATAATTTGAATTTAGTTTTTCTGCCAGTTTTACAGCTCTAACGATGTCATGACAAACCGGGTTCTCCCTCGAAATCAGGAAATCAGGTCTCTACCAACTATCAGTTGATTGTATTGTACTAAGTACATACGAATGATATTAAATAATATATAGCTTACTATATAGTGCATAATATAACAAATTGAACGTAATTTCTTTCACTTGATAAACTGTTATTAATTAATTTTAAATTATTATTATTATTAAATAATAATAATTGCATATTAAGTGAATAACTGCACATAATTAAAAAACATTAAAGACATTTAACACTTATTTTAACAGGTAATTAATTACATTAAAAATTATTTTGAATACATTAAGGCTAATCGGCTATCTATGCTAGTACATATACTAACTAGCCTATAATGAAGATATTAATGGTAATTTTAACATAGTTAAAACAGCATTTATCATAACATGATTTTGTAGGAATTGTAATCAGGCGCTAAAGAGAGTACCTATTAAAAGTAATTTGAGTCAGTCAATGGGATTGGTTGGGGTCCTAAAGCCCGGGACACACCAAGCCGACTGTCGGCCGACTACGTTTTCTCAGTGTGTTCCGCACCGTCGGCTGAAGTTGGTCCTCGTCGGCTTTTTTCCGGCCGAATCGGCGTCGGGCCGTCTGATTGGCTGATTGTGCACGAGAATAATAGCAAAACAGTGAGAAAAGAAGTCAAAACAGTACAGATAGAAGGCTGTTCTAATGTTATGTCATCTTACATGAGTGTTCCTTGGCGAATATTTCAATATCAATATGAGCGGAGTGGAATAAAGAAAGTGTTGTTTAGCAGTATTGATATTCAAAACGATGAGCACACACCGCTTTGTTTATGGTTTGAGTATCTGCAGCCTGCAGCGTCGGTTTCCCTCTCAGAATGACGAATATAGATGAACATTTCTGCAGAAATAGACAGTTGTCTCATTTACACGCAGGCGCAGAACGCACAGTCTAGCTGACAGTCGGCTGTAGTTCTCTCGGTGTGTTTAAGACCAGCTTTTTCCCCGACGCAGGCGAAGCGAGACGACAACAGTCGGCTTTCATCAGCGCTAGTTCTTTGGCGTCGGGTTTGGTGTGTCCCGGGCTTAGAGAGACCTGATTTGTCACCACACCAGCAATATTGCATTGCAAGTCACTGGGCTCCAGGCTGAACACATAAACAGGGTGGAATACATTGCTAAGTGTTTCATGTGACTTTCTGTGTGTGCAAATATAGATTTAGCAACCCACATTTACTCACTGACTATTTTTAAGACATCACTCAGTGTCACCTGCATCTCTAGATGAATGCAAAGCGTCTGTGTTATTAAAAACTCTCCAGATCACATGGAGATTCTTACAAAGCACAAAAAGAGGCCTACGATAATTTTTGACATTCTTTCACTTTGATTCAATTGCGTACAATGAATACTTCACTTGTGTTAGGATGAGTGCAAAACACAAGGCTAGTTAAACAAGAAAAGTCACTTTGAGTTCATCACATCTGAAAAGTGAAAGCATTTTATTTAAATTTACCATCTTAAATTACTAATCTAGAACCACAGAATCTCTAGAAGCATATATTCTAGAAGCATAAACTCAACAATGTGCTACTGCTTACCTTTAAATATTTAAACCCAGTTTAAAGGGTAACTCTCGCCAAAATTGAACCTCTTTTTGTTAATCGACCCGAGTCAAGCATTCGTGTAAAAGCATAATTAGAATGGAAACGCCACTTTCAAAGGGGTCATATAATGGTACGTATGCACTTTTACAAGTTGATTGTACTGAAATGTGTGTTGGCAGTGCCTGTACACAACCATCATAAAATGATAAAAATCCATCCAGTTTTTTTTTTTTAAAATCTTCTTATATGTTTCCTCCCATCTCAAATCAAGCTGTTCGATTTTGTGACGTCACAAGATCGACGCCCCTCCCACGATGGTTGATTGACAGCAGCTTTTCAACACAGACCCGCCCTCGTGAGCGAGCTGTCAATCATAGCACGTGACGACCGGCGCGTCATTGTTGATAGCTGGAACACTGAGCAGAATGGCGTCTAAGCGATTGTGGTGTTCTGTTCTTGGGTGTAATAACGAACACAGCAGTCATGTGGATGTTCCTAAATACGAACCGCTGAAGACGCAGTGGCTGAGTTTGTTTTCGAAGGGAATATTCCCCACGATCAACGTCAATGCTTTCATGTTTGCGCGAATCATTTCACCAGACTGCTTTACAAACGAGGATCAGTAAAGCTGGTTATTTTCTAAGAAGCTGCTCCTGAAAAAAGGATCGGTACCAACTATTCGTGTTCCTGCTGCGCCTCCAGGAGAAGAAGTGAGTGTAACGTTTTATTGACCTTTATATTAATCTTTATATTAATCTTTGCAAATCGCTTGCACGCTTCATGATGAATGCGGCTATTTTTACACTCAGGGTACATTACGGCATGTTTTCTATGTATGACGTTCTCAATATAATTCATAATCCCACGTTTATAATGAACAACGCGTTATGGTTATTGTGTTATTATTACAAACGGTGTCCGCACAGAACAGAGGGGCGGGGTGAGCAAAGCTCATAATCATTTAAAGACACATGCACTTAAACGGCGTGCTGAAAACAGAGCTGTTTTTGACCAGGTAAAATTAGTGTTTTCTTACAATACTAATGAGAATTTTTAATTAAAGTATATTACAAACTTTTAATTTAGACCCTAAAGAACCATATTAGCTTGTACAAAAATGACATTATATGACCCCTTTAAGATTGACCGTATTTTCGTTTTCGGTCAAATTGCCTTTTGCATGGGAGTGCTTGGGGCACTACTATGATAGCATCAAAATTGCTATTTTTAAAACACTAATGCTGCGTTCACACCGGACGCGAATAGCGCGTCAAATTCGCGCCTGCCGCGTCTAGTTTGACGCTTGACCACTTTGTGTTAATTCGCGTGTCAAGAGCGAAATTGACGCGCGTAAAAACAAAAGTTTGAAGCAAAATTTACGCGCGTCAGAGGCGAAAGTTTCGAAACCCGTTGGCGGCCATCTTTTTTAGATGTTTATCGAGCATTAGCATTAGCATTAATCGAGAGAGTCACCGCTCGTATATGCTCTGGAGAGCAGAAACAGCTGCGTAGGGGACATCGTCACTGTACTCGGGTCACCAGACCCTCCAGAGGGTTTCAGGAGTTTCACAATTTGCTCCAGGAGCTAGATTTGGTGGACCTAACGGTGAGGACGCTGACGAGGACAGCGTAGGCCGTAAGGCCTCGGCCTCGAGTGGTCGCTGCCTGACGAGCCCGCGCTCTACAGCCCGGCGCGAGGTTCACCCTCGCCCGCACCCACCTAATCTGTCATTTATTTTTGTTTTGATAATAAATGGAGCCAGCCTCCAAAAGTGAAACCTGTGATTTTTGTTTTTATACACTAAATTGTGTTTGTTGTCTTTACATTAGAATAATAATGTTTCATATAATCTAGAATAGATATGGAATAAATAGCATTCAATACAAAATGAGTATCTCTCATATATTGAAATCGAGTTTTTATGTGAAAGATTTGCTTTGCACACCAAGCATTTTAGTCATATTACAAAATAATTTATTGAGGCCAAACATAAAATAACATTATAAACTGTCACTTCACCACGTGACAGCAGCAAGCAGGCTCCTGATTGGTTAACGCGGCGCGAATTGACGCAGAAGTTCAGATTTTTCAACTCGTGCGGCAGACGCGAATTCGCGTCAAACGCGAGAATGCACAAATAGCACTACATAAAACATTCGCGCGTAACGCGCTTAACGCGCCAGACGCTCAATTCGCGCCATTCGCGCGAACTTGACGCGCGAATGAGGCGTATTCGCGTCTACCGCGCCGCGCTCTACGCCTCATTCACGCCGCAGGAATTTTTTACGCGCGTAACGCGTCTTTGCATTGACTTAACATTGAAATCACTCGCGCCTGACGCGCTATTCGCGTCCGGTGTGAACGCACCATAAGAAGGCTCGACACAACATGAAACTGTGCTCGAAGTATCACCAGGGGCTCTACACTTGAACTCCAGCATTGAGAACATTGTTTGTGTACACAGAGTTTACTAAAAAGAAAGGTTTTGTACGACTCACTTTATCAGTTAGTGTTTCCGGTGGCTGAAATGTTGTCAGTCAAAAGTAGTCGATCCCCGAAATCAGCGTAATGAACTGACTCCATATGAGGAAATGTCATGAACTTGTAATTTCAATGAAAAGCATGATAACTTAGATAAAAATGATCCGTGAATTTATATGGAAACAAGCTTTAGGAGCTTTCCATCTTTACTCTCCTCATGTTACGTTGCATTCGGGGATCGACTACTTTTGACTGACAAAATTCCAGCCACCAGAAACACTAACTGATAAAGTGAGTCGTACAAAATCTTTCTTTTTAGTAAACTCTGTGTACACAAACGATGTTCTCAATGCTGGAGTTCATGTGTAGAGCCCCTGGTGATACTTCGAGCACAGTTTCATGTTGTGTCGAGCCTTCTTAGTGTTTTAAAAATAGCAATTTTTGATGCTATCATAGTCGTGCCCCAAGCACTCCCATTCAAAAGGCATTTTGACCGAAAACGAAAATACGGTCAATCTTAAAAGTGGCGTTTCCATTGTAATTATGCTTTTACACGAATGTTTGACTCGGGTAGATTAACAAAAAGAGCCTAGGTTCAATTTTGGCGAGAGTTACCCTTTAAACTTAAATTAAAAGGATAAGGCAAAATGATCCAATCTTTATAGCATCTCAGATCTTGTCTCAGGGTGCTGAGCTACTGTACAAATACTTCCTTTAAAATAGAGGCTTGCAGCAAAGCACATAGGCCTATGGTATAATAAAGAGGACATACTCACTCAGTATTGAGAGAACAAACATGATGTTATATTCATGTGACATCCTGTTTTAATGACTGATTCCCCTGTTTTACCTCATCTCTAATGAAGCCAAGTAACATGACATTTAGATTGAAGGTGATGTCTTGAACTTTTACTGCGTGAGAAAAACACAGCACGTGACTTCAGGGGGTTTGGTGCCTCCGTGTTCAAAACCCATAATCAGCCCCTTGTGTGCCAACAGATTGCTTCAAACAGGCTTCAAACAAATGTTGCAGCACTTCCTTGATGTTTTATGGTCTCACACAGCATGAAACGCAGAGAAGAGTCTCTCACACATGATCACTTCCTGGAAACGAACAGTCACGTCTTGTTTACATTAATGCTTAACAAATGCTAGGGCTACTGCCTGGAAGGGGTTTAAACAAATTAACTGACATCATGTCGGGCTTGCTGTTGTTTGCACATAAAGGCCTGTGATAAGTTGAACAGATGTGAGACTCAACACATCTTTTCATGTACATGTGTCATAATGTCACACATGTGTACACACATACTGTACCTGAAAAGATGTGTTGAACGTCGTCCACCCACTAGACGTTGAATTGATATGTATATCAATTCAACACTTCTTATCTAGTGGGTGGATCTCACAAAGCCTGTCGAGAACATGTACAAGCCATATAATAATAATAATAATAATAATAAATTGATTTTACAATTGTCCTGTGGTTTCAATTAAGGGAGGCAGTTTGGGGAACTTCCATTCAAAAGATTGAATAACTCCAAATGATCAGATTGCGCTACAAATAATCCTTATCCGTCAGTTTGACTGAATGAGCTGCCAATTTTCCTTTCATTTTTGATTTTCAAATGTCAGAAGAATAACATAACTTGGTATTTAAAAAATGTGTAAACAGTAAAAATGTGCGGTCGCATTGTGAAATTTGGAATTTTTGGGGTAAATGTGTTAAAAAAGGGTTAATTTCCTTCGTGAATTTTTTTGGCATGAAATGTGACCTGGGCCTAAACACAGCAATGCTTAAGAACTGGTCTGAACAACTAGCAGTTATATAGATAACAAGTCTTACTTTATGGATTCAAATTAGCCCAATCTACTTATGTAAGAAACTTACTTAAAAATACAAATAAAAGTTTTGACAAGACAGTGTCAAAGAAAAAAGTCTAAGCAGTTTATAAATGTAACTGGCCAGGACATATTTCCGTGGCTTAAAAAAAATAAAAAATGTGTTTGTGCAATCATTGACATAGAACAAAAATAAATCATGGCCACGAATTACGAATTCAGTAACTGGCCAGGACATATTTTCGTGGCGTAAAAAAAAAAGAAGTGTTTGTGCAATCATTGACATAGAACAAAAATAAATCATGGCCACGAATTACGAATTCAGTCTCACTCTCACGGCTTATTCATTTGTTCTCTTTGTTTTAGTAAATTGTGACCACGTTGTACTAATTCGACTAAACAAGACTAACAAGGGAATGAATTATTATATCATGTACATGATTTTGTAAAATGAGGGAATGAATTAGTAAAACGTGCTGACGTATTAGCGAATGTTTACAGAACGATGTACTAGTAAAAACTGAAAGGTTTTGCTTTGCTTTTTTTCGCGTACAGATGACAACTTGTCAAAACGACTCAAAACAGAAGTAAAAAGCTAAAGGTAGGCTATAAACGAACTAGGCCTACACCACGGTCCCACGAATTCATCGTCACCATCACTAATCTTCCGACAACTCTTTCAGTTTTTATCAAAAAAAATCTCCTACAACGTTTGAGTTAGAATAGTTTATAAGAGCACAATTATAGTCATAACGAGGCTGTAAAAGCGGACTGAGTTTACTAGCTTTTGTTCACCACAGACCTTATTTCAGCCATTTAACAATGGCATGTTAATGGTATCAAATCAGTAGCCTATATTAGAATGATTTTTGAAGGATCATGTGACTCTGAAGACTGGAGTAATGATGCTTTGATCACAGGAATAAATTATATTTTAAAGTATATTAAAATGGAAAACCATTACTTTTAAATTGAAATAATATTTCACAATATTACTGTATTTTTGATCAAATAATTGCAGCCTTGATGAGCAGAAGAGACTTCTACAAAAACATTAAAAATAGTAATGTTTCCAAACTTTTGACTGCAGGGCTCTAGAGTGCGACCAATTTGGTCGCACATGCGACCAAATTTTGTAAGGGTGCGACTAAAATTTTTCCTAGGTCGCACCGGTGCACCTAACGTCCTCGCATCCGCTGCCTCTCCACGAACTAAGTGTTTGTTCTCCTTTGACGGAACTCACACACTCATGGGAACTCACACTCTTCTCTCACGCTTAATGTGATGACGGAGGACAGAATTAAACATTCAAACGTAGCCTGGTTACACTTAAGGTCTGTGATATTAGTCTGATTTTATTTTAGATTTCGGCTTCCAAAGATTATAAAAAATAATATATTGAGCCGAGGTAAAACCATTAAAAACTAAGCATTCTATCTAGCGCAACTTCTTCCCTTCGCAGCATTACACTGTCATTTCTCCCTAAAACTCAAACCTAACGACAGAATCAGCACGATCGGTGATTGTTGTAAAATGCAGTCTAGCTACTGTTGCTAACTTGCGAGACGCGTTAAATAATTAAAAGAGCTATTAAAAGCACAAAATCTGCGCAAGAGATGTTGTTCGCAAGGCGGCACGCGCTCCGAAACCGAAACCGAGACAAGCAAATTATAGCCAACTTTGGGTTTAATGTGCGTGTCTAAACGATCAAATGTACACAAAAGTATGTCAAAATGACCGGCTTGGAGATTCACTAAAAACAGTTTATGTCTTAAATGGACGTAGCCTAGTTATGGAAATAGTTGGGAGAATATGGTGCATCAGATCAGTAGCAGATCTGCACTCGGTCTTAAAGGGGCCGCAGTCTAGTAAACATGCGGACGATTGCGCCATTACTGCGAATCAAACAACAAGAGAAAAATCACTACAAAGCTCTTGAAAGAATAACTTCAGCTTTATTAAGCATTAATCTATTTATGAAAAATTATTCTATTAATCTATTTTTAAAAATATATGTGTGTGTGTATATGTATATATATATATAAAAACAAAAAGAACCGATAAGAATACAGTTAAAGTACCGGATCGATAAGCAGTATCGGTAAGAGTAGGAATACCGTTAAAACCCTTTACTCCCCGGTCAATGCTCCGACAACAGCCCAGACATGAAGCTACTTCAGCCACCATTCTCCCCAGTCCCTGGTAAGATGCCAAGCCCTGGTCTTTCGTCGGAGATGGCATCCGACTCAGAGACGGAGGTAGAGCCTATACCGCGCCTGAGCTAGAGACTCAAAATAGTTAGTTTGGCAGCTCAGTGAAGCACTTTAAATTTTTATTTTTATTTTTTGCTTTTTATTTACCTACACCTTATTCTTGTTTAAAATCATTTACATAATATGAATGTATATAGAGTGTGATAAAAAGGTGACCTTGAAATTGTGGCGTTAAAGGTGACGCGAGCCGAGAAAAATTTTCGGTGCACCCAAATTTTGTGCTGGTGCACCTAAATAAAAAAGTTAGGCGCACCAGTGCAACCAAGGCAAAAAGTTAGTCTGGAGCCCTGGACTGGTACTGTATATACAGGGAGAAATATGATCCGGACATGTTCTTGACAGGTTTTGTGACATTCATCCATTCATGACTATAAAAGGTGCGGTTTCAGTTTCAAATTCACATGGGACAAGCACGTACCACACGGATATAAGCTATATATTCATAATCACAACACAAAGAATGCACTTAGAGCTATAATGCAATCTTGATAACAGTCATTGTTAACAAACAGCAATATACCAGAGCAAAGATTAAAGTCTACTGTAAATTGGGTAATGAGGGGAAACAGAATTTCCCACTTTACTCACAGGATGATCAGTCATCGGTTGCAGCTACATAATAAAGTTAAGTTACCCAACACTACACACATCACCAACAACAAAGTTTCTGCAACATCCCGAAAGGCTTTATCTCAGGAAACAGCCTCAGTTTGCAATAGAGACACACAACTGCCAAAAGGCATAAAAGTGCCTAAACTAATACACCAAAAGACACTAAACAGAACAACAATCATATTAGTGGCATGTAATACTATAGCTTTGCAGTGTGAAACACAAGGAGAAAAAACCCTCACTTAGTAACGTTAAAAATTGCTGTAGTAGTGCTACTGAATTCCATAATTATTAATATGATTCTCCAAAATATATCCAAGAATTGCACTATCATGGTTCGTTGATGCCAAAAACGTTGGTGTTACCATGTACAGTGATTTTTCCAGTTGGTAACTTACGTTGATATTGTTACCATGATGATTAACATCTTTACATACCATGTTATTAACAAGGTATTCTGATATCTGATATGCCAGGAAAATGTGGCGAGAAATATCGGACTTACATTGTTGTAACGTTACCACTTTTTAGACATGTAAGATTGTAACGCTACTACCATGCGCTCAATAATCTAAGACCTGAGAAAAACATTTTAGAAACACAGATATTAGAAAACGTGACGCATATTTGATGGCAACATGCCTACGGCTACAGGTAACGTACGCCTATCATTTTTTATACTATAGGCTATATATGTACTGTATATACACATCTAATGTAGGCTATATATATTTTCAAGATTCCGGTTTGTGAAAACAGTTTCTGTAAAGATCACGATCCATCATTGCAGAAACCATGTCATCACAGTAAAGACTTTTTAACCGTCAAAACACAACCGTCTCATTCAAGCAGTGCAACACTGACTGAAGTTCAACGTTAAGAGTTTAGAAGTTATCGACTGACAAGACATCTTAGTGATCCAAGTGAAACTAAATGAATGAGCACAGTTACAGTACCTTCCAAGGCAGCTTTGGTTCTTTAATCCCAGTTGTAAAGGGTACCTCCTTGTTTATCTCTCTGACTCCAACTCACCTGCATCGACTCGCCCGGGAATTTACGAATGCTACTAGTAGGAGGAAGAAGGAACTCATGAATATTAACTACATAACGTGACGTTCGGTCATTTGATTGGCTGAAAGATATTGTCAACGAAGTGTAAACATGTTAATATCTTTTTTGTCAATGTGTTAGTTAGTTAGTTGGTGAATTATATTTTTATACTGTGACTGATCTAAAGACATTTTATTTTATAAATGCAATTTTGTCGTTCACTTTTACATTCATAAATCAAAGTTCCTTAACTGCATTCGTGTTTATTGTGTTCAATATTTGTTAAGGAAGCTGTAATGTATATTTATTTTTCATATTATCTAATAATAATAAAAACTGTTTACCTAAGTTTTGAATAATAATTAGGGTGTGATTGGACGCTGCTTCTGGCCCTGAAGGGTGTTTAACATGACGTAAGCCTAATTAATATTCATGATTTAAACCAGAGATTCTTAAACCTTTACTACCCCAGTAAATTATAAACTTGCTAAATTTAATAATAGTAGGCTATGTATTTTCCCCATGTGCGCCTTCTGTCACCAGTTTGAAGAAACAATTATTTATTTGTTTTGGACTTCTTGTTATTGCAAAGTACTTTTTTAAATTTGGCTAAAAAGTATTTATCTTCAACTTTTTGGTGACTCTCTGAAATAAGGCCTATATTTTTGACCCCAAAACACTTTCGAAATGATTCTCAGGCACCATAAAGCGTTAGAGAAACAAGAGGTGTGTTTTTTGCAGAAGGTGTTTGCATTGCAACACATGGTTTGGTTTCTAGCACATGCACTGCACACCTACTTTCACAGTTTGCTCAAAGCTTTATTCACAGTCTAACAAGTTATTCTTTCAAACAAGAGAAGTTTATCCAAGCTCGTAAAATATCAAAAGTAGCCTATATCACAATAATTTCATGGTGAATAAAAATGTGGGATTTATTTCTTTTACCCTGTTAGACGTAATATCTAACTCAAGTCCAACAAATAAGCAAGATAACTGAGATAATAATTGTCACCTACAGTTTATGATTAAACTGAACGTAAACAGTGCCGTTTCCGTTAACAGAACAGTAGGTGTCGCTAAAGGACAAGAAACTGGCTTTCAATAGGCAAAACATCGAATATTTAATTAAATTAAGAGACTGAGCTTCTCTGATTAAATCATGTTGTTAACTTTAAACATTACAATTGCTATTCCTGCAGTATTAGAGTTTGGATTCTATATGAATGTGTTTGCCATACTTGAAATTGTATAGGCCTATTATAGTTATACTTTTTTTTTGTAAAGCATTCATGGCATGAAATGTTTATTATCATCATAATAATAATTATCAGCATGCATAATTCAAGGATAATACTAATGCATATATATCACAGCAGCATGTACAGTATGCAGTTAAAGATCTGTGCTGCTTACACAAATGTTGCAGGTTCATGCTTAAAAAACAAACAAACTCATGCTTAAATCCAAGCTTTAGAAACACAGTTTATTGCACTTAAAAAAAAGAAAAAAAAAAGATAACACCATGTCATAATTTTTTTAAGTACAAATCTCATTTCAGTGTAATTTCTTACTTTAAAACCGGCCATTGCAGAATTGTACACTGGGAGAAAGTACCTGGAATTTGATTGTGAGCAACTGCAGTTAAAATACAGATAGAAAACAACTGCATAGTTTGAATGCGTTACATTGGGTTGCACTAATATTCTGGTTACTTGTAGATCTGATTAGTTTTCTTAGTTATTGTTTTATTTTCCAGTTCTACAACACATATGCCGTCATTTCACTCAGGACCAAGAACATGCCATTGTCCATGAACCTGTCAAACATCCTCATTAAGTCAGAGCGACGCATACAGTGCAGTTTAACTTTATAACTACCTGTCAGAATCAACAGCAGATTTATTGCAAGGTAAAAGAATTAAAAAGAAATAATAAAACACAGTACTTCAGTGTGTTGCGAGTCACACGTAAAGAAATGATTCTTAAAGGTGATTTACTTAGTGTAACGCAAAAGGCTGAAAAAAAAGAGAGATTTTAAATAAATACACAGCAACTAAAACATGATGGCTTGCCGATTTGTGATTGGCCGCTTCTCTATTCAGCATTAAAAAGCAAATCGCATTACATTTCAGTTGCATATCTTAGAAAAACCAGATTTGCGTTGCAACAAGAATGTTCTTTGCGTTTATCTTGAGGGGAGAAACAAGCAAAGATCTGCTGATCATAAATGAATAAATATGAAAAGAATATTTACAGTAACCGTACGAAAGTATATACAGTATATCGACAGGCGTCACTCATCTACCAGCTAAAGTACCGCCATTACAGCTGCATGCCATCCTAAACAACTCGACGTTACCCACTATTCACAGTTCCAAACCCTTATGCTCAATGCAACCATCATCATATCAGTACAACAACCCTACAATTCAAATCTATTTAGTTCTACATGGTCTCAGCAGTGATTATAATATTTATTCGGGTATCTCAAACCATCACAGTAACTGACCTAAGATCGGTTTCTAATGTGTAACACCTCACAGTCAAGGTTCATGGCTTTCTGTGGATATTATGATGGTAAAGTAGTAGAGACAGAATCGAGCTCCCTCTTCTCATCTCAATATATAACAATGGCTATTTTTGCATATAACATATTGGCAACTTTATGTGTGTGTGTCAGAATTTGTTTCAAAAAAGCTAAAACAACTGAAAGAGATCAAATGTTTTGAAATTCAAGCATTTAAAAAGCTGTGAGGAGACAATATTCATGAGTGTTAAAAGGAATAGTTCACATAAAAGGTCATAATTCACTCATTGTCGAGTCTTTCCAAACCTTTATGCGGTTATTTTTGCCATAGGATACAAAAAGAGACGTTTAGCGGACATTTTCCCCATGCAATAAAAGTAAAAGTATCGTATATGGAAAAGAGCAGCATGAACATTCAGCTAAACGTCTCAGTTGTGTTTGGAAAGACATGATGGTTATTTTTCAGTAAACTATCCCTTTAAATTCTATAGGTACAAAGCCTGCTCATCCTCTTTGATACAAAAAAAAAAAATGACATTAATAAAAATACATTTTATACATAATAAAACAGTACAAAATTCATTTTTTTCCTTTGTATTGGCACACAAAGTTGGACTATACAGTCATCTCTTCTTTAAACAAAAACAATGCTATATATATATATCAGTAGTAGTTTTGAATACTAGAAGAGTAGAATAACTGTATCAAATGAAATCAACATTCTGTACGACTCTCCAATTGTGTACGAGTTCATATCAAAAGGAAGAATGTTTCGTTTCAATTATTTCAGTCCGAACGTTTTTTTTTCCCCTCGCCCAATCTGTCATGTGACTAGTGTTCAACCAATCACATTCTTATTCCAGTTGATCCAGGTTGATACAAAAGAAATAAACAAGCAAAGTGGGACAAAAAGCTATTTCCTAGCAGTAAAAGGCATAAAATACCACGTTCAGATACAGACCCTGGATATCTATTGGAAGACATTAACCGGAACGTCCGTTCATCAGAGGAGGGCGGTAAAACAGCTGCGATCACAGATGTCAGACGCCCCCTACTGGACAATCACATCTCGTCCATCCGAGCTTGTGGACAGGGTCGCAGGGTTCATGAAGAACACCGGAGCTGATGGAGCTTGATGCTTTGGGGGGTTTGAAGGGGGATGGGAGAGGAGAGAAATGAGGGATTGTGGGAGGAGGAGGAGGAGGATGAATGACAGATCTGGAGCATCCGCTAAAAGCTTTAGGAGAAAGACGGTGGTACATCGAGGTCAAGAAAAACAGATCAATCCGCACAGCTTCGGAAATAAAAAGGCTGGACATAATGATCAGCACAACTGAACGGCTGAAGAAGTGAACTGATGCAGAAAAGATGCATCTCGACTTCCTGTTTTTAGATCATCTGCGATGAAAGCAGTGGAAAACATGCGATGGTAATTACAGAGGGCGATGCCGTGACACGGAGACCATTTGAAAACCTAATAAGTTGCTTTAAACAGGATGAATTAGACAGCTGGATGCTCTGTTGTCATCCCATGTGGATCAATATTGTTTGGGTTATGCCACGGATTACCCGAGGCATAAACCGCATTGGTTTCCTGGTTGGGGAAATGATATCTCTTTCACTGCTTGCACACGTGGCTGGACGGGTATCTCTAGAGGTTCTCGCCGGGCTGGTACTGTGGTTCAGTGGAGGTGAAGTAGTCTTCCAGGAAGCTCTGGAGGTACTCGAAGGTCGGCCTCTCTTCGGGCTCCTTGCGCCAGCAGGTCAGCATGAGCTCGTGAAGGGAGTCCGGGCACTCGGCGGGACAGGGCATCCTGTACCCGCGCTCCACCTGGTCCAGCACCTCCCGGTTCACCATACCTGAGCAGAAGACAGATGTGAAACAGGGTGGATGTGGGTCAGGTGTCAGAATGTGGCTTTTTAACCAGGCAAAGGATGTGGGTCGTCATCAAGGGGGAACAACCGGAAATTATGTCATCTCCACGGAAAGGGGCTCTTAAAATATGACATTTAATGTGTGTCCAAACTCGGTCCTGGAAGGCCACTTGTCCTACAACGTTTGGCTCACACTTTGCCTCAATAAACCTGCCTGGAAGTTTCTAGTATACCTAGTAAGAGCTTAATTAGCTGGTTCAGTTTTATTGGGGTTGGAGCTAAACTCTGCTGCGCTGTGTTTCCCAAAAGCCTCGTGAGCCTAAGTTTGAAAATAGAGACCATTGGTTACACGACAACGATATACTTAAAACTTAAAAGTTTTTCCTTTGAGTTTTTCTATGTACAGATTGTCAAAACGATCCACGGAAACCCTGTATTCTGCTACCAGGCCATTAGATGGCGTTGAAACACTATATATTGAACACGTACTGTAATACGCATGTGCATGACGGCATCGTCTTCAGAGATTCGCGTTTTTGTTGTTTACACGGAGACCGTTTTCAAAAACTTGCGTTTTCAGGCACTCAAAATGCTGTTGTCGTGTAAACGAATGGCCAAAACGCATAAAAAGTTTCACGTTATTAGTTGAAAACGATGTTGTGTTAACAGCCCCTTAAGCTTACGATGCTTCAGAGAAACACAGCCCTGGACAGTGGCCCTCAAGGAGTAGGATTGGACATCCCTGATCTAAGTTTTAGAATTTTTATATTTGTTTGGATGCCGAATAACTAATAAAGTATTCCGTCTTTTTTTTAGAGAATGACAATAATTCTGCATTGGACTCGATGAGAATAATTTTGAGTGAAAATAATAATGATCTAATAACAATTATAAAATTAAATGATAAAATACAGGGCCTAAAATGAACACTTGACAAGCCCCAAATGCGAGTAAAGAGGCAGCTAACCCTACCCTCAACCTTAAACCTACCCATCCCCTCGCTGCCTGGAAGGCGTCGTTGGGGGCTTAAAACACCAAACACCGTAAAAATTGGCGTTGGCGAGTATATTAATTAAACGGTGTCACTCGCCAGTTGACTGGTAACATTTTATGAATTCTAACAATGCATGAACATGAATAAACGTGAATGACGCTTGGGACAGTTGACGGGCCAGCGTTTCATCGTCATGAAAGTTTAAGCCCTAAATTAAAGCTGCAGTCTGTAGTTTTTCCTCTTTGTCGCCATCTCTGTTCGAAATCTGCAATTGCAGTTATTCGCAGAACTATCAGCTTTACGTGGGTTGTGCCTCGGCACGGCACGGATGAATCCGATGTTTTGAGGAGAGTGTGCGGATGTCAGTCGCCGCGCCGGTGTGGATGCTGTCATTCGCAATCACAGATTCTACTTTTTGGAAGTATGACCAACATAAGAATTTTCACCGGAAAATGTCGTCTGAACAAGTAACATCCACTTTTGTTCAGACCAACTAAGGGAAAAAAAGCATTGCAGTAAATCGCGCTGATTAAATCTAACGATCGCTTATCATATCACGTCAAACCCTGCAAAGTATACTTTGTTCTCAAATTGTTAATGTTAACAACATCAGCATTGGTGACTACATTTAATGCCCTTCCGATATTTATCCTTGTTTTCGCACGGCCCGGTTGCAGTCGCTTTTTTTCTGTAGCCACTCTGAAGTCCGAAGTCTTTTGCATTTTACATCGGGTGAATCTCTAGTTGTCACGGGTGATTGTCGTTTGAACCTTTCTGGATTCGTCATCAAATTGATAAGTTTAATTATATCAAGTGCTGTGAGAAAAGGCTATAAATCTCCACATCCAATATCCTCACACTCATAGTCTACTAGCCGAGACTCTTCTTTATGTGTACGCTAAGTCTATCTATCTATCTATCTATCTATCTATCTATCTATCTATCTATCTATCTATCTATCTATCTATCTATCTATCTATCTATCTATCTATCTATCTATCTATCTATCTATCTATCTATCTATCTATCTATCTTCTACTTGTTTTGTAGATGATGAAACCCTGCATCGGACTCAATACTTTAAAACATTTATTCCATTTTGAAAAAATATATAATCTATAAGTAATTTATAAGTACGGTAAAAAAAGGTACATTTGAATCTAGTGAACCAGTGACTCTCTTTGAGCAATACTGGAATGACTGGAAACATGGAGAGCGGCAGTACCTGGATAAGGCACCCTGCCTTTGGTCGTCAGCTCCGTCAGTAAGACGCCAAACGACCACACGTCAGATTTAATGGTGAAGCGCCCGTACAGAGCCGCCTCTGGCGCAGTCCATTTGATGGGAAACTTTGCTCCTGTTGTAATAATGATTTAAGAGAGGCCTGTCACCATGATTAAACCCATTCAATTAAGGTCGAACTGTATAAAAGGCAACAGTATTAACTCTTGAAAATGAGACAATGATGTTATGGCCTCAGGAAAACTGAGGACGTGAAGAAAATGGAAAACGACCACATGCGGCAAAAAGAGTCATTGTGTTCCTCCTCACCCTGTCTGGCTGTGTATTCGTTGTCCTCGATGAGTCGAGCCAGGCCGAAGTCAGCGACTTTACACACCAGGTTATCACCCACCAGGATGTTGGCAGCCCTGAGGTCCCTGTGCACATAGTTCATTCTTTCCACGTACGCCATTCCAGAGGCGATCTGAGGACAACACATATATTATAACACTGCCGGGCTCAGTGCCGCGCCCTCCAGAGTATCCACAGAATATAAATAGATTTATATACAATATGAAGACAATGACAGTGGCGCTTGCCCATGCAAAAACTGCACAACAATGGTGTTTTTTTTAGTGAGATGCTCTTTACGATATTCAGGTCTCTAAATATGGTTTGTTCTTCAATGAAGGGTTATATAGTTTTTTATTTCGAGTTTTGTTTATTTTGTTCTTTCAGTTTTTGTTCCATGACAGTTTCATTTATTCACTTTTCTTTCTTTTTTTTGCACAAATTTAGTTTTTCAGGACCATCTAGTGTTATTGCTAGCGTTATAGTGGGATTTTCATGTTTAATTAACGCAGGTTGAAAGATTAGAAACCTTTACAATATATTATGCATCAAAATTTTATAAAATGTAATTTGTGGCTATTACGGTTTTATTTGAGTTAGTTTAGCTACAGCTCCAATATAATTTAATTACATTATATTTTGAATATATATTATATTAGTATGTTTTTTTTTAACTAATTGATACTTTTGTGCATTAAAATAATACTGCTCTTTTAACTTTCTGCGCATCAATGAGTCTTGATTTTTTTTCATAGTTCATTTCATAGTTTCCACAAAAATATGAAGCAGCACAACTGTTTTCAACATTGATAATAATCAGAAAGGTTTCTTGAGCAGCAAATCATCATATTAGAAAGATTTCTGAACAATCATTTGACACCGAAGATGAAATGATGCTGTAAATTCAGCTTTGCATCACAAAAATAAATAAAAATTGAACATGTCTTAAAATAGAAAACAGTTATTTTTAATTATAATAATATTTCACAATTTTACTGTATTTTTTATCAAATAAATGCAGCCCCAGTGAGCAGAAGAGACATCTTTCAAAAACATTAAAAAAAATCTTACAGACCCCAAACTTGCTACTTGTTTTTAGTTTCAAAACAGTTTTTGTTTTTGATTTCATAACTAGATAGCATATGATAATGCCCGTGTAAAAGTACCTGAGAGGCCATATCCACAAGCTGAGGCAACCGCAGCATTTTCCCCATGTCACCCTTCAGGAAATCTAACAGGCTTCCTGTGAAAGCAGAATTCACACCTTGACATCTTCATTCACACTTTTATTGGGAGACCTCACAAGAAAGCTGCTAATATCCAGATTTGATGCTCTATATTACACATCCTTCTTTCAGTTCTTATTTCTTAGGCTTCTTTATCCCAATATAGTTCAGTGAATGTCCGCACTGACCTTGTCCCATGTACTCAGTGACGATGTAAATGGGCTCCTCGGAGACGACAGCGTAAAGCTGCACCAGCTTCTCGTGACGGAGTTTCTTCATCACCTGCGCTTCCTGCAGGAAGGCCTCGGGAGACATAGTGCCAGGCTTCAGAGTCTTGATGGCCACGCGGGTCGTGCCATTCCAAGTGCCTGATGAGGGGGAAAGGACACTGAAATCATGAAACAAGCTTTGTCTGTTATGTGAATGCGTCATCACACAAGCGCTCTGGTATTATGCACCGGTGAGCTACTTCTTTAACTCACAAAGCTTCATTTTTGATGGAAGGAAGTTGAAAGAAGAAGTCTTACCCATCCAGACCTCTCCGAAACAGCCCTGGCCCAGTTTGACGTCCAGTCTCAGAGAGTCACGTGGGATCTCCCAGGCGTCCCGTGCCAGACCCTGAGTCTGAGGCTTCAGCACTGGACACACGTCAGTCAGACAGTGACACAGGCCGTCTGCGTGCTCTGTGACACACGCCGACAGGAGGAAGTGTGTTAATGTTTCTCACGATATTTTCAAATCTGTTTTTAGAAAATTGCTAGTTCTGGTTCGTTCTGATTCCGTACTAAGTCGCTATGCTGATTGGCAACTATATTTTATATAACCTATAAATAACTTTAGAATTTATTATTTTATTTTATTTTATATATATATATATATTTATTTATATATCTATATATATATAAATATAAAACCATAATTATTATATTATTTTCTATAGTAATAATAAAATAATTATAATAATTATATACATAATAATAAATAAATAAATAAATAAATAAATAAATAAATAAATAAATATATAACCATAGTTATTATTTTCTAAAGCAATAATAAATATATAAATAAAAGTACAATTAATATTTTCAGTAATACTAATATTATATATAATTATTAATTAATATAACCATAATTATATTTATAATTATTATATTAATTCTATAGTAATAAGAATAAAATAAATAAATCACTAAAATATTCATTAATATTAATACTATTAATATGAATATAACACAATTATTTATTTATTTTATTATTTATTAATAACAACTGAATAATAAAACAACTAAAATGAACAAAACAAATATTATTTTTTTGATCACTTAAAATAAAACATACATTATTATTATTAGGATTATTGTTGATAATAACAATAACATTTGTTTTATTTTTAATAATAATCAACAAATAAAATTAATAACACTTATATAACTTATAAATAACTTAATAAATATTTTAATTTATTTAGTTAATCTTCATATTTCATCTTAGGCCCATTTTAACAGTCCTTTTAGGGGTTTTAAGACCTGTAGAGCAGTTCAGGGTCTCTCATGGCTTACTGCTTTAATCACAATCATTAGAAGTGAAGGATCATTCATTATGTTATTGCTTTATGCCATTTCTCTATTTATAGGTTTTAACTAATCCTTATTTTGCAACAGCCTGAGTTCCCACTTCCAGAAATAAGAGTCTGTATCACTTCCCCTTCACAGACATTCAGAAACAAGCAGGTGTCTATGAGAAAGAGACTCACGGCGGTAATGGTTGACCAGCTGCTGTAAAGTACTGAACTGAGTGCGTGACGTGATGTAAAATCCCCCGCTGTCCAGCTTCCTGATCTTGTAATGTTTGACATTTAGGCCCTTGACATTGTCGTAATCCAGGACGGAAAGACAGTAGGCACCTAAAAAACACAAAGAATAAGAGTCATGAAGTGCTCTCGATGACATGGAGATCTTTGACCCACGTTTCAGGTCCGAAACTGTCAGATTCTGCACTTTTGTAGCATTTTAATTTTCTCTGAAGTCTGCTTTCTTTACCTAAAGTCGACTTTAGTTTCTAGCATCAACTGTAAATTAGTTTTACACTTAGCAGATGCTTTAATCCATTTTTTAATCCTGTTAAACAGTACCTTTAAGACTTCTTTTTGGTGCCAGTTACTGGAGTGTGAAATAGCATTAAGAGTTTCCCTACAAATACATCATTTTGTAGCAAAGATTTAAGGGATGTCCCATTTTCCATTATTGAAACACTGTATGTATATATATATAATAAAATAAAATAAAAATACACCTGTTTCAACTTAAATTCAGTTGCTGCCTTAAATTTTTAAGTATAATAAACTTATTTCAACTTAAATTATATTAAACTGACTTAAAATTGGGTTGAATCAAGTATAACTAATAAAAAAAGTTTAAATTACTTAAACTCATCAAAATAAGTTGAACAACGTAAAAACATAAGTTGCCATGACTTACTAATTATAATTTTTTTTACAGTGTATGTAATCTCTGAAATATGAAATAATAGTCAAAGAAAAATCTGTTTTGTTTTTAAATATTTTGAATGAACTTTTAGACAAAATGTATGCAATAATGCAATAATATTAAAATAATGCAAATGTTTTTTTGTTTAGTATCATGTATAATAGTTTTTTTGTGTGGCTCATATAGTATAATATAGTGAGAGTATGGAGGAAAAAAAACATCTCAGTTTTACTCAGAGGACCAAACTTAAATTCTTATAGCTTGTAATGTAAATAAATGAGATCTTACATAAAATGCATATACTGTAAATATCAGTTGTCACTCTAATATCTCCCAATATTATATTTGATACATTTTAACATGATTTGTTTCTAAAAAAGGAATTATGGATAATCAAGTCACCCTAATATGGTTCAGTCCAGTAAGTGTTCATCTTAAAACATTAACAACAACATAAAAGTCACGACCTGAAGCGGATGTATTATCCTAAAAAGTCTTTTACTTTAACCAAAGAGTTGATGGACCCTATTGACTTTAGATTAGTGTCCAATTCTCACTATTAACTAACTATTAACTACGACTTTTTCTTCAGTAATCTCCTAATTACTACTTATTAATAGATATTAAGGTGGTTAGGGTTAAGGTTTAGGTATTGGGTAGAATCAAGGGATGTAGAATAATGTCATGCAGAATAAGGCATACATTTGTGCTTTATAAGTACTAATAAACAGGCAATATCACAGTAATATGCATGCTAATAAACAAAGTTAATAGTGAGAATTGGACCCTAAACTAAAGTGCTACCAAAAAAAGCTACTATTGAAGTCAATGGGGTCCATCAACTGTTTGGGTACCCATATTCTTAACAATATCTTCTTTCACGCTCAACAGAAGACAGAAACTCGTACAGGTTTGGAACAAATTGAGGGTGAGTAAATGATGACAGAATTTTCATTTTTGGGTGAACTGTTTTTTTATCTATAGGGGGCGCTGTCATCATGGCACACATGGCTCATTTCTTCATTCACTCTCTCTGTCACTTCATTCCCTCTGCGGTCTCTCTTTGGGGTTTGACTCATCCTTCAGCCTCTCTCGTCCTTGTTTTCTCTCTCTCTGGGTAATCTCGGTCTCTCTGTGCCCCGCGCTGACGCTATGAGCTGTGAGATATGGCTCACGGTTATAGGCACAGCTATGGGTTGACCTACTTCTTGCTCTTCATCCCTGCAAGCACTTCTCTGACCTTCACATTCCCTTCTTCATCAGGCTCAAACATGCACACACAAGCACTCTTTCATCTCAAATGAACATTGTTTGTGTAGAAGTGAAGGTAAAAGGCCATATATGGAGCGTAGATCTTTACGATGTTTAGAGAGAGAGAGAAAAGATGGTTGGCAGAGGGAGGAGATGAGGAATATGAGCATGACTGTGTCTGACAAACTGATAACAGAAAAGGGGAATTCAACTGAACAAGCACGTTGTTCTGATCTGCACTATCAAATACTGAAACTTCTTTTCACTGTAGACACAGGCATGAGCAATTTCCTCCACACGTCGTTTCTTTATTATGCAATTGTTTGCTCCAGTCTCTAATGTGATTGGCTGTTCAAGCAGCACTTGGACATTTCACTGTTAGTTGTTCGGGAGATGCTTTTATTAATGCCGGGTATGCGATCTTGACTCCTAAATTCTTGTCGTGTCATCAACACACGTCGCTTCCCGACAAATTATCGCTCGCCGTCAATGACGTGTGTGATGTCATCGAGAAGGCGGAACTATCGGCTGACAGACCGAAGCTGGATGCCTTGTCATCAGAAAATCCCCCAAAAGAAAGAAAACCTGACAGTGGACATATTCCTAGATTGCACAAAGAGGACCGTATTGAATCCTCCAAAGAGAACTTGAGGTAAAGTATTGTTTTTTTATTTTTAGCCAGTAGTAAAAATAAATATAGCCTACTCGTCGGGTTGCTGAACCTGCACTATCATTTTTCACTTTGTCATTGTAGTCCCTGGAGGAAACATCATAAAGGCTGGAGGACTGCAATAGCTCCACGAATCTTTCCTCCACTACAACAATATTATAAATATACCTTTCATTAAGTATGGAAGAGCTGCAGTGCTCCTATTGGTCAATGTCACAGATGTGACGGAACCCGTCGTGGAAGGCCGGGAAAAAATTCAACATGCCAGTCTTTCTCTCGTGAAGCATCGCAGACGCGGCGTCGGTTGTCGTCAACTATGACACGCTGCTATACGAGATAAAACGATCAATTCTTGCATCCCGACGACACCATGCGTCAAACGGATCGTGCCAAAATCAGGCTAAAATCGTGTAGTCTGAACCGGGCATAAAAAACATCTACTTTTTATCAGTTCCTCCATTCCCTGGCCCTGGGATGTCGAAATCATGACCTTGTGATTCCCTTGATTTCATTCTGAAACCATTTTCTATTTATCCTTACAGTTTGACCTATGAATCAATACTGTGTGACCAGACGTATGGTAAAAAAAAGAGAAGAAGTATATACTGTATTCTACTTTATATATTCAACTGTAAACATAATAAAAAATTACAATTTAAGTAAACTAAAATGTTAAAATTATTTTTTTTAAAATTAAATTATACATTTATGTTATTAATAAACAAAACACATAAGTTATAAATAACTTAATTATAATATTTTCAATAGTAACAATAAGTAACAATACATTAATAATAAATAAAATAAAACAAATACAAAATATAAAAAAATATATAAAAACTAAATAAATAAATAAAATAAAATAAATAATTTGCGCTTGTAGTTGGTACTGTTCACAATCACCTTTGGTTGTCTCACTCTCTCTGACCAGGAAAGTTCCTCTCCTGTTCTCCAGACTCAAGAGGAGTCGCTCCGAGTCCCTGCGTGTGATTTTTCCAAAGTACCATCTGGACAGAGAGACAGAGAAAGAGAAAAAGAGAGAGAGGGTATTTAGAGGGAGAAATCACATGTAGCATTATATCAGAGACATGCAGCTGGCCAGAAATATATTATGATATTATTAATGCTAGTATGCAGACAGAAATGCGCATTTTCTATTGTGCATTTATGTACACTACTACCATTCAAAAGTTTGGATTTTTTAAAATGTTTTTGAAAAAAGTATCTTATGCTCACCAAGGCTGCATTTATTTATATAGTAAAAACAGTAAAATTGTGAAATATTATTACGATTTCAAATAGCTGTTTTCTACTTGAATATATATATATATATATATATATATATATATATATATATTTTTTTTTTATTTTTTTTTTTTTTATTCCTGTGATCAAAGCTGAATTTTCAGCATCATTACTCCAGTTTTCAGTGTCACATGATCCTTCAGAAATCATTCTAATATGATGATTTGCTGCTCAAGAAATATTTCTGATTATTGTCAATGTTGAAAACAGTTGTGCTGCTTCATATTTTTCTGGAAACAGTCATACATTTCAGTATACTTAGATGAATAGAAAGTAAAAAAAAATCTGCATATATCATTTACAACATTATAAATGTCTTTACCGTCACTTTTGATCAATTTAATGCATCCTTGCTGAATAAAAGTATTAATTTCTTTAAAAAAAAAAACTTACACAAATTAAACTTTTGAACGGTAGTGTACGCTTAATCATAGCAACACTGTTCTGAAATCATTTACGTGAACTTTTTTGTAGAGTACGTTTTGGGCCTAAAATTATAACAGTTCTCATCTGAATTGTACTGCATGAAATATTGAACATTGATTCAGGCTGTAATATTCCCATTCCTGGTTCCAGCAACAAAAAACAATGGTGTTTGGGATTCATGACTGACCCAGTGACATTTAGTGTCTATAAATCAGCTAGGTTTGTTGTTCGCCGCTCATGGCAGGCTCTCTCTCAGTCTTACCTTTTCTCCAGAGTCAATCTGAGATGACTGGCAAGGCAAGGGTGGAAAAATGAGTCATTATAGGTTTTCAAAAGAGTGCCTGTGTGTATTTGTTTAATGCGCCAGTCGACGGAGCAACAGCGCACGCGTGTGTGTGTGTGTGTGTGTGTGTGTGTGTGTGTCTCAGGAAATATTACGAGTTACATATGAACAGGACAGACAATAGATGAGCTGCACGGGGCACATGTTGACGACTTTTACTCGTTCGAGAGGGAAAAGGGTCTTTTGGGCATGAGGTTTTTTCTTTCTAACTGATGAGATGGAGGAGAGACTCATTATGATGGAGGACAAGAGAGCAACCATGAAGGGAAAAATGAAGGACTCAAAGGTCAGACCGGAAGGAGAGAGAGGGGCGAGTGTGAATCAGTTTGTTGGTAACATCACAAAGGTTGAGCTTCAAGTTAAAAAAAAAAAACTGGAACTGAAATATTTCTGTACTAAAATACTCACAGTGTTTGCTAAGAGATGATTCATGAACAAATCGTTCTGTTGAGTCAGACTGTTTCCAACGAGGAACAAATTACTCTCATGAGTTGGTTCTTTTTAATGCATCAGATCAAGGACTCATAGATCAATCACTGAATCAGTCGGGCAGGTTAGAACATTAACATGTGATTCACTCACATGTAGAGCTGCTTTGAACTGACTAATTGAACGACTTCAGATTTTTTTAAGTCAACATTTATGTGATTAAAGTCGAGTCGACATTGACTAGTCGCTGATGATGTCAATAATGAACCAATAAGCCTGAACCCCAAGCCGAGACTCGAACGCGGGTTTCCTTGTGCACAGCTGTGGCATTTGACACAGCGCTCCTACATAACAGCTTATTTTTATCAGTTCTTTTGCCTTTGGGTTGTTATATTTCTCACAGATTTCTGCTTATTCGAAATCAGATTCAGATAAAGTATCACAGTAAAGATTACATTTATATGAATGCATTAGTGAGAGAGCGATTGCGTGTGAATTAATACTCCCTGGCAGCGTCTAGATATATGCTAGAACTTTCCAGTTTCTAAGTTATTTTATTGATAAATCACAGAACAGTGTTGACAATACATTTCTGCGAAACTGAATCTGCGAGCCACTGTCTGTATGTGTGTGCTTTACAATGCAGCAGCGCATTAGTTTTACTTACGTCTACAATAAGCTGTTTAAAAAGTGCATTCACCCGATCAATTTTGAGCATCCGGATGGTATAATCAAACATATCTTGTGGAGCGCTCTCCGAGTATGCATTTATTTGCCATTTTAACAGTTGAAAACAGAGCATAAAAGTGGAATTCAATTACATTTTTTTTTGTTGCGCCCTCTATAGGCCATGATCAGCGACTAGTCGACATCAAGCTTAAAGCGTCATTTGCAGAGCATTAAAGTCAACAAGTCTGTGCAGCTGATTCTGTTATTTTCCTATTCATCACTGTGAAGCTGCTTTGAAACCATCTGTATTGAATAAAGCCCTATATAAATTGATTATAAACCGAAATTAAACTGATTTGTCCAACTGTTGTTTTGTTTATTAATATAAACGATTCCATTAACGATAAGGAACCAGAATCATTTCTGACATCACATCGAGGGGAAAGAAACAGAGGAGGCACGGGGAGGAGAACAGCAAAGAAAAGAAGAGAAAGAGGAGGAGGAAGAGGATTTACTCTTCAGCCTGGATGGAATCAGACGGTGCCACATAATTGCTGGGAATGTATCCACTCTCTCCTGTCGTCAGCGAACGAGCCAGCCACCAGTCACCCTCCCTAAGACAGCAGAAAAAACACACATGCATAATACACCTGCAGTTTGACTCACATATTTGGTGCATATCTGGTGACACATTCATGATCTTCTTACCCGCCCAAAACACACACCCTGAGATTACATCTGTGGTATTTTTCCTGCTTTATCATCCCTGAAACGAGGTATTAGAATGCAGACGAAGCTCTTCTAAAGACATTAACTACCTGCGCCAAATTACACATCAATGAAACGTCCATTCAAAGGGATAGTTCACCCAAAAATAAACATTGTCATCATTTACTCGCTCTCAAGTTGTTCCAAACCCTTATGAATTTCTCAACAAAAAAAATATATAAATAAAGTAACATTATAAATGTCTTTACTGTCATTTTTTTATTCATTCTTGCTGAATAATTGTATTAATTTTATTACAAATCATTTTTCTGAAGCCATATAATAGCTTTGAGACACGACAGACATTTACATTATTGTTCACGCCTACATATAATGCACAAGTTGTATGAACTACAGTTATGGGGCTTTTGTTTGGTCTTTTTGGGGCATATATTGGCACAATATGCTTTCATCATGCGTAAAAGAGCAGCGCAAACATTCATGAAAACATCTCCTTTTGATTCCTATAAAGAAAGAAAATCATATGGGATTGGAATGACTGTCTTTTTTCATTTTTGGGTGAATTATTTACTACAAAACTGGTAGATTTATCAAAAAAAATGAGTCATACGTCTGGGTTGTCTTAGAGGCTTGATGGGTTTTTAATAATAGATGGTGTGTTTTAGTGTGAGCAGTGGGGTGTTAGACTGTGACTCACTCCCTAAGCTAAAGTAATAAGACTTTATCCATCGCCAAGACATGCTGACCCGACACAAAACCTCTCCAGGTCTCTGAGCTACTGCTTGCTGTCGTTAAACATAATTAAAACATAACCGCACCAGTGAAAACAATGACATGTATACAGTACACAGATGGGCACATATTCATATTCATACAATGCAAATATATTATTCATACGCAGGGTACCTTTCAAAATTCAGATGTACAAAAGGGCATAAAACGGTGATTCTGATAAGCAGGGTTTATGAGAAGAATAAACTGGACGAGGCTAATGTACGTTTGAAACAATGATTTAAGTAGAAAACACTGATGGCTAACGCTAACGCTGCATCCCAATTCTTAAAGTCCAGTCACAATGGCGAAATTTCGCATGCAAAAGAGATCCAATGAATATTCCCAGTAGTGTAGAAATACAAACAAATTGGAAATCTCCGTGCAGAAATGTTTCTCTTTTGCATGACTTCCTATTAAAATGACCAATACAATTATTTATGGAGTGAGAATTAGAACTAGCAAGTTAGTCAAACATAGCCAATAGCCTTTAGTTTAGATTTGTACTTTTAATTTATCTAAATGCTACTGCTATCTTAACATTATTGTTTTTAATGATATTCATTTAATGACCACATGAAATAAAAATGACAGTTTTAGTGCATTTTAGTCCAAGTCTGTTAGCTTTGAGGCCATTTCTATGCTAGCGTATGCTTAGAATAGCATATATGCACGAAAAAAACTTTTAGCACACATGCGAATTAAGTCTTTCAATTCACAGGGCCATTTACAAATTTGATTGTCCAATAAAATCATCCATGGAATGAGAATGAGAACTATTAAGTAAGTAAAACTAAAGGCTATTGGCTATGTTCATTTAGCTAAATGATACTGCTATCTTAACATTATTGTTTTTAATGATATTCATTTAATGACCACATGAAATAAAAATGACAGTTTTAGTGCATTTTAGTCCAAGTCTGTTAGCTTTGAGGCCATTTCTATGCTAGCGTATGCTTAGAATAGCAAATATGCACGTAAAAAGCTTTTAGCACACATGCAAATTAAAGTCTTTCAATTCACAGGGCCCCTTACAAATGATTGTCCAATAAAATCATCCATGGAATGAGAATGAGAACTATTAAGTAAGTAAAACTAAAGGCTATTGGCTATGTTCATTTAGCTAAATGCTACTGCTATCTTAACATTATTGTTTTTAATGATATTCATTTAATGACCACATGAAATCAAACTGTGACAAAGTCTGTTAGCTTTGAGGCCATTTATATGTTAACGTACTCTTAGCGTAGCATATATGCACTAAAAAAACGTTTAAAACACATACGCATTTAGTCACTATGCACAATTAGTCTTTTAACTTGTGGGCCGTATACAGATTTCTGTCCAATAAAATGATCTCTGGAATGAGAATCAAAACAAGTTAGCTAAACTGAAAACGTAGCCATTAGTCTATATTTTTACTGTTAATTTAGCTAAATGCTAATGTAATCTTAACATTATTGCTTTTAGGTTCATTCATTTAATGACCCCATGAAATCAAAATCTGAATTTAGTGGGTTTTAGTGGAATTTAGGGTATTTAGTTTATATTTTACTATTAAAAAAAAGGGTCATGTAGATGTTCCCCTGACAACTTCCTGTTTAAACAGGAAATACATCAACACAGGATAGAAAATTGTATATTTGACATAGTATTTTCATCGTTCAATGATTTGGGATGAACTGACCTATTCTAGCAATGCAGATAACATGAAAATTGGCATGCAGCCTAAACAAATGTAAATAAAAAAAATAAAAAATCGACAATACACCAACCACAAAGTCAATGTGAAGGACAAATGTAAAATGGTTGTGAGTGAGCCAGTTATGAGGAAATGTGACACTATTTATGGACCACTTCCACAATCTCTAGAAAGTCAGGACAAATCTCAGGTGGACAAGCAAATGGTGAAATGACACACATACACAAACACACGCATTGAAAATGGACATTGAAAGCGGAAAGCAAGAGCAACTTTACCAACCTGGGGTTCAACTTTCTCCTACATAAACGATTGAGAGCGTGTAGAGGAAAAACACAGAGGAGACGTGAAGTGTTTTGGACATTAAAAGCAAACAGCAGAAGCTACAAACATCCCACATAGCCTCAAAAAATTGATTGAAGGTCAAATCGCAGCAATGACGCACTGAAAACAAAGCTTTTATCCAACTTGTCTGTGAAGTACTAAAAATGTGGAAAACAATTACTGTAATGTGCATTTGATTATCTCTAAATGTGTACTGACACATGACTCTGAAGGTCCCAGCATAAGCCGGAGCAGCTTAGAGATTTGGTTAAAAAGCTTAGATTACTCTATTATCAGTGGCTTCTGGGATGGGTAATGGGCAGCAGTGGGGATTGGTTATGGTTTAAAGGGTGAATCTCACCTCGTGCCTCTAGGTTTCTGTTCAAAATCCCCATAATTGGTCTTAACTACAACACTATTTTGGTAAACTGTTGTAGGGTGTGTTCATACATTTGTAGTTCGGTTCTCTTGGTTCTTTTAGAAAGAAAATAATACATTTAGTCCTGGTTTGCTTAGCGTTCACACTGTCATTTTTAACACTGAACCTAGAGATACAAAAAAAACCCCGGCTTTTATGACATATTTGTGATGAGAAAAAACAGGTATGCTTGAGCATTCTGTCCTTTTTTAGGGTCTTGTGACATCATGTCCTGTTTTTGGTTCGTTTAGTTGTCTTTGGTCCGTGTTGCGTTCATATTTCAGTTTAACCGCACCCAGAGTTCGTTTGGAAGTGGACCGAGACCCATCTTTTCGGTCTGCTTGGTGCACACCAGGGTTCAGATGGTGCATTCACACTTATTCAAATAAACCGCACTAGTTCATTTTAATCAAACCAAACCTGCCAAGTGTGAACACACCCTTAATGTTGAAAAAAATTTTATTTATATATTTTTATTACAAACGCTTGTAAGAACTACATGATGCTGATTTAAGTTTCACAAACTTAAGAACACATAACCTGTATCATCGAGTCTGATATGACTGAAAGTGATTACTCCAGTTCATTAAGTGAATCATATGCTAATTTGCATTAGATTAATTCAGTGAATGATTTATCAGAATATCTGTGAGTCTTATTATGCAATTTATAAAAACATTGGTCATTCTTTCATTTTAATATCATGAAATATATATCATGTGTATGTGTGTGTGTGTGTGTGTGTGTGTGTGTGTGTGTGTGTGTGTGTGTGTGTGTGTGTGTGTGTGTGTGTGTGTGTGTGTGTGTGTGTGTGTGTGTGTGTGTGTATATATATATATATATATATATATATATATATATATATATATATATACACACACACACACACATATATACACACACACATTTCGATGTAAACATACTTAATGTTACTAGATACATGCTTCATTTTCTTTCAGCAAAATATTAAAAAAAATTCTCTTTTATTGATTTGGGGTTTAAATATGACCCGGACAAGGTCTGTTTTGAAGGATCCACCCACATACTACACTGTGTTTGGCCTGACATAAAAAGAAAATCACCAGGTCCGCTTTGTGCTGAAACCAGAGGATGTTACTGAGAGTGTTTTTTTTTTCTTCTTTCTTCTCTTAACGGTAGCTCTGTACACTGAAATAAGGAAGTGAACAGCAGGTGTAGAAAGGAAGGAAAATGCTCCCTTTGGTCCGGGAGGGGAAGTGGAGGTAAAGACGTGCAGCTGAGCTTTTCTTGTGCACAGGAAGACCAAAAAAGGAATCCAGAGAACAAAAAGCCGTCATCTCCCACAAATGCAGCGCCTTCAGAGGGAGCCAGTTCCTATGGTTACCGAAGAGGAAGAGGAGGGGGGGGCTACATGTGCTGGGGGGGGGGGACAGCCAGAACAGCCAGAGCCCAGACAGATGAGAGACATGTGTGTGTGTGTGTGTGTGTGTGGATGTCTGCCTCGGTGGGTGTGTCTATCGCCCCCGGGAGCCCTGTTATTTTTGCGCGAGTATGTTTGTGCGTTTCCCTCTTACGTGTTATTGACAATCTGGAGTCGTTCTCCTTTCCTGAATGACAAATCGGAGGCGGTTCGTGACTCGTAGTCATACAAAGCCACAAACGTGGTCACGCCGCCTATGGAAAAATACAAGAGACAAACATAGACTTGTTATCTTGATGCATTCAATTTAAAAAAAAAACTTCAGCAGGGAAATTTCATCAACATAAGTAAATAATGCAATGTTGGGTTGCTAATGGAAATGGGCATCCAAAAATAGTCTAGACTTGCAGAGTCAGATAAAGACTGTGGTGACTAAGGATGCATTTAAGTGACCTAAATCCAATTTTTTCCTCCCATGTGGCACAAATCGGATATAACCCAGGAGTACGTCTGAAAAAGCGACGGTGGCGAATGACGCCAATCGTGATCACATGACCCTTTTCAATGAAGGACGAAGGCTCAACCCAATGTTTTGCTGAACTTTAAAGATGGTGCGGAAAGCAAAAGCTGCTATAATCATTTCATCTGCGTCCATTGCAATTCGTGCAATACCACTATTGTACAGAAAATACTGAATAATTGAGCAAAATTTCAATCCATTAAAAAGTTAAAAAGTACTACTTATTTAAATGGACAAACTGCAGGAAATCCAGTCAAGTAATTTTCCGCAGAAATTACTCATTGTATCACGTTTCCACGGGGACCGACAAAACCTGTGCATCTTGACTCTAAGAGACTCGCCAGCCAATCAGAGCGAGGCTTGGGAGTTAGGAAAATCCTTTGCTATATTTGTTTGAGTATGCATCAGACTGTCCATTAACGGTCTGATGTGGCCTTACAGGAAAACTGTGACTGTCATTAATGAGATTTTAACTCAGTTAATTCATTAAAAATGTATTGCACCAGCTATAATTGTATACATGATGAGCCTGATTTACATTGACAGTAGGCGTGATGAAAAGCTGTATTGTGAATAAGATGCATGTTTTTCCTGCACCAAAGTAGTGCAACTGTTTAGTCAATTCACCCTCAGACTTCTTTGCTCATTTCCTTTAACACTTTAATAGTGAAAGTCACCGAAAGCAGAACCGTAATAATGACACATTGCATGCCCGATCAGACAGAGGTGTGTTACCCGCTAGCATGCCGCCCCTGTTAGGAGATGTGATGGTAGTGGAGATCACTCCTCCAAACAGCGCCTGCTCTGCGTTGATCATGGGCTGGGTGCCGCGTCTGCTACCGTCCACCGGAGGACTTCGGTTGGGGGTGAAGGATGACGGGTTGGGACTAGAGTGGTGTCCTCCGGTGCCATCGTCCAGACTCCGGGAGCGCTGGCTGAGCTCTTTGGGTTTACTCTTGGCTCCGCCCATGGCCTAGGCCTGGAAAGACACAGATCTTTCAGATCATGATTTTACCCCAAACACCTTACTATACACTTAATTCTAGAGTCATTTAAATTAGTTTATAAAAAATTCTAAATAGAAATTAAATCTGTATACAAATTTGAATATATAAATGTATGTAAATCCGAATATATAGTTATAACTACATATTTGGATGTACATTTATATGGTCATGATTTACATACATTATAGATACAAGACTAAAATGTATAGAAAAAAAAAGTATATATATATACACACACACACACCCATATACATATATACACACACACATACACATATATATATATATATATATATATATATATATATATATATATATATATATACATATACATATATATATATATACACACACACACAATTCTATTATATATCAAATCTTTACATTTTAGTCTTGTATCTATATATTCAGACTTATATTAAGCCTGAATATATATATAAATGTAAAACCGAAAATATAGTTGTAACTCTGAATATACAGTATAAATGTAAATCTGAATATATAGTCATAAGTCAAAAAAATATTTACAAATCCTGATTATATAAATTCATATATTGTCTGCTTAGGGGCTGAATATTAGCACAGGATTGTAGGTACTGCACATAATTTTACTGAGGAAACCTGGGGATATACTGTACCTACTTACTCAATTAAAAATGGTCAGGTTCATGAATCTTTTTTTTTTTTTTTTTAGGATCTGAACCTACAGCTACCAGTCTACATTTTTAACCACCAGCCCACACTGCCTGTAACATACTATTACATTCATGAATTGCAGGGTTTCATATATATAAATATATATATATATATATATATATATATATATATGTTTTTCAGAAAAATGACTTTCATCTAATTTGTAACATTAAAACACTTCAAACGAATATTTGACCCCCTCTTTTCCCAGCGCCGTCGCTAGAGACCAGCCTGTTTTCATGATTTATGTATGAACCATGAATTATTAACCAACTATGCACGCAAGCAATATTCTGTTATTCCTTAAGTAACACAAATAAACAGTGATACTGGTGCGCTAAAATATCTTCATCTAGAGAGATATTCAGTGTTAAACCGTAATCTCATTACTGAACTCTTCAACCATATATTGGAATTCAAGTCATTTTAATCGATTTTTACATTTTCTTAAAAAAAAATGTGTTTGCTGAGCATGCAAAACTCACTGCCATGATGCTAATGTGTTCTGGATAGTTTCAAAATGTGTTTTTAGAAGAAATAAGAATCAATGAGAGAAAGAAAATGGGACGGCCTTGATGATCGGACCTTGAAAATGGAGATTTTTCAGCGATTAGATTTTGATTAAATATTACGAAGACTAATTGTTAATGCAATAACATGCCCTGATGGGTCTCAATAACACCAGGAATGTATATGCAAAATGCACTTCCATACTTGCCATTAGGGGTTCTGCCTAAGCAAGCAGCACTAATAAAAAAAGTCAGAGATTCCTAAAAGCGAGTAAAAAAAAAATGTTTCAAAGTGAAACATAACCGAGTGGCCGCAGTTTGTGCGCCCCACAGAAGCCTGAGGTTGTGTTTAGTGCACTTTAACCTCACTTTAGACGACTACACGAGCGCTCAGCTGTTTCCTCTCGCATACCAGTGACAGCCGCTGCAATACGATCCTCCCGGACCCCCCAACACACTCACACATTCTTCCACATGTCATACTGTCTGTCTGCCAGCACAGACACACACATTCTTTGAGGGACAGACAGAGATGATTTCCCATCCACCCACACAAACCTCACTCAGCACACACTTCTTTCCAGTCCTTATAGCTCTCTGTAAACGCTCCTCGCCCGTGCAGAACAAGCCCCCGCTTGCCCACGGGATGATAAATTCTCTACAACGAAAGTCTCTTTTCCTAGAAAGCCCGGAGGACTGGCAGCTCATGGCGAAGGGTCTCTTAGAGGAGCTGTGACAGGCCCGGTGGAGGGGAACTAATCTCAGCAGAGCAGTGTGAATGAGGGGTCAGGGAGCGGCCGAGGGCCCTGGAGCCCTGCGGGAGCGGAGCCGTCGCAGAGGAGCTTTCACTAGAGAGACCTGCGCTCTTCAGGTTCACTGGCAGTGCCACGTTATTTTTTTTCACGACAGAAGGCCTGTCCACATCGATTCTAATGACATAATATATTGTATACAGTATTCACAAAGAAATTCTCATGCAAACCTGAAGCTTTTTCTTCACTCCTTGGAAAAAAAGAAGCAGGGGAATGAAATGTTCAGCGTCAAATCAGAGCAAAAAGCAAAACAGATTACAGACTGAAATTGCAAAACAAAAGAAAAGCAAAACAACATAACATAAGAACAAAAGAAAAAGACTAAAACAACTACCGAAAGAAAAACAAAACTAAGAAATGAAACAAAAACAAAACCTAAGACAAAAAACATCAAACAAAATAAAAACAAAACAAAGAATAGGCGAAGAAAAAACAAAATGACAAAAGAAAACACAAAACTAAAGGAAAAAAAAGGGAAAAACAACCTAAAAAAAACCCCAACAGATAAAAATACACAAAAATGTTTTTTAAAAAAGCAACAAAAATAAAGAGAAAACAATAAAATAAAAATACTCAGCCAAACTGTAATAACATTTTAAGTGTGACATAGGTCAGACAGACTTAATGTGAATATTCATAGAGATTTCATTCAATTATTTGTTCTTGTCAAGAATAAACCGGCATAAACACGGCATATCTGATAGTTTTCTCTTTTATAAACCAATTAGACCCTATTCCTGCCCAAAATGCAATCGGTGTTAGAAAACGGCAGTAATGCATGATTGTTTTGAGTTCCTGTGAAAAGTTGTTTAAGAAAACTGAAAGAGAGAGAAACAACAGCTTATTAGTATGTAGGCTATGTCCTCAACCATATGGGCTCCAGATTACATAAATGTTTCATGTATGGGTGCTACTGTCCCGGTGTATTTCATTCAGTGTCAAGGGAAAACTAGCATCCTGCAACAACAAGGATGTCTAGTTAATGTCCAATTAATGGAGCTCTAACTGTAAGCAGCAGGATGAATTTACTGACACGTTTGATAACACTAAACCACAATGAGATGAATCAGGGTGAACTCTGGGTAATCAAAGAGCAGCTCATGCCTCACTAATGTCCAGCCACAATAAAAACGGTCATTAAGCAAAAGGCCCAGACATTACAAATAAAGGCGAATCTAATTTCCCACGCGAGGTGCGAATGTTTGGCTCTGGTTAACGCGGTCTCCGTGCCCAAGGCCACAGTCGTGTCCGGGAACGACCTTATTGAGGTTCGAAATGTGACGAATGATCATCGGAAGAAGGATTCTGGCATTATGTAAAGCATCATTGATCTATGGCAAACAACAACTGGGAACAAAACGTTCATTCACTGACTTGTGTCAATGGCTTATGAGGTCTAGTTGACGGATAGAGTCATAGGAACAAATGCAGATTTGAAAGGGCTATTTGAACAATAAAACCACACAACAACAAAACTGATTCTGCATTAAAAATGACAAAATGGTTTATAAAAGTAGGCCTATATTTTGTATGTTTTCTGAAAAATGATTAGTGAATGCCAAGGCATTGCTTTAAAGGGTGTTCTACTTACTGGTCCAAGTGGGGGGGGGGGGGGGGGGAGTAATAAGGCATCAATATTATTCATAAACAAAGCAATATTGGTAATGTTTGCCATAGCCATATCACCCTGTGGTCCGAGACTGGTTGCCCAGTCCAAGCTAAGCAGGTTTGGGCCTGGTCAGTACCTGGATGGGAGACCTTCTGGGAAAACTAGGTTGCTGTTGGAAGGGGTGTTAGTGAATGATTCCCTCCTCTGGCATCCTAAATAATAATCCTGACTTGTCTCGATCACTCTCTCTCCTCTCCACCGATAGCTGGTGTGTGGTGAGCGCACTGGTGCATCGCATCATCCCAGTGGATGGTTGATGAGAGACCCCTGATATGACTGTAGGCACTTCGGGTGTACAGTAGTACATAGTAAAGTGCCTCATTACTTCATGTTTGACTCAGCAACATCATTAACTACAAAATTCATCATCAACATATTTGAAAGATGAGCAGACAGGCTTTTGATATTGCTTAAGCCTCAAACATATCCCGAGCACTGGTAAATCTGAGATTAGACCAGGGAATCATCCAATTTAATCCAAACACAAATTAGGACGTGATTTCTATCCCACTGCGCCAAGGACAGGGTGTTAGATTTCTGTGGCGCACCAATTAAAGGACTGGATAAAAACAAACTTGCATTTAACTTCGCCTCAGGCAAACTAAACCACATCTCAAATAAATTGGTTAGCTGTATGTGACAGCATAGCGTTGGGTTTTGGTGCTTTAATTGGTTAATTTAACTATGGTGGTCTATCGACTAAAATGAAGAAAAAAAAACACCTTGACATTTTATAGAAAAGTTGCATGCAGCTTTCCTGTAGCTCAAACAGTAGCGCGCCGGCGCTTGCAACGCCAAGGCAAGAACTGATAAGAATGTAAATGTGTACCTTGAAATGCAATGTGAGTCGCTTTGGATGAAAGCGTCTGCCAAATGCATAAATGTAAATGTAAATGTATGTTCACCCTCGAATAAGCACCGGATTAATTATCTTACAATATGAGATGAAATGTAAATTATTAAGGGCATAGTACATATCTGTCTGTCTATTGATCCACGCACAGACACAACATTTTTTTTTCTTCGTTATATTAAAAAAATCTTAAATGAAATTGTCATTCCCAAGTGTGTGTGTCTCTATATTTTTATGGGTGTACAAATACAAAACATGCCCTAAAAATAATCCCTAACATGGGAACAAAAGCTAAATCACACACACCACGGCTGTGAGAGGGGCTGCTCATGTCACATGTGTAAACGGGGTGAGAGGCTGTTATCTAACAGCTGAGGAGATTCCGACGGATCGGATGAACCGGAGACGCCCCATCCCCCTCAGCGTTACGGAGACAGGCTCTGATTTCTATGGGAAGGCAGAGGATTGATTCTTGAGCGGTGTGAGAGACAGATGGCTCAGAGAAGAGTACAGCTATAGCGGAGGGGTCAGTGTGTGGGGGTGGAGGGTCGATATTCCCCCTCCGGACTCGTCTGTGCACCGAAAATCAACTGGGATGCGTAGCCTAGCCCATTTCAACCGGGGCTAGCTAGTACACGTACATGCTGTACAGTTATGCACAACCACAAACACACGTGAAGTTACAGAGACGAGACTGGTGGCAGATTCAGGCATTCAAAAGAAGTATACATGCCTGGACGTGTGCCTCACACACACACACACACACACACACCCCTATCTAAATGGGAACACTCCATAGAAGTAATGGGTTTTATACTGTACAAACTGTATATTCTATCACTTTACATTAACCCTGCCCCTAAACCTACCCATCACACAACACTTTCTGCATTTTTACATTTTAAAAAACCCTTTAATTACTTTATTTTTTATACCAGACTTACAAATGAGGAAGGTTTTGGGGAATTTTGTCAGGTTTTGGTCACTTCTGGGTACAAATTTGTTCCCAAAATATAGCTAAGTAGGTACACACACACACACACACCTTTATATATTTTATCTTCCCGATTACTGTAACCCATTATTTTTCAGTCATGTGAAGAAAAGCTCAGTTGGGGATCCTTCAGTTGGATAAAACAAAAGCGTCCATTGTTCTCAACCCATCAAGCCTTGCAATCTGCAGTGTGTGATACTGCAACTATTCACTTGTCTGTTGCTACGCAGCCAGCGATAATTCCTCTTTTTCTGACAAACCAGAACCAAAACCACTGCTAAATTACATTCAAGCATCAATATCCTCCAAAACCCCAGCAGAAACATGAAACGTCACAAACATTCCCATCATTCAGACTGGGTTAGCCGTCAGCTAACGTGTGAACGTTCTGGCCCGGGCCGCCCGAGGATGAGGAAAACACCTGCAGACAGCGAGCGAGGAAGAGTCCAACCCGTGATGAAAGGCTTCAGATTCGCTTAATTATGCAGGAGGAAAGCCAGAGGATCATGAATCCCACATACTTCCCAGGGGTTTGAGCAAAACAGGAATTACAACTCCGTTTTTTCTGTTGACACATCTCGTTCATGAGAACTTATTCTCCTTTCTTTCATCAGACGAAGGGGCTGTGATTTGTGGTGTAAGGGTGAAGCATGATAAAAACCTGTTGACAAAAATAACTAAATAAAGCACTGGATTTCCTATTTATTGAGCATCATAATGATATTTCATTTATAGTGTAAACTAGTGTGTATGCAAATCATAATGGTTATAATTAGTCAAAAGTTTTATTAAAGGTTCTCCAATGCAATTATGCTATGGAGCGAAGCATAATAAGGCTGTATTGTTACCTACCGGTGTTATTTTAGTATTATTTATACACTATTATAGCAATTATTATTGCTTTTATTGTTATGTTTTCAGTTTTATTAATTTTGCTGTTTTTCTTTTTTTATATTTCTATTAAGCTTTGTTTTTATTTCAGTTTTAGTTTGAGTCATTTTAGTACTTCTACTCAAACTTGTTTTATTCCAAATTTAAGTATTCAAATATAATTTTTCCATGTAATATTTCTATTTTATCTTTCATTTCAATTACCGAAAACAATTTTGAATGGTTTTAGTTAAAGAGTGTTCATATACATTTACTTTGTGGCACAATTCAAAATGTTTAAGCTTATGCTTCCATTAAAGTGCCCCAATTAATGCTTTTTCAGAGATGTCCTTTCATGTAGTGTGTAATCTTGCTGTTTGTGAATGTATAAGGTCTGCAAAGTTTCAAAGACGACAAATAAAGTGATAAAGTCTCCTAAAAGAAAGAATAGATTCTGAACTGCCGAAACGAGTGGTCAGTAATTTGTTTCTCACTTCCTGTTACAAAACTGTAACAAATTTGCATAATACCAGCCTATGGTTTTATTGGCTGCTCACGAACAGCGTCTACTATGACCCTTAACACTGAAGTTGTAGCTGAGACCGGAAGATATTAGTTTGTGTGTCGACATGTTGAGAAAGCGTTGTTTTCAGCACTGCAAATCCACTTTGCTGCACTTCCAAAGCATGAGGACTCAAATACAGTAAAACCGACGTCATCTTTACGGTTCATATCACTATGTATCAAGTGCTGAGGAAGATCTGGATCTGAAATTCAGATATGGTAATGGGTTATTGTTTCCAACACGACCTGTAAGTGGACTGAACCATCTGACCAATCATAGCAAAGGAGGCTCTCGGAAAGAAGGGGTTTAGAGAGACAATCTTCAAACAAATCGTTTTCAGACTCTTTGAGAAATGAGGTGATGTGCAATGTATAATATATTATAAGAAAGTGTGTTTTTTTACTTTGGATGCACGCAAACCTGTTGTAGGAGACTCCAAAACAACATCAGGAACCTTTAAAATGGCATAATAGGGGCACTTTAAAAAAAAGTAAGAGAGAAAATCATTTGAAATCCTAAATTTAGTTGTAGCAATGGAATAGTGAATAATGAATCGTTGGAAATGGAGGTCTCAACTTTCTACACCACAATGCTGTTATTTTACCTTTACAACATTTAACGCAAGCTTTATTTTACTCCCCTTTCCCATCACTGTCGGGCCAACAGGTGCCAGACGGCCAAAGATATCCATCTTGTTATTCCTGCATTTGCATGGTCAACATCAAACGTTTCATTACCAGCGGATAAGCTCCTTTGGTACGAGTTGCACGGCAGCGTCTAAGCCAGAGAAAACATGTGGATGAAAGTGTTTAATTCACTTGCCGAGAAAAGTCGAACTGGAAAAGCACCTGAAACCACACTAGGGCAGAGCAGCAGAGGTGTGAGAGGGGGAAAACCCTCCAGTTTAGCAGCTGAGGTTCTGTCATGCTTTTCTGTGGTCTCACAGACACGTCATACGATCAACCTTTCATATAGCATGGCCAATGTATTTGCCAAACTAGAGCCAAATTAAATAAAATAGTTATTCTCAACACACTCGCATTAAATATGATGCTACTAACTTTTTTCAGCTGCTTGCTCTCATCCTAACTGTGACACATTTAGCTGTTCATTCATTCAGAAAAGTCTTATTGTAAATCTTAGTGCCAAAAGAATACGAATTATTAAAAACAAACTAATCAGATTATATATTTTAAAATATATACATTACCAATCAATTTAGTGCATCCTTGCTCAATAAAAGTATTAATTTCTTAATAAAAAATGTAAAATAAAAATGGTAGTGTACAACAATGTTTTGTTTAGCAATTAAATAATACAATATTAAACATATCACACCAATACAAATGTGACCCTGGACCATAGAACCAGTCACATGGGTCAATTTTCTGAAATTGAGATTTATACATCATCTGAAAGCTGAATAAATAAGCTTTCCATTGATGTATGGTTTGTTAGGATAGGAAATATTTGGTCGAGATACAACTATCTCTACAATCTGGAATTTGAGGGTGCAAAAAAAAAAAAAAGAATCGAAGCCTTGAGAAAATCTCCTTTAAAGTTGTTCATTTATGTTTACGATTGTGCTGCATTCACTCACAAAAATATTTTTTTTATATATTTACGGTTGGAAATTTACTAAATATCTTCATGGAACATAATCTTTATATCAATAATTTTGACCCATACAATGTATTGTTGGATATTGCCACAAATATACCCATGTGACATGTGACTGGTTTTGTGATCCAGGGTCACAAATATAAAATGTTTTAGTTCTGCTCTGATAACAATCCTTACATATGTGGACATAAAGATTTGGGTATGTTTTATATTATTATGCTTACTGTATTTACTTGAAGGGAAGTTGGACGCTTTACAACTTTATACATCATACTGATCAAGCTCTAATCCTAAGGCTTGTTCTGGAGAGAGTTTATCAACATTCGTTCTGTAATCACTATGCCATGATAACATTCCATCTGGGACTTGAATCCAACTCAGACACAAATTCCAAGACAGGACTGTAGGAATTACAAGACAAGCAATTGTGATGTATTTCTAGTGTTGCCAATAGAGGTGCCATTACCATGAACTCTTTCAGGTAATCTACTGCCAGTTTGAGTCTTCTGAATAAGTTCATTGAGGTGGACATGTTTACAGCTAGCTACGTCCATAACACCACATTAGGTAACTCTATCGCCCACTTCAGTGCAGGAGATGTTTCTTACCGCCACAGTAAAGCAACATTACATGTTAATAGGGATGTGCATTTGCAAAGCTAAGCAAATCTATACTTCGAATGCAATGCAAGTTGTTTTTGAATAAATGGCCAAATGCATTAATTTAAAGATTTCTGAAGGATCAAGTGACATTGAAGGCTAGAGTAATGGCAGCTTTACTATCACAGGAATAAATTACATTGAATTATTTTAAATTGCAATAATATTTCACAATATTAGTGATTTTACTGTATTTTTGATCAAATAAATGCAGCATTGGTGATCATAAGAGACTTCTTTAAAAAAAACAACAACAAAAAACATACATGCATATATGTATGTACTGTTTATGTATATATGTTTAACCTGTTTATCAAGATTCAACTCACTGTCAAAGACAACAGCCAGAACTTACACTCGATTTAACATAGGGGCTTAAGAACTGAATGTTGCTGTAGATGTTTTTCGTACCTCTCCCTAGTACCCAAACATTATCATTTCCATTTTATTGTCATTCAAATAGAGAAAATTAGCAGACATCCAAGCCTTCAGGTCAGCGAGACCAACAAGAGATTATAAAGATTTCTTGGACTGTGGCCAAATATATCTGTAAATAAATCTATCATCCATGTAACAGTAAAAAGACACACCATGTTTCAAATATTATGCCCAGGGCAGGGAAGCATATAAAGAGAATAACATAGGGCCAATAACTGAGCCTTGAGGGATCCCACACACACACACACACACACACACACACACACACACACACATATATATATACACACACATACAGTTATGGGTGTGCAATATTTATCGTCTGCAATAATATCGTAATTGTTGTTTTAATGATGTGCGATCTGACATTATCAAGTATATCCCTCACACACACCTTTTCTCCAGATATCAGCATGATAACAACTGTAATATTGATTTTATAGAAGCTCATACATGCATGCATAAATGGTTGCCGTGATTTTGCCAAGTAAGATGTGCTCCTGGATTAAAATCTTTTGTTGATCCTGGAATGACATTCCTGTCCAAAAATATAGCTCTAACCCTGTCCCTACCCCTAAACATAACCCTACCCATAACTTTTCCCCAAAATCAGAGGGAAATGATAGATGAATAAGAATAGCGTAGCCGTAGAAGCCCCTAACCCTTATCGAAAGCCTAAACTTGGCATTAACGGTAAACCTATCCCTCAGATCTGATTGGACGATTGGAATGTTGTTCCATGATCAACAAGGATGGAGGAACATCTTAGTGAAATCACATTCACCCGGAGGATATAGCTCAGGCTCCATGTTAACATGCTTCATGCATGCTTCCCTGTTACTGACAGATCAGTAAATCATTACACAGGGTTTACAATGCTGCATGTGCACTACCTGCATAAACCTTATTACGACATTATTTCACGGTTGATCCTGACATATTAAGCAATATATAATCGACAGGAAGTCAAAAGGCTAGTTTCATTTGAAGAGCTGTGAATGTAAACACACCCCACACACTGTCATGATCTGACTCCTAGACTCGTCCGGTCAGCGAGAAACACTGAGGCGGGAGGAGCTCGAGTCAATATTTACTCCATCAGAAGGGACTGGGTCAAGGGTTGCCATGGAAGTGATTATTCGAATTCCAGAAGAGTCTAAAGCAGATGAACGGGAAAACCAGGGTCTTTGTGAGAGGTGGAAGGATCACAGCAAACAGCCAACGATCAGATAAGAACTGGATTTTTAAGGCTGCTTTTCAGAACAGGATGATATTGTGTCGGTATTAACGTTCCCTTGAGAGATCACAACACGAATGAATCGGCCCGTCTACAGATAGTAGGTTTGCATAACCTCTGTGTAAAAATAAGTGACAGAGTCCTTGTACTCCACAAACATGGTGAAGTATAGAAAGTAAGGGATCAAATTCAGCCACTTTTTAATTAACACAATTATGAATATCATTCAGTACCAAAATGAAAATTCTGTAATCAATTTACTCGCATGCCATTTACAAAGCTCCAAGACTATCCTTTTTCAGTGAAATGTAAAAGAGGTACGTGTATGAAATGTATAAAATGTGAATGAAAGTCAATGTTGTGTGGAGTGGACCCCAATGTTCAAAATATATTCTTTTGTGATCTGCAGAAGTAAGAAAGCCATACCGATGTTCAACAGCACAACGGTGAGTAAATAACACAAATTGTATTTTTTAAGTTCTTTGAAAACTTTTATCTTATAAACACTCATTTTATAACACTGTTGAATGTAATCTTTAGCTAATCTTAAAAGTAATATCCATTTTTCATACTGTACATTATAATGCTGTGATGCCCAAATCAGTGTTGTTATTGTTAACTGAAACTAAAACGCTTAACAATATTTCTGTAAATTGAAATATAGCTGACATAAATTAAACCATAAATATTAGATTGAACTTATATGCAAATTATAAATGTTGACTAGGCAACTAACTGAGATAAAATAACTACTAAAATTACTAAAACTGAAATAAAAATAAATTAAACCTATATTATATTGAATAAAAAAACTAAATAAAATGGCAAAAGCACATAATAAAATGGCAAAAAATAAATAAAAATATTAACAAATACTTTGATAGTAAACAGTGGCCAACTTCGGTTACTGAAAAATATAATTATCTGCTTAGCAGTATCGGATAGAATATTTATATCTTAAGAAGACCTAATAAAATGCCTTAAATATCAAAAATAACTAGATTTTTTATTTTATTTTTTATTTCTAAAGAAAGCATAAGTGGTCCTTGCCTATGCGAACTTTGCTGCTACTCACCATACCATAGTAATGACTGTTTTCATACAGGTTTCCTAAACCTGTATCATCTTATCAATGTACATCATAGTTCACATTGTCCACATTACACTGGGACATGGCAAAGTATTTAAACAAAGACAAAAAAGGACATGCTTCAAAAGCACGCTTGCACCTATTTCTAAAAACCTATCATCACCCGTTAATCATCTGCCAACACACATGAAATCATTTAAAGCTGAGCGGAAGAAATCTGGGCCACTCACTCACTGTGAGGAGCGGAAGTGTGTGTGTAATCAGCCACGTGCGTCAGATCAAGCATGAGGCTTATATTTTACATACTGAAGCCAGCGCACCGACAGCATGCATTAATACATTTGCAAGTAAATGAATCAGAGTTTCTGTCGCTCACTTCCTTACGGTCCCTCCCTAAACCTAAAGCCGTGAAACAACTCTCCACAAAGAGAGTATCCACCCTGTATTAAATCCATATGCGATGGAGTTTGTCCGGTATTCTAACACCACATTATTGCTTCTGAATCAGCTTTACATGCAAATGCCATCTTAAAAATTAGATGCAAAGAAGCCATACATCATCAGTAGACCAAAATCAAAGTAATACCATTTTTTAATGCCATCAAGCAGTGAATATCTTTTTATGCACATAATAAAGATGCAGGCAAACACTGTAGCATTTTGTTTCTGGTTACAATGCCATCATTTGTCACCTGCTACCAGCCTGGTTTATTTAAATCTCAAATGGCATATGTGGAATAAAGAAACTGGGAGTGCCTCTTATTTTCTCTTCTGCTGAACTTGGCAACCTTTGCATTCACAAACCTTTTATTTGAAGAAGAAAAAAAATTATGTTATTTCACTGATCTGGTTGAATACAGTCGAATAACATGTATTTCAACGGCTAAAAGCTATGTTTCCCTGATCAAATTAAGGGTTAAAAAGGAAAACATTGCACGGAGGTAAATCCAATAATCCAGGAAAAACATTTTCATGTTAATTCCCAGAATGCCCACGGGCTGTAATCTCTCTGACCAGTGAAAGGATCATTAGATCACTGCATTACTAGCCAAAGCATTATTATTACTGGGCGGTATGAAAGTATACAGCGGGACAAAGATAGATATTTGCTATCGGTGGGCAGGACTGCTTTACATCATTTCTGAGAATTAAGGAAAAACATAAAACAAAAAAATAGAAATAATTCACAGTAGGACATGTCCTATAAGTTATAGTAATACAAGTTATTTTCGTACTGAAAAGCCTGGATTTCTCAGTATTTTTCCAACTTATTTTTCCCATAAAGATTTTTTCAAGCCATGAACCAAACTATATATATATATATATATATATATATATATATATATAATATAAATAAATATAAATATAAATAAATAAATAAATATATATAAACATAAATAAATAAATAAATAAATAAATAAATAAATAAATAATATATATATATATATATATATATATATATATATATATATATATATATATATATATATATATAGATAGATAGATATAGATATATAGATATAGATATAGATATAGATATAGATATAGATAGTTCTTTCATGATTCTCTGATTGGTGGAGATTTAGTTTTTGTTTTTTCACAAGGAATTCTACTGTTAAAAAGTACTCTGAAATAATGAGAACTGATGGCTTCAACAAAAATGAATTCCCCTATGGAGAAAATGAACAGGATTTTTACTTCTGGAACCCGAATGCTGATCTTTGCAAACAGGTTTCCCAAACAGACCTGTCCTGAACTCACACTATTGGTTAAGACAAAAGCTGAATCGTAAAACCACTCAAACAATATGAAAATGCCACACGAATTTAAAGAATTATGAATTCTTAAAACTTTTTCATCTTTTGCACATTAAAAAGAACAACAGCAACAACATTTTAACAGATCATGGAAACTTGAACGATTGGAATATCTCATATTGCACATGTTTGTATTAGATAAGACATTGCTCAGGGCTGACACTCTGCGTTCTGGAATGTAAATACAGTAGTTGCATTTATATTTTCTAACAGAGGGTGAAAAGTGCACATCTCTAGAGTCTGGAACTCATGAGGAGCTGCAGGCAAATTCAGAAAATGTCATCCTGATTTAGCTAAAGGCAATCTACATTAAATCATCCATTTTAAACTGCAACATTCACTACACTGAATATATCCTGGTATGCAAATTACAACGTCTCTCTAATCAAAAGGCAGGTACATGGTGTTTCCGAACATTTTAATGTCCTGCATATCTAGTAAATCTGTGCAGCATTATTGCTGCTTTGCATGAAAGGTGTGGCAGGATTACACATCACAAAGGCACATGTATGAATAAACAGGGCTTTACCAGCATAGATTCCTCTGCGATTGTATTTGTTACGCCGCAATAGGTCATGCATTTTCAAGGTTTCAGTTTAAAACAAGCAGCAAACATGAACTGTGGAGGCTAACAACAACCTTGCAGATGATTCATGCCTACCAAACTTATCATTCACTGTCCAGCTGTCTTGTTACTAGATGACACGAAAGCGCAGTGGAATTCATGCTAAAAAGTAAGAAGCCTGTGTAAAAATAAAACTTGCTTCATAACAAAACCATTTTCTTGGCTACAGAGAGCTCACGAAGAGGTGTTAGTATGTGTGCATAGTGTAAACATATCACATTCTCTAAACTCTGAGCCAAAATATCTCGAGGAGAACTGCAGGCCATCTTAAACTTCATGATAAAGCTCAGTTCTTGAAGGAATCTCACGAAACCAGTCAAGAAATGTCCTGAAGCAAAAACTGAAACCAAAAAAAAAAAAAAAAAATTGTTTCACTAAAGGGATAGTTCACCCAAAAATGAAAATGGTGTAATTACTTATTCACCCTCAAGTTGTTCCAAACTTGTATGAGTTGCTTTCTTATGTTGAAAACAAAATAAGATATTTTGTTATATATAAAGAACGTTGGTATCAAACAGTTGATGGACCCCATTGTCTTCCATAGTAGGAACAAAATATTATGTCAATGGCTAGTGTCAACTGTTTGGTTACCAATATTCTTCAAAATATCTTATTTTGTGTTCAACAGAAGAAAGAAACTCATACAGGTTTGGATGACAGTAAATGACGGCTTTTCATTTTTGAGTGCACTATCCCTTTAAATAAAAGAAATGCTAAAAAAAACATGTCTGGAAAAAATAAAAATAATTTCAGCTGTTTGCAAAGGCAACATTTCGCATTTTTATTATATTTAACTTGATGTACTAAAATGAACTGAAATAAAAAAAAGAAAAAAGAAATCATATTCGGAAATTTTAAATGGGGGGGGGGGGGGGGGTGCGGGGTACAATACAAAAATATCTCATTAATTTTATTAACTAAACTAATTAAATAATTAACTAAAGTTTCCATCTTCTTAAAACACTTCATATTTCCACCACAAACACAACTACAGAGATTTTTGTCAAATCCGATTCTCTCTAAATTGAAATCTGCAAACTTAGAAATCAGGCAGAAAACCTAGAACCTACTGACTATTTATTTGAAAAAAGGATAAGCAATTTGGATATGTCCTGCCAAAACTTCCTATTTCAGCATCAACACAGGACAGAGAACTTACCAAGACAATATTTTCTGAACTTGAGAAATTTCATAACAATTTTCAAAGATTTTCTGACATTTTCATAAACATTAAACACGGTCGCATTTCAGTAAAGAGAATTTATGCAAATTTTTTTATTATTTTTTTATTTTCTTAATAGTCATGAAAATACAGTAAAAACAGGCCCTATTGACTTCAACCTGGAGACAGATGAATTAAAATGACCTGTGAGCCCTGAAAACCAACAAATATGAATCGGCAACCGAACAAACATTGTGTCATATGGCTGAAATACATACCAGTACCTGTAATTAATAAAGCAGGGTTTTTGCATTTGCATTCAGCGTTCTTGATCCCACAGCATTGCCAGTGAGTCACACTCCTACAGTCTCCTGCTGTCATCTGTAAACAATCATACGAGCACGCTTCTTTCCTGCATCTAAATATGGCCATGGTGTGTGTTGCAAGGGAACAGAGATCTGCGGTCAGGAGCATTAGAGAGAAACAAGGGCGGCTGGGGGGATGTGTGTGTGAGAGATACTGTGAGAGAGTGGAAGAGATCCTTTGGGGTTTATCTTTCCCCTGAAGATTTCCTTCACGAAAAAAGAAAGACGCATCCATTTCTTTCACAGCCAACATGTGGACAAAGCTATACTTTCACAAATTACAGATTTCTTCGGCTCTATCGCCCTTTCTCGCGTTTTCTCTTTTTCTGCGGTGAAGCCCCCTGGAGAAGATACCACAGCCAAAGAGAACGAGCTTGCAGATTAAAAATGGAGCATCACATTTATCCGGCGGCACATTATGAGAGATAAGCGTTACCTCTAAGTCTAAGCTCTTCTAAGGAAGAGGGACTCTTTGATGTGGAACTCGTAGATGACCCTCTCTGCATCTTTCTGTTCAGGCAATTTTGTCATGAAGGAAGCATTTCATGAAAATCGTCATTGATTTATGGTCAATAGCTTCTTATTTGCTTGAATTCCCCAATGATTCAGTGCTCCAATTTTCCTGTGCAAGATGTGAGTGTGAAAGGGTTAAAGAAATGAGTCATTTTGAATACAACTACTGTACTTACAAAGCCCATACGAAATATGCACATTTTCTGCTGAGATTGTGGAGGGACATTTTTTGAAATTCTGCAGAATGGATTCATAAAAACAAATCTCATTCCTAATTTTGAATATTCAGACTTGGTGTCATGATCATTCACATAGCATGCGAGAACCAATGTTTCTTGAGCAGCAAATCAGCATACTAGAACGAAGGATCATGTGACACTGAAGACTGGAGTAATGATGCTGAAAATGTGCTGCTTAACACGCGAATGAACCTCATTGGTTCTTGCTGAAGCACAAACGTGCTGCGTAACACAAGAATGAACCTCATTGGTTCTTCTTCCTGAAGCTCAAACGTGCTGCGTAACACAAGAATGAACCTCATTGGTTCTTCTTCCTGAAGCTCAAACGTGCTGCGTAACACAAGAATAAAAATCATTGGTTCTCACACGTCAAGCGAACATGCTTAAGCTTCCTTTTATATCTGCTTTCATATCTGATGTTTGAGTTGATCAATGTTTATATGTGAATAAAAGCCTAAATTATCATCTGTCCATCATATAAGCGAGTGTCTTTTCAGAAAATTTGGACTAAACCATTCAATTCATATGAATTAGTTTTGCAATCTCTTTATGAACCTTTTGAAGCGTCAAAGTGGTAGTTCCGTTGATGAACAGAAATCGCTCAGATTTCATTGAAAAGATCTTCATTTGTGTTCAGAAGATGAACGAAAGTCTTATGGGTTTAAAACAACATGAGGGTGAGAAATTAATAATGAAAGAATTTAGATTTTTTGGGTGAACTATTCCTTTAAGGGACTTCTTTCAAAAACTGTAGTGTATATTCACCATATCGTCTGATCACTCATCTCTGTAGTAGTTCAGGAATGCAGGCCGCGTGAAGAAACGAGTCCTGACTTCTCTCCATCTCTCACACACCCAGGTTGAAGTCACAGAGATGAGGCCATAAGGCACACATTCCATGCTTGTCATCAGTCTCCTCCGCCTTCCTTTGAGTTAGGAATGTCTTCTCAAATTGGTAAGCAAGAATGTGCTTTAAATATGAGTGTGTAAAGCCAAATGTCTCAAGAACCAGAAACCCACCTCATTCACAACGTGGAAGTAAGCTATTTTCTGTGAATGTGCGAGATTCATTAGCCACCACAGGTCAATGACTTGAAGAATAACGAAGTAAAAGGCAAAACTATTTGCGCTACAATAATGCGATAAATACCAATTCACAATATCAAGGTAGCGTAACGGACTGTTATTGTACAGCTAAAATAACTGAAATTCCGGTCCAGAGATACGATAGCACATAGCGGATCATATGTACGAGTCGGCGAAGAAAGAAAAGGTCTCAGACCCATCTGAACTCTACACAGAATGTTGTATTTTAAAGCGATATGGACGAGATTAGGAGGAGAAATGGTTAGAGATTAGGAGGAAACTAAACTAAATGCTACTGGCTATTTTAAAAAAGGGGAGGAGCTGTTCGATATGTCCCGCCCTGTCTTACTGTTTCAGTGGAAATTACATTGAATAATGTTGCACATTTCAATGCATTCAGTGGGCCTTTAAAATAATTCACCGAAGCAGTGCTTGCCACAGAATGTTGTTGATTCAATTCAGTTGAAAAGTCCATTAACAGAAGTTCAAAACAGTGATGTCATCATCCATCTCAGTTCAGTTCTCATCCGATAAAAAAAGTGTCCCCAACTAGTCAAAGCGAGAGGCAACAGTGGCAAGAACCAAAACGCCATTGGTGACAGAATGGAGAAAACAACATCAACCTTGAGCTGAACTGAGCTAAATAATGACACTATTATCTTCTGTAGAACTGCTTTAAAGTTGCAGAAATGATGAATTTTGCAACTTTAACACTGTTATTTTTTTATTAATGTGAAGCTGCTTTGAAACAATCTGTATTTATTAGAGCGCTATATAAATGCTTTCGGCACTGTCCTTCTGTGGTTGGGTCTATATCTGCCTCTTCATGTCTTCAGTGATTTTGCAGCTCTAGTCACATTCTGCAAGCAAGTCAGGGCACGACCCGATGGTACCGCGAACACTCAGAATCAGCTGATTCGTCATCACTTGGAAAAAAAAGACTGGGTTCCACATTCTGTCACCTTTGAACTTCCTCTGGAAATTAAGAGAGGAAATAGACACGACTAAAGAAAGAGCGTCTTCTCGTTCAGTGAAGGGGCGGAAGAAGCCACAAGCATGGTGATGCTTCCTTCAAGTGCAATAAAACAACAGCCAAGGATAAATCAGAGCGCCAATCAAATGCCCTGTAGATGACCCGTGATTCACCCAGCCATCAAACATAACAGCCTCCGACCCTCCACATTTACATAACAGACTTCAGAAGAGCGACCAAACGGAGAAGTGATTTCCATTACAGTTTAAATATTCAAATGGCACTGCCAGTCACCACCCAAAAAAAAAAAAATAACTTCCTTGAAATGAAAATGCTCTCGCATTTAAAGGGGAATTCCACAGTGGTCTGCCGCACATGATTCTGAGAAGTTCGGGATTTTTAGGCTTTAGGTTTGTCTTTTAAATCAGGATGCCAAAAAGCATTTTCCTTAAGGACTGGGAGATAATGAGAAAACCTCTTTAATATTCATGCACAAATTAATATTAAGTAGACTGTGAACTGAGTGAACCTAGCACTAGCATTTTCCCTCGTGTCTTCTGAAATCCCAGATGAAACAAAAACCTACTACAACTTCATCTCTACATAAAACATCCCCCAAGCGTACCCGGTTGTTCACATGCACAATTGAGACATGCACTATTTTTCCATGCTGAATGATGTGGGCGTATGAATGCAAGACAACAGACCTCACCAACCTCGCAGGGATCTTGAACAGGACGAATCAATGATTTTTAGTATTCCTGTCATAATACATATCACAAAGTTTGCCGTCAAAAAATTCAATTTGCAACTTTTATAAAATCATTTCTTATAGTGATGCCAGTGCCAAATACAAAGCAAATAATGAACAGATTTTAGCAGCTTTGCAATGGATAATGGACATTTTTAAGAGGATGTTATTATGTAAAATAAATGTAATTTCACAAGAAGTTTCACAGACCATTTCCTTTAAATAACAAAGTAAATAAATTGCAGATTTCTGGCTAAACATCCGAAGTAAAGTTTTAATAAAGCAAGCAAGTAAAGGAAATAGTTTCTCAATGGATGCCAGGTTTGATTTGTAGCGAATGAAAACTAAGCTATGAGGGATAGAAGTGCAGTGCGTTTAATAGGGTTTCAATGGTTTAGCCAACAAAACACTGTAAATATGTTGTTCCAAAACAAAACAAAATTGGACTGGAATCTGCAAACGTTTTATATGCTGTTCTAGAAGGAAATTCTGCAGATTTAAATATGGTAAAACATTGATTTTATATGGATAGATGTGCAGAACTTTGTGAACACCATTCAAACGCAGCTCAACTTTATGCAAAGTTCTGCATGTGCAATCTGCATGTGGGTCTGGCCATAACCTTTGACCTTACAAAGACTGGAAATCTATCCTTAACATCCAGTTTTAAATCAAATTAAATAAATACATATTTTTAACCTCACTAAGGTCTATAATATTGGTTTCACTTAACAGATTGCAAGCAGCTAAAATGTCAAGCCATGACTCATTAGATAAGCTATTTTTGAGATACAAATCTTTCCCGGATAAAATCGTCTAACTGGAGAGAGAGAGAGCGAGAGAGAGAGAGCGAGAGAGAGAGAGAGAGAGAGAGAGAGAGAGAGAGAGAGAGAGAGAGAGAGAGAGAGAGAGAGAGAGAGAGAGAGAGAGAGAGAGAGAGAGAGAGAGAGAGAGAGAGAGAGAGAGAGAGAGAGAAAAAAGGTAGAAGCTTTTAATAAACAGCATTCAGATATTATTTGGACGGGTGCACAAAGCGTGTTCAAACGGCCATATCAATGGCTGAGTGGCACTTCATAATCATACAGGCCTAGTTAATAATAAAAAACCCATCCATCCTTGTTTTCCTGTCACTAAACGGAAGGAGAGAACAGAGGGAGGATTGAAACGAGACGTGAAGCATCTGTGGCCTCGCTCGCAGGGTTGACAGGAAGTGGCCCTGAACTCTGTGGACACAGTAACGCTGTGTTCCCCTGATCGGACCACCACCACCACGTTCTCCATTCAAATGACATCAGATGTGGACAGATGGGTGAGAGTTCGGAGGGGTCATCCACTTCAAACTCTTTCCTGCGACCAAAAGCGGGTCTCTGACACACTGAGTGACAATAATTAATAAAGTCAAGTTATTGATTAAAAGGATGTTTTTGCATTTACAAGACAAAGTATTGGTCATTCATCCCACAATCGACTAGTTTCCAGCTCAACGGCGTGTCGTGAGGTTGGCAAACCAGTTTTAGAGAAGCTTCAAATGAATCTCCTTAAAATGAGTCATTGCAGCCGACGTCAACACCTTCCGTGACAAATTTAAAGACAATTCCTGTCAGTGCATAAATAATTTAAATTGTTGGTCTATATATAAACATGCAAATGCTCTTGATGGAGTCTTAAGCTCCATCAATGGTCGCTGTGACTTCATATTCTGAACACTACACGAGGTTTGAAAGCATCTCAAAAGGGACAAAATCTAAAAGCAACCAATATTCTGACAGAAAAAGCAAAAACATTTTTTATTTTTATTTTTTTTACAAATTCTTGCAATGGTCCTTGAGAATTGGTATGAACCAATTAGACGCATAAGTGGGACAGAGCAACAGAACGTGGATAGGCAGCTACACACAACAACGGAAGTTAGCCGTCTGCTGCTGCATTAAAAATTTAACGAGATCTGTGGGTGGCCACAGCAAATCTCGGCTGTATTCTCCAAACCCAGAGAGGCTGATAGCGTGACCATTAAAAATGCAAATTTTGCTGGCAATCACTCAAAACGAGGCGCTTGTTAAATCACGTGTGAACGGCATCAGGGTCTATTGTATCTCATTTGAGTTTATACAGATAAAAGAGAAGGTGCAAGTTTCCTGTGATATCTACATGCAGATGTTTCTAAACATAAAATTAATTAATAATGTAATTAATTAATTAAGAAATAAAATTAATTAATTAAGAAATAAAATTAATTAATTAAGAAATAATTAATTTTATTCGTACATTTTATACTCATACATCATAGAGCGATTTTATATTTATGCATTGTGAGATTATTTTACAATGCAATATTTTTAATGACAATTAAGCAAATTCAAAACACAAAGAGCAGTTTTGCAAATAAGAAAAAAAGAAATCAGAATACATGAAGGCAGTGCATCAAATACAACGATTATGCATGAATACATTAAACAATATTTTTGCATTACAGTATTATAAATGAGAAATGAGCTTAACTGTCATGAATATGGGTGATTCTATCATTTTTTTATAGTTAAAGTAAAAAGTAAAAGTTATAGTTAAAGTTATATTTTTTATTATTTTAATAATTTGTAATTGTTACTCATTGTCATGGATCACACAATATAATATTTTCTGTAAAAAGTGTCTTATCTGAAAATCATGAATTAGTCAGTGCATTTTTTCCATCATGTATGTAATGAAAATATTTTATTTTACTTTTCTTTTGGTAAGATTTCATTTACTTTTATTTATAAAAGCCCTAAATAGTCATTTTCCAACATTAACTACAACATTAAATGGTTTAAAAACAACTTTTTATCTTAAAAAAACATGTGTAAATTTTGCGTCAATTCTGTTACCGTACCGTACCTTTAAATTGGTGGAATTATTTCTCACAGGACATCATGTCACTCTCCCTCACTGATAACATCTGAAGCACTGAAAGGTATGTGTGTGCTCTCTCTGATAAAATATTTTAACCTAAAAAGTTATTTTGTGAAATGTCAAAATTGTTACCACAATACCAAAAGGAAAACAGAATTTATCACTGATCACACAGTGGGTTGTTTAAAAGTCTTTTAATCCTGATTTCATTAGTGCCATCATGTGCTCTTAGCATTTACGCTAGCAAGTACAGTTTTTGGGCTAAAAAGTTAAAAATTGTCAATTCTGTTACTGTCAAACACTGTTACTGTTATTTCTACACACTGCTTCATTTGTCTGTAACAGAGTTGACAAACAATACTATAAAGAAATGACTTTAAACAAACAAACAAAAAGAAAGAAGTAAGTAACGTGTTTGACAAGCACTGAATTATTAAAATTAAACGTGTTTTCAATAAGGTACTGGAAAGAATTTCAGTTGTTGTTTTTTACTTTTTGAAAAGCAAAATGTATATCCAATTATATATATATCTTATGTTTTAGAAGCAATTTTAGGAAATTTATGATTTACGGAATATTTATGGGAGATTTGAGTAATTTATGAAAGTATCTCTTTTGCATTTTTTTTTTAATTCAAAATGTGTTCTACGTTGTCCTCTGATTCCTCTCTGTCCCTCGGATCATGCCTCCTACGATCACTCGTTCACATAATAGCATTTCTAAAGATGAAGCCACTTTTTATTGCGTGCCAATTCTCAAAGCCAGACAACAGAAACAAGTGTGTCATTCATAACGCAGCCCAAAGCTGAGTGTATCACTCCTCAGAGACAGAGGGTCCCAGTGAAGAGAGGACAAAGGCCCCACTGCGTCGGCACGTTACCAATTAACAGGAATTTGCCTTAAAAAGCTGCTTTTCCGATGATCTCATTTGGAGCAGACTTAAAACTTTCACGGCTTTCATTGAGAGGCATTCACAGAATTCCGAAAAGCATTAAGGCCACTTCACGGGATCCGGGCCCCCTCTTCGAGAGCCCTCGATGGTGTCATGAGCACGTCTAATTAAGAGCATCAGCCCCTCCTCATGAAAGCACCATCAACAGCCACGGGCAATGCAGAGAAACAACAGATGAACACTACTGAGGACGGGGATGCAATAGCTAATTGCTCCAAATCACTATGGCATATAAACAGCTCATCGGCGTGAACACTAGTACTACAGATTTAGGGGATACCTTGAAGTTATCAGATGTTCACTCATTACAGAGTCTCAGTTCTGAAGTGCAACTCTGAGTCTCGTGTTAAGCCAGGTTCACATTGCACGATTTTGGCCGCGATTTTGCCAAATTTTTAATCCTAAAAGATTTCTCTGATCTTAGGCCCAAATCCGAAGTCTTTAATCGCTAGTTTGACCATGATGATCAAATTTGACCTCAGATCAAATTCTGGCAGTTTCAGTGTCACAGTCCTGCAGTGCAACTTCTCAACCGTCAAGTCATTAACCAATAGGAGTGCAGAACCTGATGATGCAATTAGTGAGACAACAACAAACCACCACTTGCACCACACACATCTTCTTTTTTTCTTCTTTTTTTTTTTTAAGTAAAGCCATGATCAGAATGAATGCTAGAGATGTTATTTCTTTGCCAGACACTATTTCAATCTAGGGATGTGAAACAATTTATCGCATCCAAAATAAAAGTTTGTGTTTGAAATTTTTTTTTACACAACTGTTTTCAACATTGATAATAATAATGAATGTTTTTTGAGCATCAAATCAGCATATTAGAATGATTTCTGAAGGATCATGTGACTCTGGAGTAATGATGCTGAAAATTCAGCTTTGATCACAGGAATAAATGACATTTTAAAATATATTAAAATAGAAAACAGTTATTTTAAGTTACAAATTAAGTTATTTTAATTTGTCATAATATTTAACAATATTACTGGTTTTTTTTTGTTTTTTTTATCAAATAAATGCAGCCTTGGTGAGCGAAGAGACTTATTTTAAAAACATTAAAAATCATACCGATCCAATAATATTTTATATATTAAATTATTTAAATTATTATTTATTTAAAATTATTATTTTTATATATAAAATATTTTTCTTAGGCTACATGCATGTGTGTGTATTTATATATACAAAATAATTATACACAGTACACACATATATTGTAAACAAACATTTATTTTGGATGCAATTAATCGTTTCACAGCCCTATTTCAATCCTGTGTATAATGCAGCTCAGAGTAACAGAACGTGCCATGGATTGATGATGTAAATCTCAGAACGAGTCTTCTTGCGTGTGTCCGTTTTTAACATGTCTGACATGAATCACACTGAGATCCTACAGTGTAATACGGCTTACAGCGAGGATCATGTTCGTATAGTATGAGAAGCAACAGTCGTAAAGGACTATTATAAATCGTACAGTCAGTGTGCACAGCTTTAGATTTCTTTATCGTGGTGCATACTAAGGCAAGCATACTTAGGGTTGGGGATTTGAACAAACCCTAATTTAAAGTATCCAACACTGTTTGTGCTACAGACATAAAGTCTCCTCAGATCGTGCAGATTGTTGAGTAAAGGCGTGCTATTATTTTTCAAAGTGACTGGACTTTTAAATTAACATGGCGGAAGATAAAATGAAAGAAAGCAAAAACACAGTTGCACTGTGAATCCACTCTGCTAAACCCTAGAATTAACATTGACATTGAGACTCTGGCAAAGCGCCAGCGATAACCAGGATGTACAACAACAGAACTGGAACTAATTCAAATTAAACAAAAGTCAACAGAGAAGGCAAAACCCAAAGATAAACACAAAATACGTCTGCTACTGTGAGCTGCCTCGCTCAGTATTCAGACATTAGTGCTTTATTTCTCCAACCAAAGACCTAAACGGTCAAGTGAGGTTGATGATACTATCCAGCCCTTCAACCATGGTCGATTTGGTTAGAACAAACCGTACTCTCACTTTCACTTACCTAAGTGCATTTTGCCATGAAGAATGAGGAGGATGGTAAAACGAAACACTCTGAGGACAGTAAGTGTGGGCGAGGTCTTTCTACAAGATGAGAAGTGGTAAACTAACAAATTATAGCTTAGTTCTATGCTCAAACTTTCCTGATATGGTTTCCTTAACCCATGATTTACAGTAGAGCACAGTTCTGTACAGGGAATATGTCTTCAGAAATGTGTTAATGTAAAGCCCCTGACTGTAAAGAGGGTTGTAGAGAGCAAAGTATGGAAAAGAAAACGTGACTGCACTAGAGGACCTCTACATGTCATAGAAAGGCTAAAAATGATCAACCTAATCTTATGAGAAAACTATTTTACGAGGTGGAGATTTCACATTAATTTGCACCATGCGATTCATATGGAAACATATGATTTTTGGAAAAAAATAAGATCCACCCCTGAACCTCACCCTCATGCGTAACCAGATCACACAAAAAAGTAAAAAAAAAAAAGAGTGTACAAATTCATAAAAATTAGCCACCAATTCATGATTATGGCCAAATCAGGTCACAGTCGGATTATGACCAAATCAGATTATGTTTTTCTTAACTTTAAAGATGTCCAAAAATAGGAATCAAGCACTCATGCCTTATGGCAAACTCAATATTTAGAGATTTGAGTCATCTTGAGTGGGAGAACCATAATCTCAAGTACCGCCAACAAAGCAGACGAGAACTTCTCTTTAGTTCACTTAAGACTTCCACTGGCTGACGATAGATAGATAGATAGATAGATAGATAGATAGATAGATAGATAGATAGATAGATAGATAGATAAGAGTTGAGATCTGTAACTGTAGAGGAGACGATTGAAATTACTGACGTCTTTCTCCTCAGGAGAAACATCTGAGAAGCTCTTCATTTAATCTCAATAGAAGAAATTGACATAGTAGACACACAATCCAGGTGTGATGTAGGGCTACCAAAGAAAAAAAGAAAGACAAATCCAGACTAGTCCTTGACAGGACTTCAGGTAGTTAGTCATCTGAAACCGCTCACACACATTGTGATTGTTTGTCTGCAATATTCACACAAATTAATCAGACTTGTATCTGATTAAAATGGAAAACATCGCGATCATTTGATGTTGTTGAGACACAATCAAAGAATCCATTTAAACCGGTGGATCGGAGAAAAAATACCCGGATTTATAAACACGATGAGAAATATTGAGCTCGCACATTCATTTTAATCAATAAACCACACCTTTTATTTATTTTATCAACCGGAAATCTGGCTAAAATCACATTGAGGTCTATTTTCAATCTCAACGGTTAACAAAAACATCTGATATAAAATAAGGCGTTCGTAGCCTACTCACCTTGTCGAGAACCACAAATGTGGTGTGAATAAAATCCTTTTGTTTTCTGGCTGCTCTGAATGACCGTTGATTTACTGGTTTCGGTCTATGAATGAACGAGACTCAGCTTTCCATAGTCAGTAATGTTTTGCGGCTGTAACAGACGAAATGAAACGGAGAGTGAGCGCGTTCAGTGCGCGTTCATGACGGGGGTTGCCTGGGAACGCGCACAGCTGCACGAGTCATCTTCACGCCGGTAACAATTAATATATCCAACGTCACGATCAAAAGCGATCGGGAATGATCTGATGCCTGCCTGGATAAGCAGTGCTTATTGCGTCCCTGAGAAACAGCACACGGCCGAAGGGGGAGTCAAATCCATGACACCCATATGAGACGCTGGGAAAACTGAAGGAGGGAGGGAGGGAGGAGAGGGGAGGGCAGGGCGCTTGACGTGACACTGTTTTACTACGTTACACTTGACTAGCAGAGACAAGTCTGCAACAGAGAGAGAGAGAGAGAGAGAGAGAGAGAGAGAGAGAGAGAGAGAGAGAGAGAGAGAGAGAGAGAGAGAGAGAGAGAGAGAGAGAGAGAGAGAGAGAGAGAGAGAGAGAGAGAGAGAGAGAGAGAGAGAGAGAGAGAGAGAGAGAGAGAGAGAGAGAGAGAGAGAGAGAGAGAGAGAGAGAGAGAGAGAGACTGGAATGGGGTTTATCATGACTCTGTAGAGAATATAAGGTAACTGGGCCACCTATTGCTGGATCTGGGGCACCCGCAACGTCATTTTGAGATTGCTCGGTGAAAAATATATATACGGCTTGCATAGTCAAGTCTGTCATAAACGTAGATAAATATGGCGAACGCAAAAGCTTTAATTGACAAATTTATATAAATATAAGTGGGGTTTCGTTTTTGAACAAACCTGTCTTACGAATGAACAATTTAAGTGTTAAGTTAAAGGCATGGTAGATGATTTGTTCCAGAAACATTTTTTGTTCTGTTGGTTGAAAGTCTCTTCACATCCAACAATCACCATAAGTCTAAATGTATTTATATCGTCTGTGGAAGGCGTAGGACCATAAAATGTTCGTCCAATCATTGCATTCGGCCCGAATGCAATGATAGGATGTCCTACCTGTCTGTCATCATATGTATTTCCATACCTCCGCGCACCCTGCTCGTGCAGACATCATCACGTCATCTGCGTTTCATGCTATCCAGAGTTAGACAGACGTCAGTCACCAAGTGCCACAACCTAAACAGCAGCCCCCTTTTACAATTCCTCCTGAACCAAAACATGAGCTTATGCTGCATTCCCGCCATAATTATTGTAATTTGGAAGCGATGGAAAACCTGTGACGTTATACTCAGAGTTGGAGCGGTTCGTGACACAAATTTATGCATTTCAATAGCAAAACTATCAGTTCCGAAATGAATCTGCTGAAGTCAGGTGGTACAGGTCTTTAAGTTGTTTATGTTCATTTATTATTGTAATGTTATGTTATTTGAGACATGAGGTAATTTAACGCTGTCTCTCATGCTTTGCGGACTCTGCTGTGTGCATTCATGTGTTTTGAAGGAGGCGTGGCTTTGGAGATGCTCTGAAGGGAGGGTGGGATCTTATGCTTTCAAAGCTCATTGGTTAGACTGATGAATGAACACTCCCCCTACATTGTCAGTGTTTTGATCTAAAAATGACCGACTTTTTGATCTAAAAGTGACTAGTGACCGACTGAAGGCGAATCGTGAGCGACTTAGTGTTTTAAATCGGCTGAGTGAACGGTTCAAAGACACTCACTTTGTCTCCACCTACTGGCGTAATGTGGCGAATCAAAATTTTACTTTTGGGAACAGATTTAAAAGATTCAAGCCACTGTGATGAATCAAATAATTCCACCACTGGCGTAAAGACACTGGTAAAACCAGTCTTTCCCTACTGTCTTATTTTGAGAAAGAAAGTAGCTGCATTTGTTAAAAATGAAATGTGTCTATATAGGTCTACTAAATATGACTCCACTAGCGATGATCACATTTAGGCAGAATCAACCTTTTGAGTTAGATGTAGTGCTGCGGCTTTGGAAAAGCCTTTTGTTTTTTACAGTGTAGATTGTTTTCTAACAATTAATCTTCTAACTTCCTATCTTAAGTTTTAATAAATCACTAGTTCTAACTTCTAAGCTTATAATAAGCAACACATTCATTACAAAAATGTATTAGCCTATATACTTTCAGAGCTCTGGATTTATTTTTAATTTTTTTACTCTCAGACAAGTCATCCCAGCATCTTCATAAAGAAGAGGAATTCAGACATATGCACATTCCTCATTGGATATTAGGAACTAGTTTTGGGACTCGTTAAGTAGATTTCAAATTTTTTTTGAGAGCGCTTGCCTTCAGCTTGCCATTTTACATAACATGACAAGCCTCATCAGATTTTGAAAGCTACATACATACCAGAAACTATAGCCTGAGGCTTATTTCTGCTGTCTTCCTCCATTTGCACATTATAGTCTTGTTTTACAGAAAATCTTAGTTTATTTCCAAAGATTTGCCAATGCTGCCCCCTGGTGTTTACATCATTCAAGTGATATGTTAGTGTTTGATGTGATTTATGTTTGTTAGAATTAAATATGCACAAAGGGAAGATATCCATGCAGTACTAAAGTACTGAATATACATGTGCTGATTCAACAGAGTGGGGTGTTGATGGACAATATGTAAAATAAGCCGTCTTACAAAATGATTTCCTCTTCTTAAGGTGCGATTAGACTGGACCTTGTTTTAGCATTCAGTTGTATTTATATGCATGCAAATGTGGGAGACCGGGATCACAAGCATATGTATAGGAGTTTTGCCTTTTGCTGTGTATTGAAATTTGGTGTGAATTCATAGCGAAAACAAGTTTGACCAATAGAGGACGTAAATAGTGACCACATCTGTAAGCAGAAAGATTTTGAAAAGCAGCCTGAACAACAACAACAAGAAAAAGAAATGGCTTAGAGCTTGATGAATTTAAACAGACAAGTTCAGTTTTGCTTCTGAAAGGGATAGTTCACCCAACCAAAAATAATAATAATGATAATAATAACCCTCATGTCATTTCAAACCTGCATGACTTTCTTTCCCTTCCATGGCCTGTCCTGTCCACTCTTTTTAATATAATGTAAGTGAATGGGTCAAGCTGGAAAATGACAAAAAGCATCATAAAAGTGGTTGATATGACTATATCATATGATAGCTTTGCATTAGAAACAAACTGAAATTTGAATTTTATTTGAATGAAAACCTTGCCAAATGCCTTCGCTGACCATGATGTGGATTAGTGTTACTTGTATACTATTATTTATTTATATAGATTATACTGTATTTATTTATATGTTGAATTAACTTCTATTTTTATATTTTCAGTTTTCATTTTAATTTTAGTTAAAGATTTAGTAATTTTGTTAAGTGCTTTTGTCACTTTTATTAGTGTTTGAGTTTTTTTTTCAGAATAGTTTTAATTCATCTTATATATTTTTCAGTTTTTAATAATGTTAATACTTAATCTTATGTATTTCAATCAGTTGCCAAGTTTAAGTTTAGGATTTTCTTCTAACATTTATATTTTATTTTAGCTTTCTTTCAATCACCGAAAATGAGCTTTAATACTTTTAATTTTAGTAAACAATAATGCGTTCATGAGAAGCAAAGTCCTATTAATGACTTAATCATTTAATCAAATTTCGAAGCATTTCAAAAGTCATTATGAATCATTTCGTGAAACTTTAAGATAGTTTTATTAAGGACACTTCCGATCATTTTTGATCTTCAAGTAAGGAGCTGGATCTATCTAACTTGTGATGCGACTGAGCCTGGTTTCTCCCGAGGTTTTGTTCTCCATTTCTGTGACCGATGGAGTTTGGGTTCCTAGAGCTGGATGATGACATCATTGCTTTCTAGCTGAATTCAACTCCTTCCATATTTCAACTTTACTCAGTTATAAAACTGAACTGACTTATGACGCTATTGTCTTTTTTAGAGCTGCTTTACAGCAGAATTGAATTCTAATATAATAATTATTTTCCTGTTTATCACAGTAAAGCTTATTTAAAACAATCTGTATTGTATAAAGCGCTTTATAAATAAAGGTGACTTGACAAAATTGTGAAAGACATGAAAGTTCATTATAATTAAATGGGGGGAAAAACATCTTATGTATTATTTAAAATTAATAAAATTAATTACAATTTTTAAAAAAATCCACAAAAGAAGCTTTGGGATGTTATTAAGGTGGATAAATTATGGCAGAATTATTTTATTTTTTTGGGTGACCTATTCCATTAAGATCAAGTCATTCATTTTCAAATAAACCCAAAGACCTTGATTAACGAGGTCAGAACGGTTCGGATATGTTTAACTTGGAAGTCAATTCTGCTGGAACGTTCCCTAAAAGTCTTTTAATGGATTGTTGATGGACAATATGTGAAAACAACATTCAAGATATATATAAAAAAAGCTTTTCATTCCACTTAAGTCCTGCACTTTTACTCCTCTTTGTCTCTGTGGTCGGACGAGACGCTAGGGAAGAGCACGTCGCTCTCCACCGACAGGTTGCTGCCGAGTCCCGCGATGCGACTGCGCAGAAGGAAGTGAGTCCGGCGCTGAAGCAGCCGCTGCTGCTCCTGTTTGAGCTCCACGTAGGAGCGCGAGAACGTGTGGAAGATGGAGGTGACGGGGAACGCCATGAGCAGGATCCCGCTGAGGATGCTGCTGAGCGCCACCACCTGTCCAGGGATGCTGCGCGGCACCATGTCGCCGTAACCCACCGTGGTCATCGTGATCACGGCCCACCAGTACGTGGCGGGAATGCTACTGAACTCTCGCGTGGCCGCCGCCTCGTTCTCGATCAGGTAGAGGAGCGGGGAGAAGAGCGCAATGGCCACGCAGAGGAAGAGGAGGAGCAGGCCGAACTCTCGCGTGCACCTGCGCGCCGTGAGCCCGAGCGTCTGGAGTCCGAGCGAGTGCCGCGCCAGGCGCATCACGTAGAGGATGCGTAACGCACGCAAGACCCGCAGCACGAGGCCCACTTTGTCCAGGTAACTGCTGCCCGAGCCCAAGCGCTTCTCCCCCGTGGAGGTGCTGTCCACCACCAGCGTGATGTAGTAGGGCAGGATGGCTATGACGTCGATCAGGTTCAGCGGGCGCCGGAGGAAGGCCAGCTTACTGCGGTCTTGGATGAAGCGCAGCGTGAACTCCAGGGAGAACCAGGCCACACACACCGTCTCCACTATGAAGATGTTGTAGCACATCTGAGAGCATTTGCCCTGAAAGAGATCAATGGAAAAGTTTATAACTATGTGTATAGCATATATATATAGGTACATTATGCACACTACCGTTTAAAAGTTTGGGGTCAGTAAGAAGAAGAATAAATTAATAGTTTTATTCAGCATGGATGCATTATATTGATCAGAAGTGACAGTAAAGTAATTTATAATGTTACAAAAGATTTGTTACAACTTCATATTCATCATAGAATCCTGAAAAAAAAACTGCATCATGGTTTCTTGAGCAGCATCATATTAGAATGATTTCTGAAGGATCATGTGACACTGAAGACTGGCGGAATGATGCTGAAATGTAATAATTTAACATGTAGCGATATTTCACAATATTAGCGTTTTTACTGTATTTTGACAAAAAATGCAGTGTTGGTGAGCATAAAAAAAAACTTCTTAAAAACACTAAAATCTTATTTTACAGTTTTTCTCGATTGGTTTGGCTCATTTCTTGAAACCGAGATGACATTCTCAAAACCATAAGGTCATTTGGCCAAACAGTCTTACAGTTCTGCTCAACATTATAGCTCACTAGCAAAATCAAATATCTTTCCCCAAACTCTTCTTCCATGCTTCAAAAGCAGATTCCTTTCCCATATAAAAGGTCAGTACAGTCAAAATAGCACAGATCCTTCTCAATTGCCTTGGCACATGTGCATTCATTTAGTGCTTTTGTCAAAATAACCTGGATGGTTTAGCACAACACCATGGATCCCCTGCAAAAGCTCATATCTCTCCCAAAACAGTTTATCCATGTGTCAAAACTAAATATCCTTCTCATATAAATAGTCAATGCCCCCAAAATGCATTATACCTTTGGCATTGTTTAAGCACTGCAAGTCAAAATGCTTAGACGTTTTGTCACTGAGGCACAGGTCTAGCAACAGAATACCACTATGAATAAAACTAAAAGATTTTACAGTAAAATCAGCCTCCAATAAACCACTCATACTCAAGGAAACTGTAAACATTTTTATTCGTACAAAGAAATGTTAACATTAGAGAACATACTGTGAAAAGAAAACATATACAGGATTCTGTAAATGTGAACAGTTATAAACACAAACAAAAAACAAAAAAAAACTCTAGCCTACCATACTGTAAATAAAGTTTCAGAACTATAGTACAGTAATATTTTCAGTGGTCGCCATTGTCACCCTCTCTTTCCTGGCCACCATCCTCATCCTCCTGGCCATCGACGCGCTGCTCTCTGTTAGGCCATAAATTCTCATCCACATCGCAACGGATATTTTCTCTTGTGATGCAGCGAGGGAAGAAACGGCGTGAATGTCTCAACCATCCCCTACATTGATCCCCTGTGATGTCCTCACATGCAGCATCCATTGCATGCAGCAGGGCCCTCTGGTCTTGAGCCTGATGCTCATACACCCTCCACCTCCAAGCTGAAAAAAAACTCCTCAATTGGATTTAGGAAAGGAGAGTAAGGTGGAAGAAACTCCATTAGCATCCGGGGATGGGTGGTGAACCAGGTTCTGATGCGTGGGCCACGGTGGAAGTTCACATTATCCCACACAATGACATAATGTGGTAGCTGAGGTCCTTCTTCACCTCTCTCATTTTCCGGGATCAGATCAGTATAAAGGTGGTCCAAAAAATTGAGGAGCTTTTGTGTATTGTAGGGCCCTAAACTGGGAATGTGTGTGGCCACACCTCTTTCTGATATAGCGGCACACATTGTTATATTTGCTCCTCGCTGGCCTGGGACATCCACAGTGGCTCGGTGGCCAATGATGTTACGGCCACGCCTTCGACCTTTGGCCAGGTTGAAGCCAGCTTCATCAACGAACACTAGGATGTGAGAGGTTTCGTTGCCTTCTAATGCCATTATTCTCTACAATAGAATAAAAATAAATCTAATCAGTCAAGTAGAGACAGATACTGCAGGGAGGATCTAAAGTACTGTAAAAAGAGGGAGTGAAAAACTGAAGACAATTTCTAGGCAAAATGCTCTAGTCACACAAAGCTGGATTCTGAAGGTAAAAAGGATAAAGCAAAAAAAAAAAAAGTGGTAACCATGTCTTACTGTAATAGTGTTACAATGATAGACAACCAGTAGTTGACTTACATGCACATACTGGTACCGCAGATCTTTCACTCTGTCAGAGTTTCTCTCAAATGGTACCCTGTAAATCTGTTTCATGGTCATCTGATGTTTCTTCAATACCCGGTCTATTGTGGAGATGCTGATAGAGTTTATATTTTGGAACATTACATTGTCTAGAAGGATTGCATTACGAATCTGTCTCAGTGTGATGGCATTATTTGCAATGACCATGTTGCATATTTCTTGTTCTTGTTGTTCATTTAGAAGTTTTCTTCTGCCACCCACTTGAGGCTGTCGTCCAATCCTAGACATACAAGTCAAAGGTCAACACTGTAAATTTGTTACAAAATGAGTTACCAATGTAATTGTACTGCTGTTTTATGGTACTAAAAGTGTGATGCACTGCACAGTGACTGGAATACTATTCACAGTGTTTTCTCCATTTTTTTTTCTTTGTCATTTTTATAGTATCATATAACATCACATGAAGATATTACAGTACTCTAGGCCTACACACACACCAACACTGAATAGTTCAATAGAATAGTTCTGTACCTGTTTTCCCTGCGAAAGGTTTGGATGATGGAGGAGACTGTAGACCGAGGCACATTAGGCTGCACTCGGCGACCTGCCTCTGCCATTGTGAGGCGATGGTTTATAACGTGGTCAATAAGGGTGGCCCGGATTTCATCTGGGACATCATGGTGCCTCCGTGCTCCTCGGCCTCTTCCCCCTATTCCTCCACGCATTCTCACTCCTCCTCTTCCTCTTCTTCTTCCTCCTCCTCTTCCTCGAGCAGGAAGTTGCTGTTGTACTTGGCGAGGTGCTTCCATGTTCACACTGCAAATGAAACTGGCCCCGGGCCAAGCTCTGTCTATATACTTTTGGCAGCAGTCAGAATCATAGACAACACCTGTCAGGTAACTAAACAAACTGTTTGATTGGTCATCTGAGATGTGGGAAACTGCTCCTTCGTTAGTTCTAATTTCACCTGATTGATTGTCAAGTACTGTCATAAATGTATCAAATGTTCCAAGAAATTCTTTCATGGTATTATATCTTTGACTAATTTTGACAGTTGAACAGACAATTGTGCATATGATGACTTACACAATGAAACCATGCTGATATGTTTTGGAGAGAGTAACCATTTCACTGAAAAATCAACTAATCAGTTTAGATCAGCAAGATCTATTTATTTGGAAAATGTGCTAAATGTGGGCTCATTGTGCTAACTGTAGCTACTTGTACATAATCATTTGAAAAAAAGCACAGAGTCACTTGAGACATGTACTAAAGCATTTGCAATTTGATAAAACCAATGAAAAATGACATTCTGTTGTGAACAATTGCAAGGTGGTTTGGAGATTTGTCCATGTTATTTTGAGAATGTCATCTCGGTTTCAAGAAATGAGCCAAACCAATCGAGAAAAACTGTAATGTAATTTAATTATCTTTACTTTTCTTCACTTAATGTTGTGTTATATTCAGTGATAATAAAAAGTTATATTGCCAAAAGTATTGAGACAACCCTCCAAATCATTGAATTCAGGTGTTCCAATCACTTCCATGGCCACAGTTGTATAAAATCAATCGGAGTCAGCGCATGCTGAGGGGAACAGTGCACAGAAGTCTCCAACTACAGATCTCCAAACTTCATGTGGCCTTCAGATTAGCTCAGGAACAGTGCATAGAGCTTCATGGAATGGGTTTCCATGGCCGAGGAGCTTCATCCAAGCCTTACATCACCAAGTGCAATGCAAAGCATCGGATGCAGATGTGTAAAGCACGCCGCCACTGGACTCTAGAGCAGTGGAGACGTGTTCTCTGGAGTGACGAATCACGCTTCTCTGTCTGGCAATCCGATGGACGAGTCTGGGTTTGGCGGTGTCCAGGAGAACGGGACTTGCCTGACTGCATTGTGCCAAGTGTAAAGTTTGGTGGAGGGGGGATTATGGTGTGGGGTTGTTTTTCAGGGGTTGGGCTTGGCCCCTTAGTTCCAGTGAAAGGAACTCTTAATGCTTCAGCATACCAAGACATTTTCGGACAATTTCATGCTCCCAATTTTTGTTGGAACAGTTTGGGGATGGCCCCTTCCTGTTCCAACATGACATGACATCCACAAAGCAAGGCCCATAAAGACATGGATGAGTGAGTTGACTGGCCTGCACAGAGTCCTGACCTCAACCCCATAGAACATCTTTGGGATGAATTAGTGCGGAGACTATGAGCCAGGCCTTCTCGTCCAACATCAGTGCCTGACCTCACAAATACGCTTCTAGAAGAATGGTCAAAAATTCCCATAAACACTCCTAAACCTTGTGGAAAGCCTTCCCAGAAGAGTTGGAGCTGTTATAGCTGCAAAGGGTGGGCCAACTCCATATTAAACCCTACGGATTAAGAATGGGATGTCATTAACGTTCATGTGCATGTAAAGGCAGACGTCCAAAAACCTTTGGCAAAATAGTGTATGGTTTAAAGAGATATGTTTCATAATGTAAAGTGTTTTTGCAAGAGTTCATGTGTTCAGTTGTTGTGAATAATCTTATATCTTGCTTAGTATCATCTTTTCTGTAGCTTGAAACTTTTGGACCCCATTGACTTTCACTGTATGGACAAAAACAGCATACACCACCTTATCATAAAATAACTTATTTTGTGTTCTGTATTAGAAAATAAATAAATAAATCATACTACTTTGGAATGGCATTAAGGTGAGTAAATAATGCCAGAATTATTTTGGCTGAACTGAAAGCTATAATCCTCTGATCCCAGCCAATGTCTGGTTCTCAGTTGTAATACTGCCAGTAGACCACTAGAGGAAGCTGGAGATTAATGGAAACATCCTTCCTAAAGGTGTTTTCAGAACTTCGCTGCATATTTTTATATCACCTCGTCTCACCTCCATCCTCAGTGTGTATTCGTTCTCATTAAATCCTAGGATTGCACCTTGATGACTAACAGCAACAAAGTAAGAAAAATGTGTTGATTGTGGTACAGTAAATCAATTCAGCTCACCTGTGAAAATGGTGCCAACGACTTTTTTAGGGGCACTGAAAATTACACCTAATTTTATAAATATTTAGTAGTGCTTTACATATATTTTAGTGCTTTATATTTAGTCTACTACTTCGCCCCTAAAAAATAAACCTCATGCCAGACAAACCATCCACCAATAAACATTCTTGAGATTATTATTATTACTATGAACATAAAATTAAAACCAACTAAATGTCACCAAAATGGCAAAATGAGGTCCATAGGCTACTAATAAATGTAACAATATTAATTGGATTTGTCAGTAAATACTTGGAAAATTCCTACAACTGTCTTGTTTCAATCCTCACAGTAGATAATAGCTTGTGACATACGTACACAAAGGACATCATTTATGAAAATGGAAGAAGACTGTCATGCTAGTGCTATGTTGGTCTAAAGCTTAATTTAATCTTCTATGCTCTGTTTTTCTCTTTCCCAGGGGCAGCCATTTGAATTATTCCAGTGACTGATGTGAGCCGAGACAATGAGTGTCTTAATTCAATTAGTGACGGAGCTGGTTTAACGTGCGACTCGGTCTAATTGCCACAAATCATTTCTGGAAAAAAAGATGACCTCTCCTGAAGCAAAACTGTCTGCTGGAGCAGATTTCCTCTGGTCGAGGAGAACGATTCTGAACAGGGGTCTTGGAGATTGATGAATTTAAGTAAGTGAGCTTGATTCTTGAGATCTTCCTTCCTACAGAGATGAGTTTTGATACGCCTGGCTGTAATGTTCAAGTGAACGTAAAGACCTTGATTAGCTGGTGTGTGTTTGAGATCCAACTACAGGAAGCCAGATCGTCTGCAGGGAAGTATTTTTTAAAACTAAAAGTATTTTTTTGGGATGCACTATAATATCAGGAGGACCATATCAGTTACTGGCCAATCATTTTTTTTATTTTTTTTATGATTTGTTATTGGATATTTAATTGTGCAATTGTCCATGCATGCTAATTTCCCTTATTTTTACATTTATATTAGACCAACTAATGGTAACTTAAAGTTAATCTTTAAAAATGAATCATTTAATTACATAATTAAATGTAATCTTTAGCAAATCTCTAAATTAATATACATTTTTTCATACATGTAATCACATGTTTTAATGCAGAAATTCACATGTAATATTAATAATGAATAAGTTTAGTTTTTAGTGTTTGATTTATTTATTTATTTATTTTTATTTAGACAGCTTAGCTGTATCAGCCAAATGTATAATATTGTTGTAACCCTAGTGTTTAAAACAAATCATACAAATCTGATTTACAGTACCGTTCAAAAGTTTGGGGTTGGTTAGATTTCTTGAATGTTTTTGAAAGATATCTTTTATGCTCAAAAAGGCTGCATTTATTTGATCAAAAATACAGTACAAACTGTAATATTCTGAAATATTATTGCAATTTAAAATATCTGTTTTCTATTTTAATATATTGTAAAATGTAATTTATTCCTGTGATCAAAGCTGAATTTTCAGCATCATTACTCCAGTCTTCAGTGTCAAATGATCCGCCAGAAATCATTCTAATATGATGATTTGGTCCGTGTCAATCCGTGTATCATTCGTTCAGTCGTTTTTTTATTTAATATTGAAAGTAGACAAATGAGAAAACGTCTCATTTATTAGTTTTTAGTTTAAAAAAAAAAAAGAAAAAAAAAAAGAGAATTCGGCTTGATTTTATATTTTTATATTCAGGGCTAGAAAATGGATAAACGGCTTGAATATTCGATTTCCACGAGGGCCGGGCATGAAACGCCCCTTTCTGCTGATTGGTCGACCAAAGATCAACCTGTGCCCTCTTTACCATTTATCAATTTTCTACCCCTGAATCTAAAAATATAAAATCAATTTCATTTTTTTTTTTTAAATGACTGAACACGGATAGATAGATGGACGGACCTGTACACGGACCTGATTTGCTGCTCAAGAAACATTTATTATTATTATCAATGTTGAAAACGATTGTGCTGCTTAAAATGTTTGTAGAAACCATGACACATTTTTTTCAGCATTCTAATAGAAAGTTCAAAAGAACAGCATTTATTTCAAATAGAAATATTTTGAAATCCTTTTAATCTCACCATTGATCAATTTAAAGGGATCCTTCACCTCTGGAAAGATGAATGTATATTTAAAATGGGTCATTTATGTAGAAGAAATGTGAAATTATTTTTGAATTTGGAGCTTTCTAGACTGAGAAAAGCCAGAAAATGTATTTTTGCCTTATGTGGATCCCAGAATGCACTTGCTTCGCTGCCCTATGAGGCCACTCCCAAGCCACGCCTACCGGCAAGAGCGCGCAGTTAAACAACAAGACTAGGCTACTAGTGAGTCTCCGTGACGAGTCTGCCCGGGATTTCGAGATCGCCCAAAATGTTCGGGATTCGGCTTTTGCGTTCTACAGTCGCCATTCATCATGTTTACTGTGGCGAGCAGGACGAGACTGAGGGGCGCGGGAGAACGGCGCGAGGCCGGTGGCGTCATTACTGATGAGCGACACCTGTGAGACGCACCGGTCTCGTATCTCTCACGGAGGAGCGGGAATTTTCTTAGCAATGTTAAAACGCACATCAACCGATCACTTGTTTAGCGTTCATGTAAACACTACATTCAGATTCACCAATCGGAATGAATTCAGTTAGATTGAAACAAAAGGTGTGCATGTAAACAATGAATGGTGACTGCAGAAAGCAAAAGCCGAATCCCGGACATTTTGGATGATCCCGACGGCCAAAGAGTATGGTAACCCCTACTACTCAGCTTTCTCCACAGAACAAGAGCCTGCTAGCTTAGCTTCCAAAAAAAGATGGCTGATACTATGTGTACATTCTGTGAGTGAGATCCCACCTCCTATGGGCGGGTTGAGAACATGCGGGACAGCCCCTACTACTGGCTGTAGTCTTTAGCCTCTGGCCAAAAAATCCTCCGATGACGTAAAATGACGATTTTTGCGTCATCGGAGGATTTTTTCCAGACAAAAAATACATAAATCTCTCGTCTCAGGGGGAGATGAGGGTGGAGAGCACGGTAATTCGAAAATACTACAGGTTTTCTACTAATACAAAGCTTAATGCTAAATCCTGAAGTATCCCTTTAATGCATCCTTGCTAAATAAAAATTCAATTTCTTTCAAATAAAACCCAAACTTTTTATTAGAAGGGTGTTAGATCGCAAGAGAAAAGGACACTCACACTCTCCTCCTCCTCTCTCATAGCAGGCATGGTGCTTATGGACAGGTTGATGGCTGTAATGGTGACGAACAGGACCGACAGACAGGCGAAGATCTTCCCAGGCAGGCCAGAGTGAGGCTTCTCCACCATGTCTCTTAGTTTTCCCATGCAGCGTCCGAGACGAGTCTCCCCGGCCAATCCGCTTCCACTGTCGTCCTCGTCGTCCTCGTCCTCGTCCCGCTCAAGCTCGTCGCACTCCTCCACGCGCTGCAGGAGGCGTCGCCGGCAGCACCACTCCAGGCTTTCCTGCGGGACCCCCCAGTAGAGCAGCTCCTCTTGGAAGGACAGGGCGCACATCTCCCGCAGAGAGCGCAGCTTCCCGGCGCGCAGGAACGTGAGGATGGTCCTGAAGGCGCAGGGACTGCGGTCGAAGAAGAACTCGTTGTGGACCACGTCGTAGTCGTCGCACACACGCATGATCTCGTCGAAGCTGCTGCACAGGCGTAACTGTCCCAGACGCGAGAGAGGGAAGTCCTCCAGCGTGGTCCAGGGAAGCTGGTACCGGAGGCCGCCCACGTTAATGATGACATGCAGGCGCTGGCCACAGGTGTCGTCGGGGGTGCTGGGGGCAGTCGGGGGCAGTCGTTGCGCTCGTTTATAGTAAACCCCCTTTAGAGCCTCTCGCTCCTGGATGGGTGGAGCGTTCAGAGAGGTGTCCGAGGTGCAGCTTAAAGCGCTGTAGTCGTAATCCGAACCATCGCCCGCCAGTAAAGTCATCTTTCACCGGACACCTCCACCTCAGCGGCCGTCACATGCCTGTGGTCCAGCGCTTCCTCTCAAACACTGCCCTGATCAGAGAGAGAGACAGAGGATTAGAGATCAGAATATTATCATCGATGATTTTATGGTCACTATAAACACTGACAGACATCTGAGCGACTATTACAATCTGTATAATCTATCTGTCTGTCTGTCTGTCTGTCTGTCTGTCTGTCTGTCTATCTATCTATCTATCTATCTATCTCTCTCTCTGTATGTCTGTCTGTCTGTCTGTCTGTCAGTCTATCTATCTACTGTATCTATCTATCTATCAGTCCTTCCGTCCGTCTATCCATCCGTCCGTCCGTCCGTCCGTCCGTCCGTCCGTCCATCCATCTATCTATCTATTTATCTATCTATATCTGTCTATCTATCTATATCTGTCTGTCTATCTGTCTATCTATCAGTCCATCCATCCATCCATCCATCTGTCTATCTATCAGTCCTTCCGTCCGTCCGTCCGTCCATCCATCCAACAGATAAGTGCCGGAGTTAAATCTAGTTTTTTCCAATTAAGACTATTATCTAAGGCTAAGAGTTTTTTTTAACAATTGCAGAGTTTGAGAGAGTGATTCATTCGTTCATTTCATCTAGACTTGACTATTGTAATTCTCTTTATATTGGAATGAGTCAATCCAATATTAGTCGTCTTCAGATGGTTCAGAATGCAGCAGCCAGACTTTTGACTGGCACAAGGAAGTTTGATCATGTTTCCCCAATACTGCGTTCGTTGCACTGGCTGCCAGTTTGTTATAGAGTTGTTTTTAAAGCCATGAATGAATTAGCTCCAAACTATCTCTCTGATCTTTTGAAATTAAATGACTGTGCTAGATCATTGAGGTCATCTCAACAAAGACTGTTGATGGTTCCAAGATCAAGACTGAAGACGAGAGGTGACCGTGCATTTTCTGTTGTTGGTCCAAAACTGTGGAATAGTCTTCCTGTATCTTTAAGACTAATATCCACAGAGTCTGTTTTTAAATCTAAGTTAAAAACCTACCTGTTTTCACAGGCTTACAATTGTCCTTGATTTTAATGTTGAATTGTCAAATTAGTGGTTCCGATGTAAACTCCCTTTATCATTTGTTTTGCGGTCGGTCTTGTTTTTAAGATATTTATCCTGTTGTACAGCCCAATGGCCAACTACTGTTGCTTTTATTGTGCTATATAAATAAAAGTTGATTGATTGATTGATCCATCCATCCATCCATCCATCCATCCATCCATCCATCCATCCATCTGTCTATCTATCTATCTAATCTATTTATCTATCCGTCTGTCTATCTGTCTGTCCATCCATCCTCAGGATACACCTGTCTAGCCAAAATGCGTTGATCAACAATTTAAGTTGTAAAAGTGGACATTACACAGAAAAGCTTAGTAAGCCATTTTTACAAAAAAAAAATTAAGTTATATTTTTTTGGTAATCATCATTATGCCACAAGTGCTGCCGATTTAGCGTACAGTTACAGTACTTAACCCAGAATATTCCTTTAAAAACTGTCTGCGATAAAAATGTTTATGGCACAATCATACCAAGAAAACCCATTTTAGGACAAGCAAAAAACACTTTCGAAGAGATGAATGAACTCGGTCACTAAAATGAAAAACCTATCCGGAAGAGGTAACGAGATAAAGAGAATGCTATTACAATAAGTGGCTTCCCGTGAGACGCGCGGCTAGGCTGATGACATCACTCATGTCCCTCTTCCTCTGTAATGCACTAAAAAGTACTTTCTAATGGACACAAGCCTCCCGGGTTCTGCTAATCAATAATCATGCTGTTTACTTTTTGGGGAAGACTCAAGAGTGCAGAAGTCAATTCCCCTGATTTGATTGGGTGTCTCCGATGGACACACTGTTCGAAACAAGGGACACGGTTGGAAAAACTCTTATGGACTTCAAGATTTTTTAGAAAACCTGATGCGATTTTACCTTCAAACTTTTGCATTTCTTGATTTTCACCCTACAGGGCCTTATCGTGCATCACTTTCATTTGCTGTCTTTAGGAGCATCTGGAACCTTCGGATAAGATGCTTTATGTTCTGACTTGTTGCGTGGGATCTGCTGATGAATGAACCCTTGCGAAACAAGTTCACATAATGTCTTGGCACGCAACAGTCTAGCCTGTGATAGCCCGCAACAGGAAGCTTCCCCATCTCACTAATAGTGTGAAAATGACACCTCTTTTTCAAACTCATCTCAAATGTTCACCTACACAACAAGTGGAGTATTTTGAACCTTAGACACCTTTCTTACAATGCCTATCCATCATTCCCTCCCTCCATCCATCCTTCCCTCCATCCATCCTTCCCTCCATCCATCCAACCAACCATCCATATATCCATCCATCCATCCATCCTTGATTCAAGTTAAGCTTAATCAGAAGCAGTTGTCTATCTATCTATCTATCTATCTATCTATCTATCTATCTATCTATCTATCTATCTATCTATCTATCTATCTATCTATCTATCTATCTATCTATCTATCTATCTATCTATCTATCTATCTATCTATCTATCTATCTATTCAATGCTTTTTCAGTGCTTACATTTTTGCAAAACTTGCAAACAACATTCGTAATCTGCGTTTAAAAATGTTGCACTTCTAGTTAAAATTACATGTCAATAATAAAATGTCAATACATTCTAATTGTGTACGAATATGTACATATATTTAATTTTAAGTTAATTAATAAAAAAAAAAGATGTTAAAAAGGTCATTTAATATATAAATAATTACAATATAAATTCAGCTACGTGAATTGAATTTAGAGCCCGACCGATATATCGGCGGGCCGATATTATCGGCCGATATTAGGCATTTTCCAAACTATCGGTATCGGCATTTATACTGGCCGATAAATGAATATTTAAAAAATAAAATAAAAGCGGACGAAACACCCTTCAACCATGTTATGAGTGTTGGCGCTGCATAGTTTGTCCACCAGAGGGCACTATACAAGGAAGATCGCTAACATCAATGAGCTTGGAAATCACAATGAACTTATTCTGCCTAAATAAAGTAATGATTACTGTATTTATAACTAGCATATCTGTAGTTCCAGTCTCTGCATTGTAAAATGTAAGTTAGGCACGCGAGGAGTGAACATTTAGACATAGAGAAAAAGTATCAAACATAGACTGTACATAAAAGTTAGCTTCGTTGCTGACTTCGTTTAGCCGCAGCATTAACGAGTCACATATTGTATTTAGTGCATCACTAAGTAGTAGATTTTAGAAGGCAAATGATGATTGAAAATGGTTTGTTGTAGCTTGATGGAATAGATGGATAGAATTAAAAGAGTGCAGGTAAAGGCATAAGCAAGTTGACATTGTAATTATAAGGTAGCTTATAACATTGACATTTGGCAGACGCTTTTATCAAAAGTGACTTACATTGCATTTCAAGGTACACATTTACAATCTTATCAGTTCTACACACACACAAACACACACACACACACACACACATTATTTCATAATTGAATTATTACTGTCAATATTAATAATAATAGTTGACTTTTTTTGTTCAAAGGACTTTAAGTTTCATATCATAAGTTTGTATTTTTATACATTATATTTATCAGAACTTTAATATATTCTGTTCTGTTGTGACAATAAAACAAACAAGTTTATTTTTAAACTGCATTATATTATTTTAGTAAGGCTGAGGACTCTTAACTAACGACAAATAACTAATTTTAGGGAAATCTGTTCATGTTTTGTTACGCGTTTCTGGATTTAAAAAATATATATATATCGGCCAATATATCGGAATATCGGATTTTTAAATCACCAAATATTTGTATCGGTATCGGCCTTAAAAATCCTTTATCGGTCGGGCTCTAATTGAATTTAAGTCTTTCTTGCAGTCTGTCTGCCAGCGCTACCCAATTCAAATGTCAAATTCAGGAATTTAATTGGAATTTAAAAAATCATTCTCGATTCAATTCCGAATGGCGCACAACACTGCTCCCAGATGCTTCATACTCTCCATGGCCAGTGCCCAAACTAATTAAATCAATTACCATGATTAAGCTGTAATGGGTTCACAAGTTACAAATTAGTGTCTGCGGCCCTGTGTGTTCAGGCACCAATCATCGGCCAAGATGGGAGCCTTCGGATTGCTAAATTCAGGAAGCGAGTGCGTCACTGCATGCTTATTAAGCACCTGCACTGTCAGTCGCCACGAGATAATGATTACGCTTGGCCTTTTGTTTCCGACCTGTCAAATTAAGCGTGTGCCAACCACTGGGCTGCTGGAGAGCGTCCGCTGCCTTTATCTTCCTCTCATGCCAGCCTTATCTTGAGGAGGTTTGAGTGTCAAAGAAGTTGTGAGAGGAAGTGGATGAGAGGAAGGGGTCAACTAATTCCACACAGTGATGGGAAGAAGAGGTTGGGAAGAGGAACGTACGGCTTTGGAAAATGGCAACTGGTGGACAGATTTGCCAGCTTGCAAAGACTGGACAAAGAAAACACCAGAACAGTGGTATTAACATATAGTGCACCCAGAAATTAAAATTCACATAATTTACTCCACCTCAAGTCATTCTGAACACATACGACTTTTTGTGTAAAACAAAACTCGTTTAATTCATGTGAGATATATATATATATATAGTTAAAAAGTATATGAAATTATATATATATATATATATATATATATATATATATATATATATATATATATATTATTTCATATACTTTTTAACTTTCAAACAAGGCTTTGTAATTAAAAGGCATTTTTATGTGAATTTCTGTACATTTCTGTTCATTTGAATTATACTTGTTTTCCAGTACAAACATCTCAACATTCTTAAATCAAGATGCAATTACTGTAAAGCAATATAACAAGTAAAAATGCATCAAAATTAAAACAAGAACAAATGTTTGCCAATGTTTCTTTATTTTTAATTTTGTTTATTTTTAAGTCACATAAAGGGATAGTTCACCCCAATTTTTTTTGTTGTTGTCATTACTCACCCTCATGTTGTTCCAAACCTGTATAAGTTCCTTTCTTCTGTTGAACACAAAATAAGATATTTTGAAGGATGTTGATAACCAGACAGTTGATGGACCCCATTGACTTCTACAGTAGGAAAATAAAATACTATGGAAGTCAATGCGTGCCATCGTCAACTGTCTGGTTACCGACATCCTTCAAAATATCTTATTTTGTGTTCAACAGAAGAAACTCATACAGGTTTGGAACAACTTGAGGGTGAGTAAATGATGACAGAATTTTCATTTTTTGGATGAACTATCACTTTAATTTTGATCAATTCTTTAGAAAGCAAGTCTGTATCTTTAGTAATTTTACTGCTCAAGTAACTGTACCTTGATTTAAGAGTATTTAGATATTTGTACCGGAAAGCCAGATAAAACGACTCATTTTTGCAGTGAAATTTAAATTCTGCCTACCGTTGCTACCTCAATTCAAATTTATTTCAAATTCATCTGAAATCAGATTTCGTTCAAAGGTTTTTTTTATAGAATGACAACTTTCTATATAATATACAATACAAAGGAATTTTTTTCCTTTTTCTTTTCTTTTTGGAATACACATGAAAATACCCCACCCCTCCCACCCAATTACAAACAGACCCGCATTAAGAATTCCTACAAGAGATGATTTAAATCAAAGTCTAAATTATAATACATAAAGGTGAAAGGGTTAAAAATGGTATAAAAATTAAAAAAATTATAAAAAAAGGAATTAAATAAAATAAAAGAGGGGGAAAGGGGTAGCTACTCTGATATTGTTGTAGTTGGTTTCTCAAAGAAAGTCAAGAAGGGGCGCCATATTTTGTAAAATTTATTCTCAGATCCCTGGGTGGTGTAACGTATTTTCTCTAAATTCATACAGGACATAATGTCCCTAAATCCAATGTGAGTGGGAAGGAGGAGCAGGATCTTTCCACTTGAGTAAGATAGCCCTACGAGCCAATAAGGAGGTAAAGGCCAATACTTTAAGCTTCACTTTAGGCAAGCCCAAATTCGGAGCAATGCCAAAAATGCTAGTAAAAGGGTTTGGTTCAATTTGATGGTGAAGAACTTCAGAAATCGTTTGAAAGACTGATGTCCAGAACTCATTCAAGGTGGGACACGTCCAGTACATGTGAAAGCCATATACAGTAGTTACATGAGACATGTAAATATCAATGCATCAAATCTAGTGCAATGCTTCTTGATGTGCTACATTTGTGATTTTTGGTGACTGAAATCTCAGTCTATTTCTCATTTAAACTGTTGTATGACTTCAGAAGACTTGGATTATAGTATGTGAGTTCGATTTATTGTGTGTTGTGGTCTCAGTATTTCATTGTTCACTGCCAGTGCTTTTACCAATACGTTCTTCAAGATTTCTCTTCTACGAAAGAAAGAAAATCGACGGGTTTAGAACAACAAGAGGATGAGTAAATGATGACACAGTTTTCTTTTTGGTGAACCATCCCTTTTAAGGAACTACAGCACTGAAGGACAGAGTGTGCGAGAAAAGAGAGACCCTTTGAACCGCAGCGTTGGTAACGGTGAGTTTTCAAGCGTATATTTCTCTCTGACGCAGCGAGATCACAGCTTTGCTCCAGGGCTTTTTCTCCAGATTGCCTCTGAGTCACAAGACAGTGATTCTTGCCAGTAACATGCTGAGCACACTTTCTAAACCTAACACTGCTAACCTTCATCATGTAGAAAACTGAACTCTGAAGATCTCAACCCTCTGCTTTCAAAGAACAGTGTTCCCCAAAATGAACATTCTGTCATCATGTCCTTCGAAATGATTTATGTTTCATCTGTGGAACACAAAAGGAGATATTTAGAGCAGAAGGTGAGATTCTCTTGACACCGCAACACAATATTATTAAAGTGCTATTTGAATAATAGTTATTCCCCAAGAGGACTGAGCTACTTGAGTAGAATAAGAGGTCTGGTAATGTGATATTTAGTATGCGGAGCACAGGAAGATTACAGGCGTCGCTTATTTACATAGCAAGATCTGGTGACTGTTGAAAGGCAAGAACAATCATCCTGTGACAGCCAGGCAAAATTACTCAATTGGAAAATTGCTTGTGTGTTTAATACACTCAGCAGTCTTGCTCAATTTAATGGCAACAGTCTCCACGCTGCTTCTAATATATCAAAAACCCATCGAAATATTTAAAGGCAAAATCTTGAACAGCCAGAAATAAAGTCTTACTGCCGCCATTTACCTTTTTTTTGGGAGTATTTTTAAGTATTTGTGCATATGTGTGAGTGCGCACAAGCTTAATGTCAGAACAATAACTAGAATATCAGTGCCGGATCTCGTCAAAGTGATGGATAACATGGGGAATATCTCCTGGCTGATTTGTATGAGGCTTATTGAATTATCTATGGCTGATACTTATTTGCATGTCAAACACAGAAGCCAAAGCTTTTCTTCTGGTGCAACTTTGCACACAATAAAACATCCTCTCCGTTCTGTTAAACACGTCAAAACATCATCCACATAACCGAACATTAGGGCTGGCCAATATATTAAATGTTCATGATGATATAGAGTATTGTGGTGATTTATGGTGATATAAAATAGAGCATTGCACTTATTTTAATGCACTTTTTGTCTAAGGACAGTGTCAGTCGACTAGCTGTTTTTAGAGTGGGGAAATTCGAGTCATTGCCGGTTCAAATACATTTCAATAAATCGATTCAGAACTTTTTGATCAAATAAATCCAGCCTTAGTGAGAATAAGAGACTTCTTTCAAAAATATAAAAAAATTGTATTGACCCCAAATTTTAAACGGTAGTGTATGTGGGTACTTATTGCTGTTTGTTACTATACATTATTTTATGGATGCATTTAAATGAAAATGATAACATTTTATGGTTATTATAAAATTAAAGCCATAAAAAAATAAAAATAAAAATGTTGTTGCTTGGAATGAAATAAATGTTAAATGAAATAAAACTTAAATTTTTATTTCAGCGAGTTGCCAAGGCAGTTTAGTACTTGATGTCCTAAAACAACTAAAACTGTAATATAAATGTATATAAACTATATAGACAATTTAAAATAAACTTGTAAAAATGGCAAAAACACATAAATAAAAAAAACTAATTCAAAATATTAATAAAAAATACGTAGTATCTCAATGATACTAAAATAACACTGTCAAATACCATGCTTCCTTGTGCCAATTTAGCCAAAAACAATGCCTTCATTATTTTTGACTATTTTTTTTATTGTGTTTTAGTTCTTACATTCAATATTTTTTATCTACTTGAAAAAAATGTAATAAAATTAAGACAAACACAAATATAGAGATTTATATCAAATTCATCACCTGCCAGAAAAAAGTTACCAGCTGTTCACCCAAACTACTGAACAGCTGGTAAAGTATTCTGATATCAATTTTGTGCATAATTTCCATTATGTTCATTGTGTCGCTAAACTACCTATTTTTGTACATACACTTTATATCCACCGTGCTCGCCTGTTATGATTAAGCAGGAAGATTCATTTTTTTGGGTGATGATAGAACCGTCCTCCACGGTTGCCTGGTGAGACACTTGGCAAACGTCGCCACACCCCCTCCCACGCATCTCATGCTCTCTTCTGGTGCGCCCACCCATCGTCTATGGGGTCCAGACTGCATCCTGGAGCTCTACGTCTTTATGACACCATCCCAGCTAACAAAAATATGTTTTGCTAACGTTCCAATTAGATTATGAAAATGTTTTCAAATTCAAAACATATATATTTTTTAATGTTTTTAAAATGATCAATTAAGGAATTGTTCTCTTTAATTTTGCACTAAGAATGGGAACATTAAATGGGATTTAGATGGGGAAAATGGGATTTTCACTATGGTTGGCTCAGATCATCTTCAGATCATGCTGGCTAAAAGTTATTAAAAGCTTTTTGATAAACCCAATTTCGAATAACGTGCATACAAGTTTTCGAATATTGACACAAATCTTGGTACATCTCATCACAAGCATGACCTGAGGCTACATGCAGTGCTTTGGCACAGCGCCACCTACTGGTCAGGAGATATGAAAAAATAATAATTCGTTACATTTATATAGCGCTTTTCTGGCTCCTCAAAGCGCTTCACATATGGAAGGGGGGAATCTCCTCAACCACCACCAATGTGCAGCATCCACCTGGATGATGCGACGGCAGCCATATTGTGCAAGAACGCCCACCACACACCAGCTAATTGGTGGAGAGGAGACACTGATGAAGCCAATCAGTATATGAGGATGATTAGGAGGCCATGATAGACCAGGGCCAATGGGCAAATTTGGCCAGGATGTCGGGGCTACACCCCTACTCTTTTTCGAACACTGTAAAAAATTTCTAACCCTCCCAAATCAAAAATTTCAAGTGACCGATAACATCAACATTTTTCAATTGGCCCAAGTGAAATTCTTGTTGCAATAGTCTGTTAACATTGGCTCAATGAGAAATAATACGTCAGACTAATTGAAAAATTTAGATGTTATCGGTCACTTGAAATTTTTGACTTGGGGATGTAATTTTTTTTTTTACAGTGAAGGACATCCTGGGATTTTAATTGACCACAGAGAGTCAGGACCTCGGTTTAACGCCTCATCCAAAGGACGGTGCTCTTTGACACTATAGTGTCCCATTCACTTTACTGGGGCGTTAGGACCCACACAGACCACAGGGTGAGCGCCCCCTACTGGCCTCACTAACACCTCTTCCAGCAGCAACCTGGTTTTTCTCAGGAGGTCTCCCATCCAGGTATACTGACCAGGCTCAGCCCTGCTTAGCTTCAGTCTTGGGCTACAGGGTGATATGGCTTCTGGCTAATTACTTCTGAAAGCTTTGCCTAAAAATCATACAACTTTTAGTTCAGTGCAGCATACCGAGTCGAATGATACCAATAATCCCACATTAGCCACATTTTTTTAAACTTTTGCCTATTTTAATGAAACTGTTCTGTATAGGTTCCTTGAGTCATACCGAGAACAGTGATACCAATTATGCTATATTTGGTCTAACTTGCTGTCCGCCATTACATTTTTTGTTGTTGAAAACCTGCTTTTTCAAACTCCTCCTAGACCGTAAACCAAAACTGTTCTCGAATAACGAACGCATCAACAAATTTGACGGCTTGGTGCCAAGCTGATTCTGAGGCTGTAACTCTGCAACACATAGAGAGGGTATGCGTGTGACGTCACCGTCGGCCGGAGTGACTGAGGTCACGCCCACTGAGGGGCAAAAACACTGAGAGGCAGCATTGGTTTTCAGCGTGAATGCTGCGAAAAACACACAAAACACATCTAAAACGGGAAAGAGTTTAGAGATTGACTATATATAGATTTGACAAGAAATCTGAGGTGTATTTTTACACACTGCCGAAAGCTAAAGAACAGAGAAGCAAATGGACCGCTGCAATTCACAGAGACTCCAGGCAGTGAAACGTGGATTTGCAGTAAAATCATACCCTATTTATTGTTGTTCAAATATTGTATCGACAACTCATCAATTAAATATGTACCATCGTATAATCTGTCTAATTGGACGTTTTTAAATAAACACGGACAAATCTGAAACTGATCACCTGGATTTAGACCTATACTGTATTTACATAAAGCGTTCACAGGCAAATTTGCTTTATGTATTTCCCCGGCTTCGAAATCAGGGACATATAAATGTCAGGAAACACGATTCCTGGCTGCATGTCAATATCCATGAATCACTGGCTCTTTGGTAAGTTGTAAGGAACACTAAATATCGTGTCCAACCTTTAGTTTAAACTGATAATTGTTTGTTTTACTCACATTTTCACAGTTTCCCCAATTAAATCTAGTCATGAAGCAGCTCTTCTGCCACTCAGTCCGGCTGAGGGGCTTTTCCCGGAAGGGAAGTGATGTCAATGCATACCCTCTGTAATGACACCAAACATTGTCTGCTCCCACTGACCACACAACATCAATTTGGTAACAGCGCCCTAATTGATCATTAGTGATAAGCAATTTAATCATATTACAAGTGATTGTATATGTGATTTTTCAGCCATTTGGACTAAAATAATATAAAAATGCCTTCAATTCCTCATTGTTGCATTAAAAAGAGCTTAAGTACTAATCTCAAAGATCATAGCTCATTATTTTTGTTCATTAAATGACTCACACTAAGTCAGACAACAGATTTTTGAGTTATTCTTACACGTACGCCATCTGGAAAAACCATCATTCTCAGCGTGAATCTTCCTTTTACCAAAGAAGACACACAGTATGAAGGAGAGAAACCACATTCATTGTCTCTCCACAATCCTGAACACTGCATAACGCCGTTCTCTCCTCATCTGTAACTCTGACACTTGTAGCTCACAGCAGAGAATATTCCCCGCAACAGATCGGCAGGGACGCATAAGTGCATCTCTTGAACCGTCTTTGTGCACAGACTCTATGTATACACAACACATGTTCAACATCGGGATGCTCAGGTCCAACAGCGCCCGCAGCCATGCTCACATCGTAAGACATCTGCTTACATCAACTCGATCGGGAATCAGAGAGAGAAAGAGAGAGAGAGATTTTTTTTTAGATATTAGTGGGTGGATTTAATAAATCGCTGAATATATTGAAACAAGAAACATCTTCGGGCTATAATTGCTTTCCCTTCCTCTCATGTGTCCACCATACATAAAACAGTCTCTCGGCTTCGCAGTGGTTCAGCAAACCTCTCCATCTTCTCACTGTACTTAACCTTTGCCACAGCACTGCTTCTATTCCTGGCAGGTTTTCAGCACATCACCGGCAGAGATGCATTGCATTGCAGTCTATGTTTTCATTTAAATTCCAGCAGCTGGGTCATCCTGATCTCTATTTGTGCACTAATGGCTCCGGTTATTAATGCATTGTTGCAGGCAACAATGTATAAATAGGGTCACGATGCAAACCTCCTCGATATGGATGATCATCACACTACTGGGTACATAGCAACAAACCTGTCAGGAACATGTTCAGGTCGTATGTCACTTCAAAATCAAAAGAACATGTCATTTGCTTTTTGCTTTTTAGGATCTGATTTTTCACATTGTGAAAAGTAACAATAAATCATGCAATGCCAAGTTGCATTAATGTTATCCAAATCAATATATATATATATATATATATATATATATATATATATATATATATATATATATATATATAAATAATAAAATATCTTAATTTCTCAATTCTCATTCTTATTACTGCAATGCATAAAAAACACAATACATTATTTTAAATAGTAAAATATTTATATGTGATGGCAGTTGTGTTGCACTAAATATGTTTTTGACAAAAAAAAAAAAAAATCATTTTTACAGTTTTACAATATTAATGAGAATGTTATGAGAATCATCACTGAAAATAATGGAAATTACAAAAATATATATATTTAAAAAAATGTCCAGATGCATCACAGTGAAAATAATTAGTGGAAAAATGTGCTTAATTGTCATGAAAAATAATGCATAAATAACAAATAATAAACAATAAATAAAATCTTATGAAAAATTATACCTCGATTTATTATGTAAAATGATATACATAACCTTTTTGTTAATAATTTGTTTTATTAGTCTAAATTATATTCAGTGCAACAAATACAGCCATCATATAAATACTTAATAATACATTTAAAATGATATATAAGATATAAAGTTATATACATTCTAATGTGAAATGTAACCCAGACATGTTTTTTAAGAAATGCACCTTATTAGGAATTAAATTAATACTTGTATTTGTGTTTCAATCTGTATAAAATAAAAATTTTACAAAATATAGGCCTATATCTTTTTGCCGCACATATTTGAAAGCAATGATCTGAAATATTGATGCAAAATGAACATCCTTGAAATTCTTGCATTCCTAACAAATGACTAACTTTAATTTCCCAGGAAAGGAAACATTGAAACCTACAAACATGTCTTGCTCTGTTCTATTTTCTAATTGTTTTGTGTTCAGCTGGATCGTAGGACTGCACAAACATCAACATAAATGACGTAAATGATTACATAAGGAATTGTCCAGCAGTTATGTGCATTACCACACAGTTCATGCAGTTATAATCCATCTCCTGTGTGACACCAACAGGACAAACTCAGTGAGTAATCTCCATTATGTCCAAGCACTTCCAGGACTGGAAACCACAGAGGCCCGTAACGGGTGTCAGTCTGAACAGTGTCACGGCTTCAGCGGATCTCTATTAGATGGACAGCACATATTAAAGAGGAATGAGAGACAGAAAGCCAGTGTAGAACAGAAAATGCGTTTGAAGGAGAACGAGAAACAAGAACAGCAACATCCAGAGTTATTGGATGGTGTCAACACAGCGGAAAGCACTTCAACTGATGAGATAGATTGAAATGTGCGGACTCTACAAACTTCAAACGAGAGGCTCTGAGACGGGAGCCGAGGGTGATGAATTCGAGGCCGCCTGGTGTCACTTCACTTATTCTTTTAGATATTGTCAATGATAAACTCCTGTCCTGCAGAGTGGCCTTCAAAACACATTTACTTCACCATCATTCACAGGCTGTCGGCTGGGAATAAAGCAACTCGGAGAGGATGAGAATGACAAAGCACTGCAGGACATTACAAACTCTCAGCTGCACTTTACACACATTATGAGAATAATCCCAAAAATAATTCTGTTATTATTAACCCATTTTGTTCCAAACCTATATATGAGTTTTTTTTATGTGGAAACTTTTATGTGAACTTTTTCACACAACAACAGTTACCATAAAAAAAAAATAAAAAAATAATACATATACACTTATATACACTTTAATAAGGTCTCATTTGTTCAGCTTTGATGAAGAGCAAGATTCCCAGAAAATAACTTATTTTTCAGTTTTCTTGCACGAGATCATATGCATGATATAGTGCATAACTTGCAAGGACTAGTTTTATGGTTTTTTTTTGTCCTTTTTAACTATAAACTGTCATATAAACTGTCATATTAATATAAATAAATAACATAATTTACATTTAATCATTCAGCACACATTTTTATCCGAAAATCACATGCAGTTTATCAGAATACAGTTGGAACAACATGAGTAAGTAATAATAATTAAAATAAACTATTTTTATTTTACTTAATCCCAGTAGAATGGAACAAATTAAACCCCCAGTTTTAACCGATCATCTTGTCACATGGCATTTATGCCTCAGGTGATTGGCTAAAAAAAGGATGTGGAACTGAATTCAGATTCCAAAACTCATACTAGTCTTGCGGCCAATGAATTAACAACAAAATCACTAAGAAACACTCCAAACACCAAAAGCAGGGCAGCTAATGTCTGAGAATATAAACTGCTTCTCACTTCAATAATAATATAGTTATAAAAATCTGCAGACTCACCATCATCACTACGTTCTCATACCCAAGGCGTCACTTTTTGTCACTTTCAACCATGCTTCAATATCTGACGCTCAAAGCACCCTTTAGCGTCCATATGAGACGCAGAACCCTACCACAGACCTAAACCTACCCAACCGAAGCGTCTCATATTGACGCTAGGGGGTGCTTTGTGCGTCGAATATTGACGCTTCCGAAAGCGTCAGTTACATGACGCCTAAACCTACCCATAACCGAAGCGTCACATATGGACGCTAAAGGGTGCTTTGAGCGTCAGATATTGAAGCATGGTTGAAAGTGAAAAAAAGTGACGCCTTGGGTGTGAGAATGTGTTGCACCTGTGTGTTACGGTATACGAGAAGACCCCTAATCATAAGCGCTGCTAACAGGGAATGACCATTATAATTGCAATATCCTGACCACAGTTCACAATTAAGCTGCACATAAAGGTATGAAAAGACATTAACCCTGCTCATTAAAACCAGCCCTTTTTCAATACACACGAAGCTGATGAAGCCCTTTGTCATTGTAAATCACTAAAGCTCTCGGGGACGTGCTCTTTGAACCTGAAATTGCAGTGAAAGGACATAAAACTGACCCCTGAGCAGATCCCAGCAAAACCAACTATGGGTTTAAAGTCACAATTGCCCAGATTTTCTCTTTTAATACACTTTCCTGGTCTTAAAGGGATAGTTCACCCAAAAATCACCCTCACCCTCAAGTTGTTCCAAACCTGTATGAATTTATTTTAAAATGACTTCCGTAGTATTTTTCTTCCATACTACAAAAATCAATGGGGCCCTGGGTCTATTTGGTTACCCATTGACAACTTCAACATCTTTTTTTGTGTTCAGCAGAAGAAAGAGACCAATATGCTTTCACTCATAAATGTCATAAAGCTGAATTTTCAGCATCATTACTCCAGTCTTCAGTGTCACATGATCCTTCAGAAATCATTCTAATTTGCTGATTTGCTGCTCAAAAAATATTTATGATTATTATCAGTATTGAAACAGTTGTGCTGCTTCATATTTTTGGGGAGAATACTTCAAGAATTCTTTGAAGAATAGAATGGCAAGTTCAAAAGAACATTTGAAAACATTATTTGAAATAGAAATCTTTTGTAACATTATAAATGTCTTTACTGTCACTTTTGATTAATTGAATGCATCCTTGCTAAATAAAAGCATTACCTTTACAATGCGAATGTTAAAATACATTGAACACTTAAGCAAGTTAAATTGTATTTTTGGTAAAATACTAAAATCCAATTAATTCTATTAACATTAGATGTTTAAACCTAAGAGACAGCACTAATAGTAATGTCTTTCTACACTCTCAGTAAATCATATGGCATTTGAATTTATTTTTTTTCAAAATAACACGGCAAGATCTAGTTCCTTAAAACAGTATAACATGCTAAAGCATCACTAAAGTCATGGGTTTGATTCCAATAGTCGCTAGAAAAGAATCTGTTAAATGCATAAATGTAAATGCAGTTAGGGTGAGGAAAAGCTGCTGTTCCTTCCCTGTAGTCGAATCAATCTGAACTCCTACAGGTTTATGCAAAACCTTTGTTTTTAGAGATCTAATCACTTCTCAATAAACTCACAGTGCGAGTCCATTTCTCATGCGAATAACTGGAGAGAAAGTTGTCAGAGACACACAGTGAATCACTGTCTTAGTTAAACCGATAGACTCATTTTTATGTCAGTCATTTTCAGACTTGAAATTCATAATATGCAAATGAAACATCAAGCTACCAATCCGAGTTACCAATACACCACGACGATGATTCAACGAGAGGACACGTTCCCACCTTGGGAAAATGATGACCACTCATTCCCACTCGTGGCCCTAGATGCCACTCAACCACCAAGAAACTCTTTCACATTCAGATAAGTGTACTTCATTATGACTAAGTGTCACCAACTCTTCCCAAACCACCCACAGTGAGATTTATAACCCTGGATGTGTTGATATGTGCTAACAGAACTACAGTGAAGTCCAAAAGTCTGAGACATACTGATGATTTTTCAGATTGAATGCAACTTTTTTTCATTGCAGATTATTTTCTCAGCAAGTACAAAACATCCCTGATACACCTTCACCTAATGATCATGTTCTCCAGCACGATTTGAGATCTTGAGCTTCAGTGAAATCAAGAATCTGACCTTTCGCGAAAAGGCACTTACATTATCGCCATAGTCTTTAATTTGACTCTTGTTACATCATAACCTTTTCTTGTTTTAAATTTTTGTATGTGGTTTCAGACTCTTGGGGCCCTATCTTGCACCCAGCGCAATTGACTTTGTACACCGACGCATGTATCATTCCTATTTTGCACCCGCGCACAGCGGACTTTTCCCTCCACAGACGCACGTCGGTAAACTAGCAAATGCTTTTGCGCTCCCGGGGGCGGTTCAGCGCAAAGAGGAGGCGTGTTCCGGCGCAAATGTTTCCTGGTGCTATTTTGCAGGTTTAGAAAACAATTCCGCCACTGACCGAAAAAAACTAGTTTAAAGTCAGTGGCGCGTTGCGCATGTTATTCATATGCTATTTTAAGAGCGCATGCTTCGCCATAATCAATGTAGCGTGTGCACAACGCGCATGCACTTTGATTCTCTCATCTACACAGAAGCAGCAGTTTTCATTTTTGAAAATCATACATTATTACGATAGATAGATAGATAGATAGACAGATAGATGATAGATAGATGATAGATAGATGATAGATAGATAGATAGATAGATAGTTTATTATAAAAGCATACATCTAGCTTACACATTTACCCAAATTAAACCGAAGTTCTCCATCCCCAACGTCACTTCTCTGTGTTTTACGGCCCTGACGAGAACGTCGGTCTCCTCGGCTGTGAACCGCTCCTGGCGCGCGCCTGGCAAATCCGCCGTTATAATAGGAACCCGCTTTAGAACAAGCACACCTGCTCTTAAAGGGAATGTGAGATGACGCCCTGATTGGTTTATTTCACGTTACACCCAAACCACACCTATGAATAATGAAACTACTTCAGACCAACCCCTTTTAGATTTGCGTCGGGCGCAAGAGTCATTTATCCCGCCGGGAAAATAGCAACAGCACCCGAGACCCGCCCACAAAGTTACTTGCGCTTTGCGCTTGACACTTGCGCTTCAGATCGTTAAAATAGGGCCCTTGGACTCTATTGTACATGTATTCACCTCATGCTATTTCATATGAACAATTAAAAGGATCAAAAGCCCAAATAGATCCTGATGTTGACTGAATGTACTGTAAATGCCAGAAAAGAATAGAAAGATGCACTACCTTTACACACGACCAAATCTAATAGAAAATATTTAACAGCAAGTTCTCGAATTCTGGATAAATGGCGCTGTTAAATTAAACCAATTTGACTCATCCTGACTGCTGTCATTTGGTAATGGCATCGTCTTTGTCTTCCATCAGAGGGATTGACTGTCACACTGTGTGCTCATCAAACACAGGACAAGCGTGCATCTATAATGTGCAACGAAATGGACTTTGGGATTGAAATTCAATCCCACTCATGAAGATTCGTCAGTTCTCGGGACAAAACAAGCATAAGAATGAACATGAGACACAGTAATTAGATACAAACTGTTGCAATTGCAATGACATAAAATAAAACACAAGATGAAAAAAAACAAAACAATGCAATTGCCGTAGTACAGAGATTTCATATCAATTACGTATATCTCATATTAAACATAAAAAGGTGCACAGCAAGCACCATAGTACTGTTTATCTACACGCTAAACTACAATATATATTAAAGAATTGTGAAAATGATTATGCAGTAAGGTGAATACATTTTAGAAGTTCAGTATATTGAATATTTAGGACTAAGGGCTGTCAGTTTAATTGAATACAAATGATTTTACGATTAAATAAATGATATAAAAAATAAATGCAATAGTAGAGGTTTGTCTGACCATCAAAACAATTCAAGCTAATTTGTACCATCATGTTTTACGAATGTTCGATGGCAAACACACTGCACCAAACAATGCAGAAGAAGACATTTTTAAGAACAAGAACAACCTTGGACCCCATTAACTTTCATTTTATGGACAGAAAAAAACACACACATTTAAAGACATTTGAGCGCATGGAAAGAGCATGTTGTGTGTGAACAGACTCTAAATCCACCTCAAGTACAAACACAACTGAATTCATTTGTGTTGTCTGCAGAATGATAAAAATAAATAATATATTGATTTCTAAAGCCACTTTTATCCATTCACTGCTTTGCCACAATAACATTTTGCCATTGTTTACTCATCCTCATGCTGTTCCAAACTGACTTTCTGACTTTCTTTCTTCTGCAAAACACAACAGAAGATATTCTGAAGAACGCAGGGAACCAAACGACATTGGACCCCATTGACTTTCATTGTAAAGACAAAAACACACTGAGACATTGTTCAATAATCATTTGCATTCCACTGAAGAAAAAAAGTCATACAATTCTGGGAATCAAACTGTCCCTTTAAATTTGGATAATTTAAGGGCTTTCCTGAGCAAATATTTTCAAATAATTGTGAGTACTTTGATTACTAAATCTGCATATCATATAAATAAATAAAAAAATCTTTTTTTTTTAAATAAGCCCTATAATATTGTACAATATATAAGAAAATATCATGAACAGAAATATGCAGCAAAAAAAAAAAAAAAAGCACTATGGTGGATGATGGTTATGCAGCTGAAATTTCCAGCGATATTATTTTATCTTCTCTCGTTCGTGCTCAGTCCGCAAGCTGCAATCCTACTAGCCCTGATCTGATTTGGGCAGCCCGTACTAGCGCAGTACTTAACTGACTCACAGGACACACGTCCACTGCGTGTTTCTGTTTACACCAACACAACATCCCTTTCAAGCTAATCTTTGATTGGTTCGCCTGCATTCTCTGATTAAACTTCCAGCACAACAAAACAAAACTGCAAAAAGCAGAAAAAGAAAACAGCATGCACACCAACATTAGTTGGAAATACTTACCGTAGTTCATCTGTAGTTGAGAGTGTTCATGCTGTCTAGGAATGAAAGATTCTTTCTCTTTTACTATAAAAGGAGAAGGAAAAATGCAGTGTGCGTTCCAACTCTATCTGATCCCTCAACAGGCTCTGGAGCTTCTGGAGAGCTGGCGGCACATTTGATGATATGAGCAACAGGCTTCAGCTCCCTCCCTCTTTACACACACATCAACAGCTCTGACATCAGAGGTGGGATGTGCCATTATTCTAAGAGCTTTTGAGAGATATCCATAGCAACCAACCACCGTAGGAAGGATTCCTTCTTTCCGAGCAGGAATTGCCAAGTGTCTTTGAACTGACGGGCACATATGCATCCCCTTCAGCGCGGAGTGATTTCCAGAGGGTTTCATTGTATCATTATCATTTAGATGGCTCTACATCAGCTCAACATATGTTTGAGAACTGCATACATTTCTGGATATGTGCATGACTTTTAAACGGCGCAGGAAGATATTAGAGCAGGCAATGGGAGAACAAATATTTGAATATTTTTTATATATCAGAATCAAAATTGAGTAGGGCTGCCCCCTAATAGTCGACTAAATGTTAGTAGATGAGTAGAGGCTTAGCCGACCAAAATTTTAATAGTCGGTTAGTCGGGGAAAAGAAACATCATTCATAGACGTCAAATATGGCTTATTATTTGAAACATATTAGCAACTTTACTTTGCCGCTTGCTCTAATGTTCACCTAGATAAATGTGTGCTATTATTAGACGCATTTCTAAGTGTTTGTGCGGAGTGTGTAAGCTAAAATATTAGCACGCTCACTGCATGACATGGAGGCGCTAGAAAAATCTTTAGTTGGGGAAAGCCCTAAAATGTACCTAATCTTCTTTAAAGAAATATTCCAGGTTTTAGTTGAGCTCAAATCGACAGCGTTTAAGCCATAATGTTGACCACATTTGTAATTTACACTTGTCCCTTTACCTTACTATACTAACCTTTTCTCTGGAAAGTTATAGCCCTATATTTTACTTCGTCGCTATGATTATAAATTAAACCGCTTTTCAGCTCAAATAGTGCACAAGTTTTAACAGAAGTGTTTTATACGATTTTATACTACATGGCTGTTGAATGCTTGAATCTGATTGGTTGACGAAAGTTCTAAGGTGTGCAATTATTTTCACAGCTAAAGTAGTTCCAGGCAGGTTCTGACCGCATTGCAGTTTCATATCACTTCTCCAAATGAGTTCAGTTATTTCAAAGGTCCTTATACAGACAACAACAGCAAAAGAACCAAAACCCACAACGACACTGACCAAGCAAATAAATAAATAAATAAATAAATAATGGCGCTGTTCTTGAAGCAGATAAACTTACAGTTTCGCTAATTTACACAAGCTTAATCTCTCTCTCTCTCTAATAACTGCATTGGTCTTCTATCAGTGGCTCAAGCCTCCATTACTAGCTCTAAAATGACTTTTGGAATTAGCAACGGAGGTGTGGGATGAAGAAGTCCTACACACAAGAGTGTTCTAAGGACAAAAACCTGACAAATGTCTTGAAATACAACATCTGAACAATGTCTTGAGGTGTGGTAACCGTAGTATAAGTGGAATAATTGACTCCAGTCCATTTTTGCTTTTTTATTTATAAAAGAAACATTATGCCAACAATTGTGTTAATTAAGCTGATACTGTGAACGATTCATCTGTGAAGAAAAAAAGATTACATCATAATCTCTGGAAGAAAAAACACATAATTTGCTCCAATTTTTTTTAAAGGGGTGGTATAATGCCCTTTTCACAAGATGTAAAATAAATCTCTGATGTCCCCAGAGTGTGTATGTGAAGTTTTAGCTCAAAATACCCCACAGATATTTTTATATAGCATGTTAAAGTTGTCACTTTTTGAGGGTGAGCAAAAACGCACTGCTTTTGTGTCTGTCCCTTTAAATGCAAATGAGCTGCTGCTTCCGGCACAGAGGGCGGAGCTTCAACAGCTCTTTCTTAGCAGCTTTGATTACCTCACACAGACATGGACTGAAAATTTCAAACACTTTTAGCCTTTTATGTTCAAACCGGAGTCAGACAATGATAGAGAGACTCAAGAAGTGACAACATGTAGAAGCAACAGGACATTTCTGAATGGTTAGTTGATGAATTTATGTAGCTTATGTGTAGTTATCTTCTAGTCATTGATTAGCATATTCTGTCTTGATAATCTATAAATCGCGTTCCCGGGGGCGGGGTTTATGTAAATTTTAGGGTTAGTGATGTCACTTGTAACGGTCATCAGCTGGAGTGCCCTCGAGAACCACCAGAGGGCACTCCATTTCAGATTGTCATTTTCCCTCACAACTACATTTCCCATACTCACTGCTCGGACTCATCTTCACTGATCACATTCACCTGTTTGTCATTACCTTGTTTAGCTCACTCCTTATAAGTCTGGTTTTCACATTCAATCACTGCATAGTTTTGTATGTGTTGCACTGCATCTCTGAGCATTTCTTTGGTTCCCTGTATTTCGGTTTCTTGGACTCTCTGCCTGCCTCTGGATTACCCGTTTGCCTTGTCCCCTGCCGGCCTCTGGATTACCCGTTTGCCTTGTCCCCAGCCTTGTGTGTTTGTTTGTTTGGACTTTGACCTGTTGCCTGTTCATTTGTTTACGTGTCTGGATTGTCCCCTTCTGATTAAAGCTGCATTTGGATCTAAACTTTCTGGTCTCCGAGCAGTTCGTGACAGAAAACTATGCCGACACAGATCCAGCAGCCAAGTAAGACCCAGACCCATCGATGAATCCAGCAGCACAAATTATACGTCTCCGTCAAGGAGATCGACCCATCGAGAATTATGTAATGGACTTTTTGGAGCTTGCTCCTCTGACTTACATGGATGAGGTATGTCTAATGATATTTTTTCACGGAGGACTATCTGAGTCACTCAACTACCGTATGCCATTGCATGACCCTAACGGGACTCTTGAACAGTATATTGACTTGGCCCTTTCCTTGAGCGGTTCATCATTTACTGTGGGCCTTGTGGAGGAAGAACCCCGCAAACTCACGAGAAACTCTAATCCTGAGAATCTTCACGTCATGCCACCCATCAGGCCCATCACCGGATCGGTCTCTGGATGTTCTAGATTAATGTCCAGTGTGATGGACTCACCGCTCATGTCAGCACGGAGGGCCAAGAAGATCGGCCGAACGGGGTCTCGTCCTGCCAAAACCACCGTTCCAGAGTCTCTTTCCGTCGAGGTCTCTGCTGAGCCTGCGCTCCACGTCAGTCCTGCCGAGCCAGAGCTCCACGTCAGTCCTGCCGAGCCAGAGCTCCACGTCAGTCCTGCCGAGCCAGAGCTCCACGTCAGTCCTGCCGAGCCAGAGCTCCACGTCAGTCCTGCCGAGCCAGAGCTCCACGTCAGTCCTGCCGAGCCAGAGCTCCACGTCAGTCCTGCCGAGCCAGAGCTCCACGTCAGTCCTGCCGAGCCAGAGCTCCACGTCAGTCCTGCCGAGCCAGAGGGAGCCAGAGCTCCACGTCAGTCCTGCCGAGCCAGAGGTTCACGTCAGTCCTGCCGAGCCAGAGGCTGTTCACGTCACGTCTGCCGAGCCAGAGGCTGTTCACGTCACGTCTGCCGAGCCAGAGGCTGTTCACGTCACGTCTGCCGAGCCAGAGGCTGTTCACGTCACGTCTGCCGAGCCAGAGGCTGTTCACGTCACGTCTGCCGAGCCAGAGGCTGTTCACGTCACGTCTGCCGAGCCAGAGGCTGTTCACGTCACGTCTGCCGAGCCAGAGGCTGTTCACGTCACGTCTGCCGAGCCAGTGTCTCAGGACGAGATGGCTGCCGCCGAGCCAGTGTCTCCGGACGAGATGGCCGCTGCCACGTCGCCTGAGCCCTCAGCAGAGATGGCCGCCGACACGCCTGAACCTGAGCCCTCAGCAGAGATAGCCGCTGCCACGGTGTCTGTCCCTGAGCCGGTGTCTGTCTCTGAGCCTGTTCCTGAGCCGGTGTCTGTTCCTGAGCCGGTGTCCGCTCCGGTTCCTGAGCCATGGCCGCCTGAGCCTGTTCCTGTGCCATGGCCGCCTGAAGGGTCGTTACCTCCCTGGCCGTCTGCACAGCCTCCTCCGCCCTGGCCGCCTGAAGGGTCGTCTCCTCCCTGGCCGCCTGAAGGGTCGTCTCCTCCCTGGTCGCCTGCACTGCCTGCTCCGCCCTGGTCGCCTGCTCTGCCCTCGCCGTCTGCGCAGCCTCAATCTCCAGGCCCTCTTCCGCTCCACGGGCCTGGCCCTCCATCCCACCCCAGAGTCCGCCTCCACTCCACCTCCCTCCTAGAGAATCATAGGAGCGTCTGGAAGCCGCTCTTTAGAGGGGGGGCTATGTAACGGTCATCAGCTGGAGTGTCCTCGAGAACCACCAGAGGGCACTCCATTTCAGATTGTCATTTTCCCTCACAACTACATTTCCCATACTCACTGCTCGGACTCATCTTCACTGATCACATTCACCTGTTTGTCATTACCTTGTTTAGCTCACTCCTTATAAGTCTGGTTTTCACATTCAATCACTGCATAGTTTTGTATGTGTTGCACTGCATCTCTGAGCATTTCTTTGGTTCCCTGTATTTCGGTTTCTTGGACTCTCTGCCTGCCTCTGGATTACCCGTTTGCCTTGTCCCCTGCCTGCCTCTGGATTACCCGTTTGCCTTGTCCCCAGCCTTGTGTGTTTGTTTGTTTGGACTGCCTACCTGGACTTTGACCTGTTGCCTGTTCATTTGTTTACGTGTCTGGATTGTCCCCTTCTGATTAAAGCTGCATTTGGATCTAAACTTTCTGGTCTCCGAGCAGTTCGTGACATCACTAACCCTGGAGGAATGTCGTGTAGTCCCTATCAGCCGTTTGTTGTAGTCCTTAAAAAGCGATTTCTTTAAAAGCAAATATCTCCCTTTGCCTTGAACTTTGAGCGTTGCAACTTTGCAGATGTTGTTTATGCTCAAACAGCAACATTACACACTAACTAAAGTTAGAAAAGTGAAATTATAATCAACCACCCCTTTAATGACTTTCCTTACCAGCCCCCTTATTTTATAACTCCTACCTTCCAAATACCTGTCATAGCGACTAATATTAAAACTAATATTGAAAAATGTGCATTTTGCAATAGTACTCCAAATAAAGATTAATTGTAATATTTATATCAGTAAGTCTCAAGTGATATGTCAGTAAATATGTTAATGGTATTGTAGTATCCTAAAGTGTGAAATTAATGTATTTGAAATACATTTTGGAATAGTTTTTTTTTTTTTTTTCACTAGGGATTACATGCTGCCAATGCCGCTGTGAAAAAAGCAGAATAAACAACAAAAAGCAAAACTATTTTGTTTTACAACCCACAGCTTTAGGAGAATTACCATTTAGAGTATTAATATGTTAATATACAAGCAACCCTAATGGTTCCTTTGAACCCATTTCATTTACAAAGAGTAGAGTATCTCACAAACCAGAAACAGAAAATGTTCTGCAAACAGAACATCTGACAAATCCTCTTAGAAGACCAAGAAGGGAAAGAGTTTAAAAAAACGGTACAATTATTAGAGATGAACAGTGTTCGGTATGCATACATGACGTTAATGCACGCATGACGAATCGCCACAGGGCATTATCTCTGCAGCGCTGCCTGTGTTAGCGGCCTTCATTTCCTATTGATCCACCTGTGCTGAACGGTATCTGTGTGCCGGCCGACACCGGACTTTAAAAATCAGCAACCAGCAATTACTCTCAGATCATGGGTATTAAGTCTTTTGGTGACAGTTCAAACAGCGTAAGTGGAGCTAGCTCGTACAGCACATTTTTAATGGATTTCTTTGATTTTTCTTCAGAAACAAAATTAATACAGATAAACTATCTTTTTGCATGGCTGGTTGCTCTAAGTCTGATCACGTAGAAAATGATCATGAATTGAGGTATTATTCATGTCTGTTGCACAAATGGTGGAGGACAAGTTACACACCAAAGTGTAATCCAGGATTTTTGCAAAAAAGTTGCTAAAGTAAGCATTAGTAATAAATAATAATAACCTCTGAAGAGGGAAAGGAGAAAACAAATTCTTATTTCTTCTCACAGCACCGAGGAGACTTGAATCAATACCGTAAGATGAATTATCCATGTTCTAAATAATCAGAGACTTGTTCGGCTGCCTCGAGCCACCGGTGAGTGAAGGAACAGAAGATTGCAGAGACAGAGGCAATAAAAGAGGTGACAGGTCAAGTCATTGCAAGCTATCATTGAGATGAACACCTCTGGGCTACTAATGCGTCACATGAGCCTTACAATAATGATATCAAGTTTACAGCAACTTCTGCAACTCTGATCAATTTTCATTTTCTCCACATCACATTGCTCCAAACCCGTATGACATTCTTCTGTCCCATTTGGGGAAATAAATATAGAGAATGGTCCGAAAAAGATAAAATATTGAGAGGCAGGTCTGTGGGCAAAAATTCCTTGTTGATGTCAGAGGTCAAAGGAGAATGACCAGGGCTGCGTTTCCCAAAAGCATCGTAAGCCTATAAGTAGATCGTAAAAACTATCGTACGGTACGACTGATCTTAATATTACGGTCTGTTTCCCAAAAGCATCGTAACTTAAGTAGCACTTAAAAATCATCGTAGATCTACGAGTGCTCTGGAGTAATCGTACATCCCCAAGTGCATCGTAAGAAGACAGAGTTATGAGGTCACCTGCAGGACAACCGGCAGATTACACCTTTAACTTTATTCAAATGCAATGTGATTATAATATAAGGTTATGGTTGTACTTTATTGTACACTTTATTAATCTTTTTTTTTGTGTTAAATTAATGTATAAATTAAATAATTAAAAAGGTCAGAAAACAAAACAAAAACATAGAAAGAATTAGATCTAATAATTTTTATCAAAATTAAATGAATGAACAAAAAAATAAATAAAATATGTAATATGCTTCAAAGACTGGGAAAAATAGGGTTGAAAAATAATAAATAATTCTGTCAATGACTTGCTGACATGCACGAAAATCAGCCATGTATTGGGCATTTCTTGGTTGGCCAGCATTGGTCCCACCACCTGTTTTATTAAATGTTGTCCTCTGCAGAGCCCTTTTCCTTTTAATGCCCCTAGTTACAGTCAGTTTTCTAGCAAAATCCTCCCAGATTTTTTGTTTTTGTTTATTTGTATGACTTCCCTTAAAGCTGCTGAAAATAATATGTTTGTATAGCTCCACCTCCTCTAAAATTACCTTAATCTCCTTTTTTTTTTTTTTTTTTTTTAAGCCATTTTGCTGGTGTCTCCACTCGTAGGTTTGTGCTTTTATAGATTATTGGCCTCGTGGAAAATGTTAGGTTAAACATTTAAAATTGCAAGCGTGTGCTGCAATTACAATCCATTCTACAAGGTGACATTTCAGCACTTGACAAATGGACAGCGACTCTTAAGTAGCACTTAAAGCACAGCTGCGAACGATCGTGCTAAGTACATTTTTGTGAAACGCACGTGAAATGAACACGAACGTTCGTAAAGTCGCTTGCAGAAAATCCTCATAAGTGCTAAGATCCATCGTTATCTGGAAACGCAGCCCAGACTGGTTCAGCTGATAGAAAGACAACAGTAACTCAAATATCCACTCATTACAACCAAGGTCTCCAGAAGAGCATCTCTGAACACACAACACGTCAAAAGGGGGTCAAACACATACAGTACATGCAAAATCTGTTTCATAAAAAATGAAAGTGTATATTAAAATGTCTATTAATATAAATATATTTAGCTTGAAAAAGTATGTAAGCATATTTTAAAATCTATATTTGCAATAGTTTTGTATATCACCTCAGTTGTTTCCTACTGGTATTGAGAATTGAATCCACAACCTTCAGGGTCTGACTCTCACACCATTAGGCCATCACTGCCCCCTAAACATAGCACATATATGTTTTAATCAATCCCACTGTTTGATATTCTGTGGAGCGTGAGGGTTTGTTCAACAGGAGGAGAATCTTTGAGACAGACTCTCTGAAGTTAATCCATCTAAGGTAGTTGATATGCAGAGAAGATGTTGGCTTTGGCTTTGATTAGGGGCTGAACTCTATTTGGCATCATTGCTTTCAGTCTTACGCAAGAAGTTCCAATTCATCATGAGAAGACAATTTTTGGGCATCCTCGCAGATCTCAATATTGAACATCATAACTAGGCGTGATGCAATAAGATTCCAGCCACAAGCAATTTGTCTGTCCACACCAGATGCGACGACTACGAGATGCGACAAAATCAATGAAAAATCACAGCCTTACAGTCAGAAGAGCGTGTGGGCGGAGTCTCTCTGTAAGTGCACTGCACTCCTAATGAAATGGATACATTATCAAATTCATAATTATTACACCAGCTTAGCATTATTAAAATGCATACTGAGTGACTGAAATGATCTTTGTCATAGAATACACTTGTTTGTTCACAGTGAGTTCACAGTTTGAATGTTCTAGTTAACCATTGTCACTTTTCAATTCCAAATAATTTAGGCATATTTTATTTATAATGTCCATATTTGCTTACATATGAAAGAAATTTCTTTCTCAGCTATTGTCATAAATAATCGAGGAAACTTTCCAAACTTGGTACATTGGTACAGTTTGTACCGTTTAAAAATGAAAAACAGGGTGCAAAATATGCAGTCAAATTGCTATTTATTGATCAGGTCTAACAACACAACCAACAACTAAAGTTTACAAAGTAAACTTTGAATTGCATTTCTTGTGTAAAAATTGTATTATGGCAATGTGGAAAATGATTATAAAATTTTAAATGTATGAACATTTCAGTTACAAATTTCTATCCTCTGAATGGATCAATAACATTTCTTGTAATATATTAAAATGTTTCATCACTGAAGTAATGTTAACTTACTGTTGATTCACTATGATTCGTTAAAACAGCAAGAGTCATTTGTTCATGTTATTACACTGTTGCAATTTTTGTTAACACTTTATTTTACAGTGTCCTTCTTACATATGTTACATGTACTTACCATAATAACATTAAATTATGCATAATTACATGCAACTAACCCTCAACCAAATCCTAATCCTACCCGGTAACACTTTATTTTACAGTGTCCTTGTTGCATATTTTACATGTACTTACCATAGTAATAACAGTACATTATGCATAATTACATGCAACTAACCCTCAACCAAATCCTAATCCTACCCTAACCCTATAGTAAGTACATGTAGTTAATTAATATTACTCAGTACTTAAATATATTAATTACACTGTAACAATGACACCTTAAAATAAAGTGTAACCTCCTACCCCAACTCTATAGTAAGTACATGTAGTTGCTTATTTTTACTCAGTACTTAAATATATAATTACACTGTAACAATGACCATTTTTATTCACTAAGTAGAACCAGTTCATAAGAGTAATTTGTTCTTGAATTGGACTTTACAGGTCATGTTTTGTGCTATTACATTACAATTATAATGCAAACTCAGATAATGCAAACTGGCTCATATAAAAACATTGAAATCGTTCCAATGACGATTGTGATTAATTGGAAAATCTATATTTTTACCCAGACTTATTTCTATAAATCTCCATAAGCATTTCAGAAAATCTAGAGCAATAACACAAATCAATAATGTTTGCATTTGAATAAATTTAAATCAGCCAAACAAATAAAGAAAGACTCGCCCACAATTCCTCAACAAGGTCTGGGGGTGGAGTTAAGATTAAGGGGGTGGGGTTATGATTAGGCAATCAGGAAGCAGCCCCAGCGAGGGGGTAATAATTTGGCAGGGAGTCAAAATTAGGCACAACACCGTAATCAGACAGCCTCTTCAAGCAGCACCTCTCTGCTGAAGTCAAAATAAGGTAACATTCAAACAACCCTATCTGACCATGGACTGAGACTGGCATTGTTGGAATCTATGCTGACTTGCTCAAACTCAACAAGGACATGTGACCTGAATAAAACACAAAAAATGACAGCTGACCTCGAAGCACAGCTGCCTCGACAACAGTAGAGTTATCAACTGTATCGAGTCAGTCTAGGTTTCTGTATTTTAAGTTATTATCAGAGAACATTGCTATAAGCAATAACATGATCTAGAAAGAGTTCTGAATATCAACAATATAAAATCAACACTGACTGATATTCAGCCCAATAATACGATTGCAATTGTGACTGTTTTTAAACAACAGATCAATAAACAAAGAAGTTAATATTAAGAAACTTACTTTTTAGAATTTTTTTTGCTTTGATTTCTAATGTAAATTGATCCAAACATACTATCAGCCCACTATCAGATACTATCAGGTTGCCCACTGAAGCTAAGCAGGGCTGAGCCTGGTCAGTACCTGGATGGGAGACCTTCTGGGAAAACCAGGTTGCTGCTGGAGGAGGTGTTAGTGAGGCCAGTAGGGGGCGCTCACCCTGTGGTCTGTGTGGGTCCTAACGCCCCAGTAAAGTGAATGGGACACTACACTGTCAAAGAGCACCGTCCTTCGGATGAGACGTTAAACCGAGGTCCTGACTCTCTGTGGTCATTAAAAATCCCAGGATGACCTTTGGAAAAAGAGTAGGGGTGTAGCCCCGACATCCTGGCCAAATTTGCCATTGGCTTCTTCCAATCATGGCCTCCTAATCATCCCCATATATTCTGATTGGCTTCATCTCCTCTCCACCAGTAAGCTGGTGTGTGGTGGGCGTTCTGGTGCAATATGGCTGCCGTCGCATCATCCAAATGGATGCTGCACATTGGTGGTGGTTGAGGAGATTCCCCTATCCATATGTAAAAGTGCTTTGAGTACCAGGAACCAACCCACAAAAATCCACTTTGCCATTATTGCAGCGTTTAGGAGAGCTTGTATTACATTAAAGGACAAGTTCGGTATTTTACACTTAAAGCCCTGTTTACAGATCGTATCTGATGAAATAGAACGGTTAAGATAAAAATTTGGACACATGCTCCTGTCCCGAGAATTTTAGGTTTATTTCGCTTTTGTGGACCTATTTTGCCAAACGCGTCACACCCGTGATTCTTCCGTTGAGAGCTTGAATAATAGACACTCCAGCCCAGTTGGTGGCGATAATGCACCTTTGCCAATTGCAAGCAAACCACGGGCATTTCATTGAATACACAGAAGAAGCAGAAGAAGAAGCGGCGGAGTAATACCGTAAAGGTGCTGCGGTCTCACATCACGTCCTACAAGTCAATGGAGTTGGACAAAAACTAAGATAAAACCTGTTGGAATGCATATTTTTCAGCGATTTTTGAGTGAACATATCAGTGAACACCCCTGACCACTCGGTGAGTTTCACGTCTTTGTAAACAAAAGTTTAATGTGTTTTTAGGACGGAATCTTCCAGTGCACATAGACAACCATTGTGGGGGTGGGGGTGGGGGGGGCGAAATAAACCTAAAATTCTCGGGACAGCAGCATGTGTCCAAATTTTAATCTTAACCATTCTATTTCATCAGATACGATCTGTAAACAGGGCTTTAAGTGTAAAATACCGAACTTGTCCTTTAAGTGGTTTTACATGGCTAATGAGGGACTATAGGATCAGTCTGGCCACACTAAAGACTGTAGATTAATATAATTACAGTGACATGGTGATCAATATGCATGCAGAAAATCGTGAATCACAGAGTACGTTCAGGAATACAGTTTATATTGTCAGTTTTTAGGAGGGCATTAGCATATAGAATAGACATGAACAAAGACACTGCAATTTTTATTGATATTGGCAAGTGTTTGGCTCAACAACAACTGTGATACATGCTGATTATAAAAGTCAAGAGCGTTTGAAATGTGGAAAAGGTTAACAAATGATGATGCGCTAACACATCACAAGTGGTTTGCATCGCAGAGACTTGGCAAACTCTTGTGCAGCCTTGAACCGTATGCTCCAATCATAAAATGAGATCGAAAATGCCAAAGTCATTACAGGCACGTTGGAATCGAGTGCATGATTTATCTGTTTATCACAGTCTCACCGTTTCCTCTCTTAAATACAGTTTTAATGACATGATTAGCAGGCGATATGGAGGCTCATGGTAGTTCCACATAAACAGCAGTGTCTCCATCCGCAGAGATTAGTTTGGCATCTCAGAATGAAATCTATCTGCCAATTCAAAAGGAACAGGAGCAACGTCTCCCAATGATACTGAGCATTAGGATTCTTCTTCCAGCCGGTCTACACAAATTACTTTAGTCGGCCAAAATCGTGTGTTTAAGAGCCTGTAATCTGGAAATAGCATCACACCTCAATATCCTCCTCCCCCCACCGCTCCCATTTCACACCTTCTGTTGTAGATTGGGGGGAAAATCCCAAGATTTACAGGAATAGGTCATCATAACATGACAATATTTAGTCACTCTCATGTTTTTTACAAAACCTTATGACTTTCTTTCTTCTGTGGAACACAAAAGAAGATGTTTTAAAGACTGTAGCTGTTTTTTTTTGCACGCAATTACAAGGAATGAAGACCGGAGTTTAAAGCTTCAAAAATGACTCAAAAGCATCATGAAAAGTGTCATAAATGACTTGCTTTCTGGAGACATGATCACATTTCAGAGAATAACTGTTAGCTTTTTTTTTTTTTTTTCACATAAAGGTATCGTTTGGCTTCAGAAGAACTGTAGTCTTGAAGTGTTTCAGTCATGTGGACTACTTCTATGGTTCTTTTGTATCCTTTTTTGAAACTTGAAAGCTCCAAAGAATTCACCTCCAGCCTTTATGATATTCAGGTCTTTAGATAATACTTGGTTTACTCCTTCAGTGGAAGTCTATGGGATTTTTATGTTTATTTATTTTTTATTTTTTTTGCCTGCTTTATCATCTGCCAAGCGAAAATTGTCACACAAAATAATCATCAAAATAATAATCATCATCCCCCAGGGAAATTACTGCAGGAAGGGCTAAACTGACGAGTAGTAATCTTGTCACTGACTGTGCTAATATTCAAACACTTTCATTGTTTAAGGCCTCATCTGCATATAAATTAAGGCACATGTTTGATTATTATGTTGAGTTTGCAATCCCAGAAGGTGCATGAATGCTGTATGAACACATGTTAGTAGTGATCTGGATCTCAAACAGACCTTATGCAGTTTAATTCATTCCAAATCAAACTGTCTGTCTGCCAGCATGTATGTCCATTGTAATTGTAAATGTGCATTAAGCATACAACACTGAATCCCATGTCTAGTCAAACAGAACAGATTGGTGTTGAGAAGCCAAAGACCAAAACTCAAAACTCATCAAAATTGAATTTGAGGTTCAGAAAAACTGGCACCACAGATTTATCGCAACAGAAGTCCTAATACCTGGGGAAGTCAATTCACGCTGCCAGCGTATGACCATAATTTGCACAGCATAGAAGTTAGAATCCTGAAAATAGTCATGTTTGCATGTTGCAGGTTTGAAATTTGAGGATGAAAACTCATGAGAAGAAAAAGCAAAAAAAGTTAAAAAGCAAGTGCATAATAAACCTTAAAGGGATAGTTCACTTTGAAATAAATTTTTGGTATGTTTTAGCTTACCTCAAGGGCATCCAAGATGTAGGTGTCTTTTTTTCCGCAGTAGTTTCAATTTAGAAGTTACCACTTATACACAGCCATGTCCAAGTGATCTGATCTGACGTGTACGCAGACTGGTGCATAGATATATATACTAGATGTCGCCTTAAAGACATTCGTTCCAATGAACTGCCGTAGACAAGGCGACATCTAGTGTGTATATATCTATGCACCAGTCTGCGTACACGTCAGATCAGATCACTTGGACATGGCTGTGTATAAGTGGTAAAAACAATATAAATACTGTTCGTTTTCTCACACAAACCGCTCGTTTCGTGTCTTAGGCCATCAATGTGTACTTACGATGGGGAATTGTTTAATTTGGACGACGGGGAATTGTTTTAATTTGGACTCTGTGCATGCTCTTTGAGACAGTGACCATCGACCTGCATTATATGACTGACAGACAAGAACTGTTTGACCTAAAAATATCAAAATTGAAACTACTGCGGAAAAAAAGACACCTACATCTTGGATGCCCTTGAGGTAAGCTAAAACATACCAAAAATTACTTTCAAAGTGAACTATCCCTTTAACCAGAGAGACTTGCTCTCGGTCTCAAAGTATTAATAGTTTATCTTAAATGTGCTCTAAGCGATGTCACGCGTTTTTTTAGGCCAAACATTTTTTGGTCACATACAGCAAACATCTCCTCACTATCCGCTAGATGCCTGTCCCCCGAACACACTGTAAAAAAAATGCGGTCTCAGTAGACAGCCCAGGCTCAACAAACGGCAAGAAAAACAAACTGGCCCAGCCTGGACCACGAAACATAAACAGTGTTCCAGCCAATAACCGACAAGAATGATTTGGGGGTGGGGGTTGGGGGGTTAGTGCGCGTGCACATGAAGGGGGGTGTGTGTGGAGTGGAGGAGAGAGAAGCATGAAGAGGGAAGTTAGCTAGAGGAGAGATGTCCTAGACAACGACAACGACTAACGTTAAAAATGTATATTCTTGAGAATTTTGATATGGCCGACACACGAAAAAGAGACGACGTTCCGATGAACAAATAACAAAGAAGAGGGAAAAGGAGAAGGAACGTGCAAAGTCCCGAATTTACATCGGAAAAGGTGGCGAGAACTCTGCCGACAGAACCGCTTCCAATACGAAATTCAGGTGGCTCTGTTTTTGCTGGACAGGTGGGTAAATCCAGTTTGGTTTTTCTCAGAGCCATAGAGAGAAAGAGTTGCGACACTCTTTGATGTCGCCGCTATGGCTGTCACGTGGTTCATGTAAGCCCCAATAGTTCCAAAACATACGATGGCTATCATGTTCTTCTATGGTTCTATGGTCATGTTCTTCTACACACACCCAAGTACTTTTTTAGCTGTTATTGCATTATTGCATTTTGTTAATGTCAGTTTTGCATTTGGAGATAAGTTTTAGGCTATATTTTTGGAGGGAAAAGCTTAGTGTTCATGTTCGCATGGGTAGTAGCACTGGCTTTAGCGGTTCTAACTTAAGTTTTCCATATCATTCATCTGATGATGGACGTCTCATGATATTTATTTTAGCAAAACTGGGCTGTATTAGGCTATTGATTCCCGTGATTTTGCTTATAAATTCCGATTCAGCCATTAGCCTACCTTCGTGATCACGCAAAGAGGTCTGCCGTGGCGGTCCGTTCAGAATTCGCTTAGAAGCTAGCTCACTTCTTCTGATGAAAGTGGCCACCACGTGAAACATGATCATGTTAAGACTAAGAATATAATTTTAAGATTAAGCTATACACACATTATCAAAACTATAACAGATTAAAAACAAATTTACGCTTTTATGTTTGGGTATATAGGTAAGTGCAGAGTGAAGATTTTTCTCTATGGCTCTGGGTTAGTGTACAGAGTAGGCTAAGAGTAAGGGTAGCTGTAACTCAATCCAAGTAACTTAAGCAATTAACTAACAAAACACTTGTAACTTCTGTTACAGCTATTGAGACATCAATTAAGCATGGCTGATACAAATGAAGGTTTTCAAATAAAATATTTTTTATTAAACAATGACAAACAACAAAAATGTGTGCTTGTGTGAAAAACCAGGGGCAGGTGATCCATGAAACAGACAGGACTGGTGATGGCCATAACAATCCTAGAGGTCCAGCATTGTTCTCACAAGCCGCTTCACTCAAGACAACAAAACATAATGAAAAGTTAGTATATCCCCAAAAATTTAATTAAATAAAAGTTGCTATAAAGGTGGTAGCGATTCATTACCGAACTCTTACTGTCACAGCTGACGAAGTCGCGCTAGCTAACTAGCTAGCAGGCAGTGCTTGAAAATTGGTTGAAACAACCAACATAAAATATAAATAATTACGCTGTGCATGTACAAATGAAGACCAGTATAAGCATCGCAAAGGGCCTCTGATACAATATAGACAGTTGACAATTCAAAAGAGGTCGATATTTCAGCAACTTACCTCTGTAACAACTCGACGCGCAGCAATGTAAGTGAATGGTGTCCAACACCCAAATGACAGTGTTTGGAACTAATCCGATCTTCAAATCCCGGAAGTAGGCGGTTAAAAGCGCCGCCATTTTTTACAACGGAGGTCTATGGGAGTGTCACAACTCTTTCTCTCTATGGCTCTGGTTTTTCTAAATGGTTCATGACTGTTTCAGGAAGCACGGAAGGGAGGGGGAGGGGACGGGATGAGAAGGAGGGAGGGTCGAGCTAGCCTCCGTTTTGTTTGACAATACTTTGAACGTCAACGAAAAGTGACGTCACTCAACATCGCTTAGAGCACCTTTAAAAACAGTCAGAATTTTGGTTTGCCATTTAATGTTATCCTGTATTTAACAGACCCAAGTTCTAGAGAGTTTCATTAGCAAACCAAAAACATGGCCTGTATTAATTTCCAGGGCCTGACTTTTAATTCGTCATATAGACCTTATGTAGCCCCGCCCCTTTTCAGCGCTGCGCTCAATGTCTTGTCTTCCAGTCTGTATTTTCACAGCAATCTTGCGTATTTATGAATGAACGGCTCGTTTTAAAATCTTCCCGGTCGACTGACATTTGTTAAGACATCTGCTTTAAACATTACAATCCTCATGATAACTTCCATTAACTTTACATTAAGTAAATCCACCTCAAAATCTAATTACTCCTGGACAGCAATGCCATAGAGATAAACAGAGCGACCGCAAAAACGTAAGTTCAAAGACAATATTCTAAAGATGGCTGCACCCTTGTTTCTCTGGCGCATAACGTCTATACAAGCCTATTATACTTGCGTTCATATTACAATCATCATGAAATACTTCAGTGGCACTTCAGTACAGCAAGCTGCATTAGTTGGTGTTTTCTACAGGGTCATTTCCCAGCAGTGCTAATGGATGTGGTTGCAAAAAGCCATTGTGTAGTGTTACTTCAAGGTGAATCTACATGTTATCCATTCAGATACAGTACTTTGCTTGTTTCAGAGGCCATAATATTCTCATAATATTCAGGCCATATTGTGTAATTCAGCTGAGGGTTCCCGTGTGGTCACACATTAACCCCAGAGAGACCTGAGCTGCTAAAAGCTTTAAGTAACAGCGTACCAGGAAAACTCACAGACTGTGCATGTGGTCAACAGAAACAAGGGTCTATTGGGAATGTCACAATGTTCTTTTTTGTTTTGTTCATCATTATAAATTCAATCTAATGGGGGGTATGCATCAGCATATTTGACACAAACTCTAATTCAGTCTATTTCAGAACAGTATATATTATAAAAATACTAGAACCCAAAGGGTCAAAGCTTGGGCTGGTTTGCATCATTAAATAAGCCCTTCAATAATGCAGGTAATTTGCTGTTGTTATTGAATCAGCCAAATCGGGCCTTAGGTAGCTACTGTAGCTAATAAAACAAACAGGAACTGGAATTATTAACCTCACTGAAAATCAAACTATATCCACAGGAAATCGGTCTTCAAAATCCAAAAACCAAAACAAAGGTAAGCAATTTGGGTAGGAATCCAAAATACTGTTTAAGAGTCACTTATCTCAAAAACACAGGGAAGAAAGTCCATCAACAATTACCAAAAACACAAGTCTTTTCCAATGAACAATAGCACAAAGGTGAGTCCATGTAACACAACAAGGCCAGAAAATAGCTGTGTCCCAATTCAAGGGCGTCCTTCGAAGTACGTTTGCACAACGATGTTAAAAACAGAAACCTTTTTGTTTTTTACTTATAGACGACAAACATTGTCAAAACGATTCCCGTTCACACGGATCAGCATAAACAACTAAGGGCCAGATTAACTAAAAGCTTGCGCCAGCACAAACCTTCTTTTTGGCGTTAAAAAACTACTGTCAGGATTTACTGAAGACACGCAGTGAAAAATTAGCGCTGAAAAGTGTTATTTTTCTGGCTGACCTAATTGCATATGCATTTGTAGGAGTTTTCCTCTCAGACACAAAATTTATGAGAGGAGAGTATTTAAATGAATCCTGCAAGGTGATTTATTAAGGTTTGCGCACATCAATTAACTGGTGTTTACGCCGTTATTCACTGTCCAAAAAAAGCACGTCTTAAACCAGATGCTAATTTGTGCTGCTCTTGGTAGTTTGCATTGGTCATTATGGAAATGATCTGGCTGCGTTTATGTTCTCAAATTTGCCCGTCGTCAGTAGATCACACGCAGAACTATCCACTCCCATTAGTGCTTTTTTTGGATTTGCGCTCTCACCCTAATTTGTTCATTTTAGTAAATCTGGCCCTAAAACGCTGTATTCTGCTGCCAGGCCAGTAGTTGGCGATATCACTTTGTAAAGAAACAGCCTATAGACTGAACACATAATATGCATACGCATGACGTCACTGTTTTCACAAATTCACGTTTTTGTTGTTTACACAGTCGATAATAGTAACGTTTTCAAAAACTTGCACTTTGAAACCCCTTTTCAAAAGTTAGCATTTTCAGGCCCCCAAAACTTTGCTATATGTAAATGAATGGCCAAAACACATCAATTGTTTTACGTTTTTAGTTGAAAACAGTGTCGTGTAAAGTAAACGCTCGCTCAGTTAATAAAAACACTGTCACACGGTTTGGATTTTACAATAAATATATATACTGTTTTAAGAATATTTAGATTTTTTATTAGAAAACAAGACAAAATATGCTTTTCCCTTTTTTTTCTTTTTTTTTTCAGTGCAAAGGCATTTCTTACATTTGTCATTCCTAAAACATGTGCACTAAACACAAGGTCATGGCTCTCTTTAAAGAATGCACCCAATTCAATATTTACTTGGTGATGGCTTAAAGTGAAAGCCATGTTTAAACGTGTCCTCTGAATGCACTCGAGGGAGAGTTGACTTAGTATAAATATTAATGTTAGCAGTAGAGATGCAAGCCTGGCTGTGTCAAGGTGGAGATTAAAATGACCTGGAGATACAAGCATCCTTGTGAGTTTCTGGTTGCATCCCAATTCACATACCTCATGTCCTTCAGTAGTACTTCGGCCGTACAAGGCCGTACTTTAAAAAAAACGTTCAATATTTATTTGCCACAATCCAAAAGTGATTACAATGGTGGACTAGGACCTAAACTATATTAAATTAAAATGTTGATTCAACTTACAGCAACTACAGTACATGCATACTTCTGTGTATCAAAATAGGTAAAATACCAATTAATACATGCAAATTCTTACATGCAAATGCAAGTTTTTTCTGCTGTACACTAAAACAAATAAACTAAAAGAGCTAACAGAGCACAACTGCAAAAAGAAAAGCAGCAGCTAGGGAAAAGCATACGTCAATTTCACGCTTTTAAGAGCCTAATCTATGGCAATCGACGTTCTAAGGCTATGTTTACATGACAGCAATATACTAAAAATGGACAAGTTTATCCTTTGCATTTTTTTTTCCGGACAGACGACAACGTTACTGTTAAAACGATCCCCGTTCACATGCATTATGAAAACGACTAAAAACGCTGTATTCTGCTGCCAGGCCAGTAGTTGGCGATGTCACTTTGTAAAGAAACACTACACGCTTATAAACTGAACACGTAGTATGCATGCGCATGATGTCACCATTTTCATAAATTAACGTTTTCGTAGTTTGCATGGAGACGACAACGGTATCGTTTTCAAAAACTTTGAAACCCGTTTTCAGGCCAACAAAATATCGTTTTGTTCATTTCGTGTAAATGAACGGCCAAAACTCATAAAAAAAAAAACTGCATTTACTTGAAAACGCTGTCTAAGTAATGAAATGTGTGAGATGAGGTTTATGATCCAGACGGCATGCATGTAGAAAGCAATAAGAAGCGCATAACGTCGGCTATCTCTGCATGTTTACAGTTATTTGAGCTCCAGCACAGTGAGATGATAATAATATCTGTCACTGGGGCTTCGTAAATGGCGTAAATGGCCTTTCTCAATTCAGAGACTCATGATAGACTTGGATCACATCCTGGCGAGACACTAATGAAGGCCAGGCCTGTGACAGAAGGACTAATATAGAGTCATTATAGAGTCAAGTTCCCTCCGCTGGCCTTTATTTCAGCATGCTGGGGAATGTCAGCGCAGATATGAGGACGAGGCCCTCCACTTCCCCGGCAGCTGAAGAGCCAATCCATCCAGAGCACTACCCATAAACCCCGTGCCTCACCTCTTATTACAAACACGTAAAGAGCGAGCCGTTTTTGCACTTCGACCTCCTCACAAACAGACAGATCGCTTAGAGCGGCATGAACCCGGCCTCGATGCTATTCCATGGCAGAAACACACAGAATGGAAGAAAACTCAATTTGAACGTCAGGATGATTGCCTGCTGCAATCGGCAGCCATTTGAGGACTGGCCTCTAAAACCACATTCATGCCCATTACATCAGCTCTTTTGAAAATACAGGCCCTTGTGAAATACAGGCCCTTTATATTTCTCATAATCCTAAAAAAAAACAACAACAACAAAAAAAAACATTTTGATCTAAAGGATTCTCCTTAAATTATTCAAATTAGTTTTGTGGAGAAAATTCTTTCTAAAAGTAAGGTTTTAATTCATTAATTGGCACATCATTTATTTTTATTAAAGGTGAATTATTTCCATGAGTTCATTAAATAATATGCACTAAACGGATATTGGATTGATGAATTGATGAAAATTAATAAAAAAAAAGATTAAAAGTTCTAATTACTTTACTATTATTTAAAAATGTGTAAAACATTCATAATAAAGTATGAGTATGTTTGTCCACTGGTATAGTGTATGTGAATCTTTCAAAGAAAACAAAAACATTTGTATTCAGATTTTATTTATAGTATATAAAATAATGTAAATGCATTAAATGGACCAAGGATTGATAAATCAATTGATAATTAAATGAATCAATTGCATATCATGTGTTTTATTAAGAGTTCTAAATGCTTTATTATTCTAAAATGTGTAAAATATTCATAATAAACAATCAGAATGCAAGTCCAAACTTTCGACTGCATGGTGGTATATCAATCTTTCTGAGAAAGAAAAATGCATTTAGGTTACACTTTATTTGAAGGTGTCATTGTTACAGTGTAATTATATATTTAAGTACTGAGTAATATTAAGTAACAACATGTACTTACTATAGGGTTTGGGTTGGATTAGGATTTGGTTGAGGGTTAGTTGCATGTAATTATGCATAATTTACTGTTATTACTATGGTAAGTATATGTAACATGTAACAAGGACACTGTAAAATAAAGTGTTCCCTGCATTTATTCCGCATATAATGCATGTATTCTGAATGTCCATTTCCATGAGTGTATACAAAATGAAAATGCATTAAGTGGATCTTGGATTGATATTTTTATTCACAATGAGAAAGAGGTCTTTGAGTGGGTTTCACATATTATCGATCCAGACAAAAACACATTATAAATAATACCGTAATGTAGTACAGTAATGAGAATGAGATCACTGCTCATTGTGGTAATGAGAATTTCGGGATTCGAAAATGTGCTTAGTTTTAATGAAAAATCTTCATCCTATTACTATAGCGTTCCTGTAGCTCAAACACTTGCAGGGAATGCAAATGATAAAATGCAAAACCTGAATGCAATTTGCAACGCAGTGGATAAAAGCCAAATGCATAACTTGTATCCAAAGTAGAGCCCGACCGATTTATTGGCCGATATGAGCCTGTCGCAGATATAGGCTATCGGCATCGGCGTATATGATGCAGATATGCCGCCAATTTGAATTTTTTTACATGATTGTGTCCGAAATGTAATTTTGCTGTATTTTACGGCTCTAAGTTTTCACAGAACCTCATAATTCAGACAGAGGATTATCTCCAGAAGATGCCAATGACCTTCTTCCACATGTGTTTCACCATTTCTGTCTTGTTTTGTCTGGTGTCAGAAGCACAGAATCCCCAAGCACTACCAGCAATGACACTTAAAAGTTTCTGTCGACAAAGTTACAGCTACTGCTGTTTGAATTCTGAAGCAGAGAAAGTGTTATATTCAGAGCGGATTTTAACAGAACAAAATGGTGTGTCAAAATCAATTAGCGCTTGGAGGATTGAGAGATCACAGATTGGAGGGTCATAATTATAACCTGCTCTTGGCTGGCAGTTTTTCTTTTCAACGAGATTGATCTGCATAATTGCAGAAAGAAGTCAGGAGGCAGTATATGTGTGACAGGATGTTTTTTGGAGGTTCTCAGGAAGACAAACAAAAGGCTCCTTCTGGTCTGACGGATCTGACGATATGAATGACGGGTTTGATAACCCACCTCACACAGTAACGAAAGACAGCTGGATTTACAAACGACTAGATGACTCACTAAAATGAAACAGTATATGAAAAGCTTGGCAGCATTGTGTTTTAGTTTACTGCTATTGAACCACATTTTAATTAAAGTCTCACATTTTATAGCTAGTACTTTACCTAAAGAGGCCATGTTTTATTTTTTCCCCTCTTATGTTAGTCAAGGGTTCTTGCACAATTTTTTTTTTTTTTTTTTTTTAGCTGTTCACATTCTCTCAAATTCTTAAAATTATTCATCTTGGAATGTTGGAATTATTTACTTAAAAAGTGAAAGAGCGGCACTTTACTTCCAACTTGGAAACCTGTGCAAAAAAAAATCTAAAACAAGAACTCAAATTTTGCTGATTTGTGGGTGTATAAAGTCAGACGAACATGATGGCACCTATAAAGATGTACATTATAAATGCGAATGTTCATTTTTCAGCAAAATCTCAGTAAACCAATAGACCTATAGACGCCATATTGAATTTAACGTGGATGAAAGTGGCTGTGAGGGATAGACTTAGGAGTTTTTGTCTACTGAAAGTTTTTTGAGCCACACTGTACTTCTACTTCTGTTTCACAGCCTCATTGTCATTCCTGTCAAAAATGTTATAAATCGCTGCATCACATTGATGCATATTTGCATAAAGTTAAATTCTGCTCAATTTTGTTACATCACTGGTCTCTGTCTACTTATATCGGCAACTCTTACTGAAAAATTAATGGCTTCCATTTTGCTTTGTCACTGTAAATCACAAAAATGTTAGTGCGAATATCTCTGGACTACAGTACGCAAATTACCTCAGTTATGACTGGCTGTTTTTGCAGCTTGGTGGATTATGGAGGAGTTTTGCATTGTGAACATTAGAGTATATCTAAATAGTATATTAAAGGGGTCATTGGATGCCCATTTTCCACAAGTTGGTATGATTCTTTAGGGTCTTCGTGTAAAGTTTGTAACATACTTTGGTTAAAATTCCTCAATGGTGGTGTGAAACAACACCCTTTTTACCTCCTCAAAAACAGCTCTGTTCACGGCGACTCGTTTCGGTGCATGTCTCTTTAAATGATAATGAGCAACTGCTCACCCCACCCCTCTCTTCCATGGGGGGTGTCCACACAAGACACTAAAGTGCTGCCATGGCAATCTGCCTTGCAGAAACTAAACAAATGGCTGAGGGAGTAAATACACTAATATGGGAAATATGCTAATACGGTAGTCTGTCAGTGGTCGTGGGCGGAGCTTGAGCAATATGACATCATATTGCTCAGAAAATCCAAACTGTTTGATTATTGAGAGTGTTTAGGCTGTTTGAGGATTAAAAAAAAGGAGTGAATGGATTTTTTTTCGTTGTATGGTGGTTGTGTCCACACACTGCAAATACACATTTATATGCAAACACCATATAAAAGTGAATTTTGCATCCGATGACCCCTTTAAACTCAAAAATGAAAGACAAACCCTTTTTTAATGCTTTGTTAATCCTAGCTGGCTTGCAGAGGAAAAACCAGAACTGCACAGAAGAAACAGGAAGAGCTAATCTTGTTTTCCACCCTGACTTGTTAATTGTGTTATTACTGTGGATGGGTGGACGCTGTCTTCCTCTTCATCTCTGGAGACATAACTGCAAATTGACCCTGCTACTCTGTTCCTCACAGCTAGTATACTAATATTAGCAAACTGTTATGCTGATAGCACCCTGCCTCCACAAAGCAGCATTTACACAAGCCCACTATAAGTTATCGAATACCAGCACTGATGTAGCAGCCTTGTTCTCTTACAGGGACAAATGTAATTTAAAAGATCCATTATTGAAATTTGAACATTGTGTTCAAGTGTAAGTAGATTAAAGGGGACCTATTATACAAAATTCACTTTTACATTGTATTTGAACATAATTATGTGTCCGCAGTGATGTGTATACAACCACTCTATTATCCTAAAAATCCACCCACTCGGTATTTTCCCCATTAATCACAAACAATATCTCAAAATGCTATAAATTGTGATCACCCCACCCACAACTGACAGGCCTATTAGCTTAGCTCCTCCCCTAAGTGTGCCGTACACCATCCGCCATGTTTATGTCATTTAACATCAGCATTCAAGTAAGAAATTCATTCTTATTAAAGCTGCTAAAGTTATTCAGTCAAGAGTGAGTGGTTTTCTGTTTTTCTTTTGTTGTTTGATTCACATTAACAGCAAAGAGAAGCAGGTACTGTACATTTGGCTGCTGTGACTTTAATACACAGATCTAATTTACACATGCGATTTCTTTCACAGCTGTTTGCGTTCACAGACATAACCGACTGTGTTTATGTGAACTTTGTGCATTTGAGCGTTTAAGTGCAAAGAAATTTGTTTAGTGCTCACATGACAGGCACTGTGTGACAGCCGGACCGGCTTTCCGTGCACACGCTTCGGATATGTGTGCTCAAAAAACCACATATCAGAAGTTTAAAATTAATGTGATTTTAAGATTTAAATGATATTAAGATTGAAACGCACGCAGATAATAAACTTTCATGATAATGAAGAACTGCAATGTCACTTGAGCGTAACCGCGAGTTGCAAAGGCTCCGCCATTTTCTGGATCTTCTGCAAATCAGAAGCTCATTTGCATTTAAAGATACACACACGAAAAAGTATGTCTTTGTTTCTACCCAAAAGGGGGCAATTACAGAATGTGTATAATAAATGATCTGTGAGATATTTTGAGCTGAAAATTCACAGCCACATTCTGGGGACTCCTGAGAATTATATTCCATAAAAATGGGCATAATAGGTTAAGGTAGTATTTGTTGGACTGAATTTAATTTATGCTGATTTAAATACAAAGATCACTGTGTACAGACAGGACGACTTTCTTTGAGAATGAGATCCAATGCACATTTTGGTAATAAACTTTTTGGTAACATTTTGGTAAAAAATTCTTTATATATATGTATATATACACTTTTTAAGCTTGTGCAATTACATAACATACATATCTATTATGTAAATATTTATATAAAAATAAATGTATCATTTAAATATCTACAAATGTAATATACCTTTTTTTTTATTTTGTGGTGTCTTGGTTATTTCTTTCAGCCATTTTAATGTCATCCTTTACAGACAAAATAATACAGATGAGCAAGTGTGGTGCAGAATTGCATTCGACAAAGAAAATCACAAAAGCATCCTCTCACGCTCAGCGTGCAAACTGAATCTGTGAAGACACCTTCTTAGTTTGTATTCTCTATCAGTCGTTACCCAAAAGCCACAATTTCGATAAGCGCAGTTTATTAAAAAAAAAAGTGCTGCAGGACAATAAATCAATTGCGAGGTCTGTTTACGGGAGGCTCAGAGCTTAAATAACAACACACAATATCACATTTTTGATGTATGTGTTTTGGCCTCTGTAGTGGCATAGGGCAGGATCAGGTGTAGAAAAACATTCCCAGATCGCTCATGGCCCCTGAGGGGCTTTTAAACACTATCATCCAGATGATGTTGATCCAAGGTCGTGACCCTTTCCTTCCACCAGCGGGGAGCGTCTCACCTTTTGAAGCGGGCTGTTTTCACACGGCGCACAGGGAATTAAAGACTTTGTTCTCCAGTGAAGCAGGATAATGGGCTCTGACCGACAGAGCAGCCTTTGAAAGATGCTGAGGTGAAAGAAAACCCTGAAGAGGAGATGTGACGTGAAGGTGAAGGAGAGCGTTTGTGATTCTGGTGCCTGGTGTGAGCCTCTCATCAGTGTGGCTGATTGCGCCACAGTGAACGCGCTCTGATTGAGTGTGTGACAAGGACTCCGGCAGTGTAAGGAAAGTTACTGTAAGCAATGACAAAATTTGATGTCATGAAGAAATATGTTTTGATATGTGCAACTGCTCAGGTTTTAAAGGGGTCATGATCTGGCTTTAAAAAAAAAATTACATTGTTGTCTGAGGTCAACTTATGACGTTCGCTTGGTTTTTACATTCAAAACCATCAAAATGAATAAGTAATAGGCTATTTTCTACCCTGGTTTTGAGCCTATCTCCTGAAACGCTCGGTTTTTATGGGCGTGCCGCATTGAAGACTTGGAAGTAAACACCCACTGCTATGATTGGACAACAGCTTTGCATATTATAATGAGTTTCATGTAATGCACGAATCGGTGGGCGGGGCTAAACAGGCAGTGTTGAAGTAGGCGTTGATCTTCTTCTGCGGAGGCGTATGACATGTACACAATGGGGGTCCTATTAAAAGGGACCTACTATGCCCTTTTACAAAGTATTGATTTAGTTTTTGGGATCTATTAGGTTTTCATGCTTGAATGTTCAAAAACATTATTTTTGTATATTTTGTTTCAGCACCATATTTTACATATTTTATTTCTTCCCAGTCTGTTAAACATACATGTATCTGGATGCGGTGCGACGATCCCTGATTGGTCGACTGGATCTGTGTGTGCTGTGATTGGTCAACCGCTTCAAGCAGGTTTTGGAAATGTCCCGACCCTTACCATAACCACGAGTTTCAACACACTACTAACTAACTCAACCGGGCCTCGTCCCTTTATTTTGCTTGTGCCTTGAGTAGTCATTCCTTAAATGAGGAATATTGTGACGTGTTCGTTCCCAGAAGAAAACTCAAGACTACAATGGTGGCGTTTCAGGGAGTTCAGAAACAGTTACTGATATAGAGAATAACTCCCGCTGGAGGGACTTTGTGCTTTGTAAATTTGCAGACCTTTTTCATGCTCAAACAGCAACATTACACAAAAAAGGCTGTTGGCACAGGACATGATTTTGCATTTTTCTATCGTAAGTCAAAGTTCATGTGCCCAACTAGCTGTTTTATAGCATTCATATATGATTTCTAGCATTTCACATCATGAGTGTCAAGTTTAAAACTTCTCACATGTGATGCAGCCAATCATTGTCCATTTCTAAAACAATGGCGCTATGAGATGAATCAGGGGGCAAGACACATATTTACATATTTTAACTGTACTTAATGTGTACATGTGATCTGCACTCCAATTGTTGCCATAGTATGTCACTGCTCATTTGCATAAAGTTGAATTCCACTCACCTTCGGTGCATCGCCAACAGTTTCTGTTGCTCAAGTCGTCTCAAAACACCCTTGAACGCCCTACAGCCTAGAAACATTGACAATGTTTAACAGTTTCAACTAAAATGACAAACTTACTGTGCAAATGCACATGCAATATTATTGCATACAGAAAAACAAAGATTTATTAGCCGTCATGGACTACTAATCAAGTGTGTGAGTCATTTATTAATGTCGTTAAAGGGCAAGTGTTCAGGGACAATAATGAATTGATCAAAACAACCATTATGATTTACTATATAATTAACAACAAGACAATATCATTAATTAGAATTGTAATTCCACTGATGCTCTAGTTGTAATGAATAAATGTTATTGGCTTGTGACTCACCGAGTTTGTATCGATTCCCAAGAAATCCAAGGCAAACATAATCCCCCTCTGAAATGAGCTAAAACAGACACAGGATTTGCAATGCAAATTCAATTTCACCACCCGAGTTTCAATGAATGGAGTTACAATGACAAAGGTTTGGAATTTCAGAAGAGACACCTGCATAATTTGCGGTGTTTGCTGTTAAATCAAATTAAGGAAGACAAGTAATGATCATGTTCAGATATTTTTACATATTGGGAAGGTTTTGTGAAAAATCCACATTAAATTTCCTCTCCTACACTAACTGAAACAAAAACATGTAGAGATGATCAATAATATGATTTTGTTCCATGCCATAATGTGACATTTTAGAAGATTTCAGAAGAAAAGTGAAAATGTCCTTAACCTCACTGTAGTCCGGTTCATTTGATCGTATAAAATATCGTATTTGGTCTTGAAAAAAACACAACTGTTAGCAAAATAAATAACAAAAGTTCATTCATTCAAAGTATTAATTTTACATATGATTCGGAGATTTGTGCAAATGTTCAAGTCAAATGAGCTTTTTCTGAGTCTCTTTTCACATATTTTCAGCTTCTGTTAAAAGGCAAGTTCGTGTTACATGGGGGAAAAAAGACAATTCAGAGACACAAAGTCCATCCATGCTTGTTCAGCTTTTGAGAAAAAGCTACCTTTTGTTTTAAGTTTAAAGCTGTTTCTATGGATACAGCATTGTTGCTATGTGACAGTGAGGGTAGAAAACATGTGGCATGTGTAAGGTTCAGTCTAACATGTACTCATGCCTACTATAATCGGTATTCTGTTTGATTATATAGAAACATCCTGTCAATCAAACTCCTCGAGCAGATACATGTGTGTTTCATCAACAGTCAACTCAAAACAATACAGAAAACAACAGAAAACTATTTTTTTCAGAGACATTGAGAGATTTTACATGTTTTGCCAGTCATGAAATTAATAAAGATAAACCAGTTTGGTGCAAGAATTAAATGTTTTCATTTTTGAGAATGACACGCCATGTTTGTCAACACATTCAGTTAAAAGCAAGGTCATTTTTGTATTTATTACTTAATGTAAACTTTTAATTTATTTATATATTTGATTGTATTAGGCTATATTTTAATTATGTATTATTTCATGTAATGTTTGTAATTTATTTAAATATAATATTGTATTATTTTTATTTATTATTTAATGTAATATTAGTCATTTTTTGAAAATATTTGATTGTATTATATTTTATTTATTATTTAATGTAGTTTTAATTTATTTAAAATTTTTATTTATTATTTATTGTAATGTTTGTAATTTATTAAAATATTTTATTGTATATTTTATTTATTAATCTAATGTAATTTTTGCATTTAGTTTAATTATTTTATTGTGTTGTATTTTTATTATAATTTATTGTAATGTTTGTAATTTATTTAAATGTTTTATTGTGTTCTATTTTATTATTTATTGTAATGTTTGTAATTTTATTGTATTTAATTTTTATCGCTTTAATTTGTAGTTGACTATATCACTGCTAATGTGTACATATTTATCATGCAGTATACAAAATTATGAGCTACTGTTAAGGAATGTTTTGGTATATTTTTAAAAGCATAAATAAGAACAAAGTAATGATGTCATCATCACCATCACCAGAGGCCTACTGATATGGCAGTCAGCGTATCAATTATGACACCATGCACAAATTCTGTTACATTAGAATACGTTTTATCATTACAGTTCTAATAAGTAGCTATTAGATCAAATCAGCCTGAAAGGAGATACATTAGTTAAGAAGCTCTATAGCACTAATTCATAAATACGGCATAAATCTTTTCTAGAGTCTCTGTATTTTCATCGTTTTCCGGTTGAATGCACAATTCTGAAAGTAATGGAAGGTTTATTTAATAAAGTCTAGGAAAAACAAATAATTAACCCTTACATTTTCAGATATTCTTATAGATATAGCACTGTCACATCCAAATAACTCCATCCCCATAATTCCTCTATTGTAAGCCACTTTGGATAAAAGCGTCTGGTAAATGCATGAATGTAAGAGTAAATCACGGCCACTGCATTCGGTTTACCAGCAGTCTGCGCCGATCACTCCAAGACAAACAGAATAAAATGGAGAGACAGAGAGGAATTATTTTGACTATTTGCCGAAGAAAGTCTCTCATCCCCGTCAGTCTGGACACAAACTCCATCCAGAATACCAAGTAGCTCAGATCCAATTTTAATTTCACTCATGCTCTCCATTTGAGCCAGCTAAACGTGAACAACAATTTTTTCCGTGGCAGTATGTGACAGTATAGGCTCGATTAAGGCTATTTTCTCTATCCAGATTTCTCTTTTGAATTAGGGTCTTGTGATCCATACTTTCATCTATTTAACGATCATTACAGCGCATACAAAGACGACGCAACGTGACCTGTCACAAAACCCTGCAAAACACACGTCTCTCTGAGAGAACACCACGCCATGTCAATCCCTGCTGTAGAAATAGCAGGCTTTGGCCATTTATTTGTGGTGATGGACAGCTCTACAATGGAGAGCAAACTACCAAAGAGGTTTCAAACACATGGAGCTCGTAATTAAAAGTTGATGGTTTTGGAATTTTTTTTTTTTTTTTTACTATTTGACATGAATAATAACAAGGCTTTGCCGGAAAAACACACATCTTGAACGGACTTCGAAATACTGCATCTGTTCCAAAATCTACAGACAGCCTTTTAACACACTCCCAAAGCAAAGGCTAATGCTAAAAGATAACGCTGCCTTGTAAGATACCTCAATCTGAACATATTCAATGCAGCATTGCATGTAACCTTTAGACATGCAACACACACCAAGCTTACTAGTTTTTTTTTTGTCATGAAAAGAAGTCAGCCCTTGATGGCTCGGCTGCGACGGCAGATAGATGCTCTCTTCGTTCTAATAAAGTCGGGATCACAAACAATAAGGCTACTAAGAGTCAGGCCTGACTGACCGATTCATTAAAATGAGAAGAAAAGGTCACGGCCCTGGAGGACACGTTACATGGGAGCATTGAAGTTGTGATGGACATCCAGTGACTGTCCACAGAAGCAGATCTTCATGAAAAAGCCACAATGATCAATCTGCACTGGACAACATGCCATTACTCTGGCTTCCTCTTACCGATGAGATCATGCACTACCGCCCTCATAGAGAAAAGCTGTCATCATGCTCCATTACTATGACTATTTCCTATGTGTGTGCTATGATGCTAATTTTAATCATTTTCTTCCCTGGGACATGGAAAAGATAGAAAATAACCATAATAATAAAGCACCATGCGATAAAGAGAATTAAATTAAAAAGCTACTTTGTCGGATTATTAGTGGAAATTTCACTGGGCTCATTATGGGTTGTTTATTATGCTAATGGAGGTTCATCTTTAACTCTTTATAAACAGTAAAGCAGAACTTCCCAAACTTTTTATCAATTTCCCTTCACTCAAAGCCATGCTTTTTTTTCTTATTAGAGCATAATGACTATACGCTGTTGGAGGGACAGCTGATTGCTTGAAATGATTTGGGATGCCACTAATTACACACATTAAAAGGCCGTGTTAAGAAAAAAAAAAACAGATAAGAGCCTGTATAATTAAGCTTCCCACTCACTTCACTTTAATGTCTGTATGTGTGTGTGTGTGTGTGTGTCAAGAGACCCCATGAATGCAATGGATGACATTTTGAACAGTGGGAAAACATGTGATTTGGACTTGGCAGATCCGTCAGTGTGCAGCTGTATATGATCCGTTGATGCACGTGCCGATAGGAATCTCTAAGGAATGTTTGCGATGATGATGCCTCCAGAGCAGAACAACAAGAGACTGACGCAAACATTGGTGGAAGCAAAGCCATTATCGCTAATTAAAACTATTGTGTGAAACTAGTGAAAGAATTAAAAAATCTATAAAAACTTACATTTGCAAAAGAATGAAAATGGCACTGCAACTATGATGAAAATCTGAAATCTATAAAACCTTAGGCCTACAATTGCACACAAAAAAATTTAAATGACATTGCAACTATGACGAAAATCTATGAAAACTTGCATTTGCAAAAGAAAGAAAATGACACTGTAACTGACAAAAATCTAAAATCTATAAAAACTTACATTTGCAAAAGAATGAAAACGACACTGCAACTATGATGAAAATCTATCAAAACTTATGTGCAAAAAACTAAACTAATGTGCATGCAGTTCATCAAATTAAACAAATCTACATAGACATTTTTCACATTTTTCATATTTTCAATCAATTCTGAATAGCCTTACACTAATCGTCCTAAAAGCCCGGTTCTATCAACACTGCATTGGCTCCCTATTAAACATTGTATAAATGTTAAAATATTGCTGATCACTTACAAAGCACTAAATGGTTTAGCTCCTCAGTACTTGAGCGAGTTCTCAATGCATTATAGTCCTTCACGTCTATTGCGATCTCAAAATTTCAGTCAGTTGATAATACCTAGAATATCAAAATCGACTGCAGGCGGTAGATCCTTTTCCTATTTAGCACCTAAACTCTGGAACAGTCTTCCTAGCATTGTCCAGGAAGCAGACACACTCTGTCAGTTCAAATCTAGACTAAAAACACATCTCTTTGGCCTAGCATACACATAACACATTATAGACTTCTATAATTCAATGTTAGGCTGCATAGATTAGGTCAGCCGGAACCGGGAACACTTCCCATAAATCCTGATGTACTCTTTACATCATAAGAAGGATGGCGTCTACACTAATATTAGTCTCTCTGTTTATCCCGAGGATTACCGCAGTCCGCCGGATCCAGGCCGTATCCAGATCTGATGAAGGACCTGCGCCTGAACATGACGACAACGCAGTCCTGAAGTGTCACCCAGTCTCTCCCCTGTGAAGGCCTCCTTCTCCTTCCCTTTTCCTCTGTTCAGATAAAACACTGTCAAAATAGCTCCAGTTCACATGGCTACGCAGAAGCGATAAATAATTCTCTATTATACATTTTTAAGGCCAGACAAGTAATTTGTTTAGCTCAATTTGTAAAGAAAAACTACACGCCTGCGCACATATATATTCAAACGCGCATACCTATAGACTAAACAACACGTAATACGCATGTGCACGCCATCAGCGTTTTCACAGGTTTGAGTTTTTAAAGCTTGCGCAGAAATAAAAATGCATGCGTTCTCGAGCCACCAGGCACTGTTGTTGTGCGGATGAGCGGACCGGAGCGCGTTAAGGGTTTTCTGTTAGAACATGTCGTGTTAGCGACCCCTAATAACTAATGATCTTTGCAAGTGAATCAATCAAAACTAACTTTAGCTGGACAATAACTTTATTCTAGAGTTGCTGTAAAGCCAAAACAATCTCTATTTATATTAAACAATATTTAATATAATATTGTTAAGTTAATATTTCCTATTATCACTGTAAAGCTGCTTTGAAACAGTACATTTTGTTAAAAGCGCTATATAAATGAAAGTGACTTTTGACTAACCACATCTATCGAAAATGTTGTTGTAGAGAAAACACGAACTAAAATCTCATTTAGATGCTACAAACACCTCAAACTCTTGAATATGAATACATCGAAAATTTCAAAAGTGGATACTTATATTTTACTTCTAATGGCGCTTTTCCATTACCAGTACCAGCTCAACTCGACTCGACTCGACTCGACTCAGCTCGGCTCGGCTCGCTTTTCGCTCCGTTTTCCATTGCAGATAGTACCTCCACAATAGTACCTGGTCGTCATAGCGACGCCGCAGGAAACTGCCGTGACAAAATCTTTTACGGGAGACGCGCGAGACACACCCGCTACCCACACACACAGGACAATGGAGGAAATCGAGTGTATGCTGTTTTTGGATGTTTTTGTTTTTGTTTTTGCTGTTTTTTATTCAGGATACTCCGTCTGGCGCGTGCAATGATGACGCAGTGAATAGTGACGATTCTCTGTGACCAATCAGCAGTCTGCCGTGTTTTCACGTCACATTTTAGTATCGCCTCAGCTCGCCTCAGCTCGCTTGGAACCTCGCCGGAGGTGGTACGAAAAAAAGTACCTGGAAGCAGGTACAGGTACAACTTTTACACAGTGGAAAACCAAACAGAGCCGAGTCGAGTCGAGTCGAGGCGAGCCGGTACTGTGTAGTGGAAAAGCGCCATAAATGTAGCAGATGGCACATTTAAAGCATGTTTAGAGTCGTATTCATTTGTATATAAGACCCTGGAGCTTTGGTATCATAATCGATGAACACCAATCAGATGATCTGTGATAGATGTGTAAGACTGAGGGTGGATGGATGGCAGCACAGATGGCTCTGGCACAGCACAACATTTAAGTGTGTAGAGATCATCCGGTCTTTCCCACCAAATGTTGGAAATGTTTGCACTGTAGTTTATAGCGCAGAGAGTCTTTTAAATACGCTGCTTCACCAGTCTCTTAAATTAACAGACTGAATTGTCCAGAGAAGAAAAGACGGAACAATTGTTTTATTTCCAAATACTCTTCATAGAGCTAAACCGTGGTGAACAACCAGCTAGACCCTCACCAAACCAGCATGGAAATTCATACTGGTATAAGCTGGTCTTGTCAGAAAGGAAACAAGGACAAACCTTCCTATTTAATTTCCTTCGCTGTGCTAAACAAATCAATATATTTCAGAAACAAAAAGCTGGCGGTCTGCATACAAAACCAGTTTAAATCAGAGAGTGGACGAATCACAGGAAATGTACAGATCAATGCACAACACACCATCACAAACTGGCTCCACCAGCGGCAAAGTCAATGAAAAGACCATAACATGAATCACTCAGCTGGAGACTTGCAGATATCACGGGCTGAACTGAAGAAGGCGGTTACATGTCTTTGTCTGCTTTCTCTCACACAGGGTCTAATTGGACATCTCTGTCTACATAATGACAGCGAGGGGGAAATCTGACTAGCAGACAGTGAACCGGATTAGTACTGTATCGCAATACTCGTTATAAGGCAAAGAGTCTATGTGTCACACACAATGGGGCCCAAAAGTTTGAGAGCACTAATGGAAGAACAAGAGCTTATATTTCGCAGTTTACTTATTTAATAAAAAATATTTTAATTGAAAATATAAATGAGTCAAAATCTGCTATGGAATAATAATGGAACAACAAGGGATTTTTCACTATTATTTACAACAGGATCTGCATTTTCATGGGTTTAAATAAAATTTGTGACAGCAGAATGTAACATTTTTGACGAGCCAAACACGCCAGTATCTGAGTGACATGCAATTTATTTAAGCCAAGAAATAAACTTCCACAAAATGAGCAATGAACTATGCAACATCAACTATGAACATCTCGGGCACGTTTTATAATTGCTTTGGAAAGTTGGTTAACGTTGGTTAACTATTTGGAAAAGGAAAGCAAAAGACTTTGCTGATTTTCAAGCCACACTCTCGTATACTGTAATATATGTTATAAACTTGATGGGTGATTCTTATTAAATATAGCTTGATCACTGTCTTCTCAGTTGTTTAAAATATTAAGCAAATTATCAAAGTTTGATAAAATGTTGCTTAATTTTCCAATAAAACATGAAACATTTTTACATGATTTGTTACATTTAATTACCCCTTAGCAGATATAGGTGTGTAGGTGTGTGTGTGTGTGTGTGTGTGTGGGGCCTGGTAAACCCTACATTAAGGCGACAAAATGTCCCCACAATGATGGCAATATCCGAAATCCTTGTCCTTGTGGGGAAATTTTTTGGTCCCCATGAGGAAAACAGGATTATTAATCATACTAAGTGATGTTTTTTGAAAATGTAAAAATGCAGAAAGTTTTGTTTGATGGGTAGGTTTAGGGGTAAGGTTAGTGTAAGGGGATTTTCCCCCTTTTCTTTAAAACATCCACATGTTTCATTGTTCACAGGTGTCCCTTGTCTTGTCATTAGCCCTTGTGTATTTAAGCCCTCATGTTTGCCATGTGTCCTTGTCAAGTATTGTTTCCTGTAACCTCTGTTGGTAAGCGTTATGTCCATGTATATGTTTTGAGTTCATGCCATGCCTTTGTTTTATGTTTGATCATGTTTCCTAAATAAAGTGCACTTGGGTTCTCTACAAACTTGCCTTCAGTGGACTTTTATTACAACTGTTTAGATTTGTGCCACAAGCAATTATATTTAAACTTTTTGAATTTTAGATGGCATTCCTATGCCAAAAAAATGTACCTCTCAAATCTGTGTCATTAAATACCAGGTTCCCATTGTGACAACTTACCCTATAGACTATTACAAGTAAAAAATAATGAATTTAATGTTTAATAGCTTTCTGTAGTTAATATTTCAATGTTCAATGAACTTTTCTGGAGTAAAAAAAATGTCTCAACTAGCCCCAATCTTCCCAACAAAACCACTTTTACCTGTCCTGAATATGTCAATAAAAATATCACAAGCATGTTACAAGTCCTTACAGTAATCAATATTCACTGCAAAAAAAAAAAAAAGAACAAAAAAAAGGTGGAAATACAGTAGAAGCCCTGCAAAAATAAAATTCGGTGATTAATCTGAATACTAGTCTCAAGATACATGGGTGGAAAAATCTCACAACTATGCTTATGTATACAGTATACATGTCATTTTCTACTTCATCATGACAAACTGACAAAAGTAATTTAAACAATGTTACTTGTTATATAAACCACTGTTTGTAAAATCTCCAGAAGCAAAGCGTGCTGTAATTGTATATATGATATTCACATTCATGGCCTGTGGAGATACACATTATGTAAAGTAAACAGGCAGGAGAAGTAAAGCGCTCATACGGGTGGGCGGAGGCGCATGTGCGGTGGGAGTTCGGCCTGTCGATAATGAGCGTGGCTATAGAACTACTTCAAAGCTGATGAAAACTGCAGCCTCACAGGCTTAATGTTGGAAATAATGACCTACTGAGGGCAGAGAAACACCTCCCGATGAAATGTTCATCGTTCACTTAAGCTGCACTCTTCCTTTGGTACAATCAGCCTGATTTGAGGAGCGTTTTGATGGTCTGTTTCATCGGGCCTGCAGGTTCCCGACGGATCTGAATCTACAGGGCTATGTCCTTGGAGTCGCATCAAAAATAAATCTTGATGAAACACTCAGGATCTTCCAGTTATTTACATGTTAGGTCAAATAAATGTCCTGCATTAAAGGGTTAGTTCACTCAAAAATTAAAATTCTGTCATTAATTACTCACCCGTCATGTTCTTTACTATCTTTCTCTGTTTTGAAAGTGGTAGTTGTGTAGGCTGTCAATGGAGGGACAGAAAGCTCTCAGATTTCATTAAAAAGATTCATTTGTGTTCTGAAGATGAACGAACATCTTACGGGTTTGGAACGACACGAGGGTGAGAACCGTAATTAATGACATTAATTTTTATTTTTGGGTGAACTGTCACTTTTAACAAGTGTCCCAGTGATCCTATATGATGCCATATTATTTGTCTCATCTTCTCTATGACTATACATCCCTCTACAGGCTGTGAGAGGAACATGCACACCTTTATTCAACATCTACTTGTTGCATGAAATACGTGCTGTATTAATAATTAACCAACAGATGTCAAATGTTATTCTGTTTCCAGTCTCCAGAGAGTATAAGTACAACTATTAGACATAATATTCATATAAAGGAAAAACAGAATGAAAAACAACCAACTAACTATAACAGAGAAAAGAAACGTATAAAGTACAGTAGAGCATTGGCGCTTGCAACGCCTAGATCATGGGTTCGATTCCCAGGGAAAGCAAGAACTGATAAGAATGTAAAAATGTGTACCTTGAAGTGCAATGCAAGTCTCTTTGGATAAAAGCGTCTGCCAAATGCATAAATGAAAATGTAAGTATTGCAAATTTTGTGTTCAAATGGGGGAAATAACAGCATGCTGGTTTGAAACGACATGAGAGTGAGGAAATAATTACACACTTTTCATTCTGATTGAACTATTCTGTTAATGACAGCAACAGGTACTGTACATCTCAGCTGTAATTTGTGATTCATTTACCACATGGAGAAGTGTTAGATTATACTGAAGGAGACAAAGAGAACAAGTACAGCCGCAGGCTTCCATCAGCTAATATCAAAGATTACATCTGAAGATTCAATCAAGAATACGAACACAGCAGTTTTTGCCACCAGAGGGCGAAAGCGCAAAACAATTCCATTCATCATTATTGACTATTACCTCCAGAGAGATATTTGATTTTTTGTACTTTACAACACTTGAATTGTTTAATTTAATCGATGTAATATTATATTAATGAACCTTTAATGCATGCTTATTGGTTTACTAATACGGTTAATGGTTATGCACACTCTAAAACATTTTATTTATTGTTTTATCAATGTAATACATGCATTCTTATGAGCTCATATTAACCGATAGACAAGAATATATTTTTTTAAAATCATTTGCCACACCCCCGGACTAGCCTATTTACATGAACCACAAAAAAAAAAAAAAAAAAGCTACTTAAAAATGGTGAAAAACTTCTATGAAATCTAAAAGTGTACACTTCATGCTCTTATAGCGCACTAAACAAACAATTAAATTAATTAATTAATTAATTAATTAATTAATAAAGTAGACTTCCATTCAAAATTTTGGGTCAGTAAGATTTTTTGATGTTTTTATTTTTGTCTCTTCTGCTCACCAATGCTCCATTTATTTGGTCAAAAATACAGTAATAATTTCAAATGATGTAATGACTTCATGATTTTCTATTTTAATATATTGCAAAATGTAGCCTAATTTATCCCTGTGATCAAAGCTGAATTTTCAGCATCATTACTCCAGTTTTCAGTGTCACATGATCCTTCAGAAATCATTCTAATATGCTGATTTGATGCTCAAGAAACATTTCTTATTATTATAAAAGGTGTCATGACAACTCTCAATGTAATGGATATGACAATTTTAATATGTTTGGTCTTGGGGGAATAGATCTGGTACACTGCTGCTGTTATTGCTGCTGCTGCAGAGAAAGTATCAGACTTTCTACTGCCAATACATACACGACACGCTGCTGCTGTACAATATAGCAAACATGAATTACCCGTATCAGATCTGTACAGGTGGAGCTGGGGAAGGTGGAGGGTTTCTGAAAGCGCACTGCAACTGCTACAGCAAATGCTGACTAAGTATTAAAGGTTGAGCAGCGAGTTCATTGGCTACTGATACAGCAGGAACCAATCAGCTGTGCCCTATAGAGAATGATGTGATTGCAAGCAAATTGAGTTAAAGCATCACTAAGGAACTTTTCCTCTTCGGTCGCCCTACAGGTTGGAAGCGGAATTGTCCTTTACCGCTGTCGTAAATAATTTCGCCGCCCGCAGCCGACTGTCACACGCACGCTCGCTGTTTATCCAGCACCGGCTTTGAATGAACGATGTCGACAAGGTAGAGTATGTTGCATGATTTCATGAAAGTATGATGTATTGCGACATCAGAAACGAAGAAAAACTAAATAATGACTATTGTAACGCTTGACGTAAAGCAAGTCAAATTTGTAGTTTTCTTACGTCTCATTCGAACTACAGAAACGCGACCCGGTTTGGCAAACTTGCATAGTGTGGTTATAGCAGATATAGGGCTGCAAAGCGAATCCAGAAGTGCCTTTCACCCTGTTACGACTTGATGAACCACTGATACGATTTTGATACGACTATCTATCTATCTATCTATCTATCTATCTATCTATCTATCTATCTATCTATCTATCTATCTATCTATCTATCTATCTATCTATCTATCTATCTATCTATCTATCTCTTTAAGGACCTATCAGCCTCTGCCATTTAGAGTTTCAGGACAGAACTTTGTATTTAAAAACAGATGATATTTTTTAACTGCATGATATTTTTGTGGAAATTCATTTTTCCAGGATTCTTTGAAGAATATTAAGTTCAAAAGAAAACCATTTATTTTAAATGATAAATAAAAATCTTTAGTCTCCTTAGATCAACTGAATGCATCCTTGCTCAATACAAGTATACATTTTTTTTTTTTTTTTTTTTACTTACTGACCTCAAACCTTTGAACGTTATAGTGTTTATTCAACGCATGCATTGCTTTAACTTTCCAGGCCTTTATCGCAATTTATGACAGAATAAACTAAATTAAACTATGCCAGCAAAATCCATTGGAAAACAAATTTCAGAAGCATGTTGTTTACCAGCATCTTAATAACAGAAAAATCCGTTGATGAGTGTTACTCAGTTTGATTGAGTTATTAAATGTTTTTAGCTTTTTGATGAGGTAATAAGCAGTCCACATGAACCCTGGGAAGGTGACTAACGTCTCCCGCTCTATGATGCAGTAGTCCCCGGCTACTGTACAAACGCAGCATTATTCAATCAAAACAAGTATTTACTGTTGGTCAGGGGTGTGACATGTTATTTCTATTTGAATAAGGCCTTCTTAACACGAGCTGTAGGTCTGCAGGCGGTCTGCCGCGCCACAGGACGCAATACAACGGGTGGCCTTTTCCACAAACCCTAATTCACGAAATCCGCTTGAAAGCAAGATTACATGTAATATGCTGCCGGATCAATCATGCACAATGTCCATGTCACGTTTCTGCATTAAGCGGAGTCTGAGGTCATAGTAATTCGCCGTTAATGTTCATCAATTCATACGAGGAACTTATTAAAATTGACCTTCAACGCCTATTATTGCAGTATGATGTCACTACCAAACTACATGGTGTGCTGTAGATCAAACACTCTGGTTAAGTCATTCGCTGGGCTCCTTTCCAGTTTTACACAATCTTACTCCAAAATGACAAGAAAAACTGGTTTGAAAAGACTCTACAGTAACACAGTGTTGAATGAAATTCCCGACCAGTGAAAACATGCACGTTTATTGTTCTCTGGCCCTTCATGGTTATTGTGCATGAGATGTGATTTGATTATCTAATCCGAGATAAAGGGCATATGACTCAGAGCGTATCTGCAATGGGGGGAAATGTGTCTGTGTTCTGTCGCGACCCACGTGCTGCTTTATTTATTTATGTTGCTCAAAGCTAGTGATGTCATACCAAGCGACTTCCTGAACACTGGGTTCATTCACGCCGTCCACCCCAGTTGGGGCCCAAACAAGCGGTTGCCTAGCAATCGAGGAAACGCTACAAGATGCTTATTTGTCTGAGAGGCAAAGAGCTGTGAAGTCACAAAGGGCCACATAGGACGATGCCATCAAAAGCGCAAAGTTCTGTTCCTTTCAGCTCAGATTTAATGAGCAAAATAACGGCAGCAAACATCTGCTGTATAGCTAACTAAGCCTATCGGTGACTAACTGCTTTAATTCGGAGCAATTTGGAGACATGAAGAGAACAGGTGTTTCATAAAGGAGCACGTGCCGTGACAGTCAACCGCCCCATAAACAGTATAGGGTACAACAGGGGTAAAGGCGCACCGGGGTAAAAGGTGCCTTTGATTTTTCATTTTCCTCTAAATGACTAGATGGCACAAAAACTTGCCGCAGCACTTCGCAAAACATCCGCTTTTCTCAAGATGCATGTGGAAATTTGGCTGATCCATGACACAATCGCGGGCAGTGATTGCTAATTTGATTTAATAGCTATATGATGGTTTTTTAAAATGTTGTACATTTAAGTAGCAAATGAGAATCGCTTAAGTTAATGAATATATTTTGAGACAAAGGTCTTCGTAATGATTTTCAGTTTTGTTTAAGGTAAATAAAGCAACAGTTTTTCAATAATGGAAGAATATGTAAAAGTACGGTATTTGGGGTAAAAGGCGCCCCTGCTGTTGGGGCTAAAGGCACAGTAATTAACATGACAATAAATAGCTGGCTGACTTTTCCATTTGTTGACATGACATGGTTAGATTCAGATGGTAGGCAAAATATCATTTGTATAAATAATTTGTGCATTTTGCCCCATGCTGGTTTTACCCCATGTGTGGGGTAAAAGGCTCACCTTGCCACATATATACGATTTATAAACAAAAGTAACCACTTTTATGATTTATTAAATAGATAAATCTATTTATAGACTATATATATAATTTTTTCTCTCTCTCTCTGCAATCACACACTATGGGAGGGGTGAAAAGGACATTTTTAGCCCCGTGTCTTTAGCCCCGTTGTACTTGTACCCTACATAAAACTAATTGATTCTTGAACATTTTCAAGTCTCTGAAGGCGATAAATTTTGTTTGTTATAATGATATACAGATATTATGTTTTACAATGCACTATAAAATAATATAACACAAGTAGTTCGCCTGTGTAACTCGCTGCCATGATAGTTTTGGCCTAGGAGGAGGTTGCTATGCTAATGCCGTGGTGTTTGGATGGACGTTGCCTTTGGCTTGCTCAGTTGGGGATATTTAATTGAATTTTATCAATCAATAAATTCCACTAGAAACAAACCTTGTTGTATTATTTTAATTTAATACTGCGAAGCTGCTTTGATACAATCTGTATTGTGAAAAGCGCCATGCAAATATACTTGACTTGACGTGGACCCCTCAAATCTCTATGATAAGGCCTCTATTATCTCCTTTAAATCTTCATATTATTATCGTCTTATTGCTTAAAAAAGCAATATACTTCGAATAATACCAGGATTCTACCATGGTACTTTTTGGTACTATGGTTTTTATATACAGTTTTAGCGTATTGATACTTGGACATTACCTGCAGCTTCATTCGAGTCGAGTGCATGTGCTGTTGAGCCTCCATCATTTTTCCAAAAAATGTTTTCCCAATGGACTGTCTGTATCCAGCGCTTGTTTTGTTTTCCGCGTTTTACTGGGACAAAGATAAAGTTTATAAGAATAGCGGAGTCCACACCACAACTAAAATAATAACGACATAAAGGACCAATATCGTTGGAATCACTTTCAGAACGACTTTTTCCAATTAATAAACGATCAAAATAACATGACAGCCAATCAGAACCCAGAGCTCGTGCATTTAAAGCGGCAGGTGTCAAAATGACACGGCTGGTTTGTAATCTGGATTACGTAATCAGATTCCAAAAATTAAGTACTTATAATTAGATTATCTTACGTTTTATATTACGTTTTTTACGTACATGTTACAAGTCACCGATTTCAATATGACTTGAATAAAAGGAGTATCTGATTTTAACAGTGCTTAAAGGGTTAGTTAACCCCCAAATGAAAATTCTGTAATTAATTACTCGCCCTCATGACGTTCCAAACCCGTGAGACCTTCGTTCATCTTCGAAACACAAATGAAGATATTTTTTGATGCAACGTTCTGGGAACGTTATTTTATAGTTGCAAACTATATACCGTTATTACTTGGTTCTCAAAATAAATAAAATAAATAAATAACGGAACGGGAATCAAATACTAACGTTAGGGGAACGTTCTGTGTTTGCTGGGTTATGCTTCAAGAGCTCGCTGGCTTCATAAGGGAGAAATATCAGAGAACCAGACATAGCCTACAAGCGAGTGAACAAGAATGATTTGCTTCTTTAAAAGATTTTGTCAAAAACACCACTACTGACAGCATTCTTTATATTCTTTATTCTTTTTAGCATTTAAGAAACTTTTTTAATTTTTTTATTATAGCCTATCTATATGTTTTAGATATACTTTATTTTAATATACAAAGACATATGGTGAAAGAAGTGTCTTGGAAACGAGGCAGCCCACAGTGAGTAAATGCAACAAGTCTTAGAAAGACTCAAAAGCAACAAGAAACTCTTTAAAGCTTTCTGTTTTATTGCTCATGTCCTCAGCTAGTAGCCTTTATTCGACAAACATGAACACGTCTAAACATACAGGTTAGACATACTTAAGCCAAAACATGAATATGATCATGACAAGCTAATGAAATAAAAAATATAAATGGATTCTCTTTAGGCATTGACAATCTTATATTAATATTAAAAACAATTAAATGCAATTCGTCAATATGCAGCAAAAGCTTTGGCAGTTCATATATTCCCCAGAGCCTTGGTTATAAGATATTAAATGGCAAGAGAACAACTGATTCAGTTCATATAAATATTTCTCTTCCAATTCTGACTGAAAATCTGATTCTAAAAAATAAAAATTATAGAAATAGTCTATACACTTTTGAAGCAGTCTATTTACAGTAAAAAGAAAAGGTTTACATTCTGAAAATAGTTGTTTTGTTGTGCCCACTGTACACTGGAAAAAACAGCTCCTTTGAAACAATAACATTATTTTTTACAATGTGTTCCAAAGGAACACAGATCACTTTTAGATAATACTTAATACTCTTAATAATTCAGCCAAAATTGTAAAGATCTATAAAAATATCCTTATGCTTTTTTTTTCTTTCTTTTTTTTTTTTAAGTGGGCTGGATTGCTTTCAAAAATATTTTCAAAAAGAAGCCTTTCAACACAAGCTGATGCTTCTTAATGAATGAATTTGTTTGTTGCTTGAAAAAAATAATATTTTTGTCAGTTTGCATTCAATATCAGAAAACGAACGTGAAAATGTGTTACAGAGACATGCAGAGGGTATCTACTGTAAGTATAAATACAGATTTCCATGTTTTGAATGTTCTACATTAACACACACACATAAAATATATACGCATATCATAAAAGCAAAGCTGTTATTGTTAAAAAAAAAATCTCCATGAGATCTGTAGAGAGATACATCCTAAATTTTAACACAAGACAAAAAAGTAGAACAGATGGAACTGGTAAGGTCACAAGTACATAAATACACAATAATAAAATATGATAGTTTTAGTATGGGATGAAGATGTTTTGAGAACCTAAATGTAGTGCAGGGCATCATGGGCTCTGACTTGACACAAGGTACATGTATTTCCATTCATTTTTGGTTTGCTGGTTCTATGTTTTGGTAGTATTATTACAGCACCGCAGGCAAAGGCACAATATTCAGTTTTCTATTTACATCGCAAAGAAGAAAATGGCACTTCATTGGTTTTCTTAGCTGTTTTACTACAAACAAATCTCATTTTTCTGAAAAACTTTGTTTTTAAGAATTCCCCTTCATGAACAGTGCATTTACTTATAGTAATTTGAAATATTAAGTACAAGGCATTTCGACGATTTAAATTTGGACTGATGTACATGTGGTTCATCTAATACGAAAACAACAACCATTCTTAAACAAATATATTAAAACATTTGCAGTGGTGAGATGCATTCATCCACTTTCCCTTCAGAAGTATATGCAAACCACTTGTTTTGGGGAATATGACGGACAGTAATGGTTTAGTCTCACAGATGATGAGGTTATTGCTCGAAATACACTAATCTGAGTGAGTTCATATATGTGAGTCAAAAGGCTATGGAATAAAAAACCCATGAAATGGAAAAAAAATTGACTTAACTCCACCTGTCCAATCCAAACTGTTTATGAAGGCTCAAGTCTCTGACAAGTTTGACATATGAGATCAACATTGGACGACTTTCAGAAGTCAAATAATAGCAGGGAAATTGAATACCATTTGCACATCAACACGCTGCTGTTCTTGTGGTTGACTGAGATGGATGTTTGGTTAAATGCGGTCCATGATCCAGTTTTTTTTGTCAGAGGTGACACTTGACCGGGCCGAGGCATCGCTCCTGCTCTCACGTGTCCCGCTGAAGGCAGGGGAACGCCGATACACTCCAGGGGTCCTGCTCGCTTCCCGATCAGGGGTTTCCTCTATGTCTGACCCCTGCCATGCACTCCTGTCAGATCCTTCCTTATGATCTCATTCACTATAGAAAAGACAGAAAAGAGGAACATGCTTAAAAATTAAAGGAAAGAACATCTGTTCAGAACTCTTCAGAACTGCAAAGTGGGGTTCAAAAGTCGAGACCACGAGTAAAAATGCTTATATTTTAGATTTTGTTTTGTTGCAATAAATAGTGTGGAATTTCAAAATTTCTTCACAATCCTGCATCTTAATTTTTTTAAATTTTTTTTTAGGATTGAATATATATATGATAAAATGTATTGTAGTATATTTTGATATACACACCGGTATATACATTACATTTTAATATAATTATTAGTTCTGTCAAATCGAACAATTGCAATTAATCACATCTAACATAAAAGTTTGTAAATGTGTCTGTGCAAATATACTATATATATATATATATACACACACATACACTGTTGTTCAAAAGTTTGGGATCTGTAAGATTTTTATATATTTTTAAAAGAAGTCTCTTCTGCTCACCAAGGCTCCATTTATTTGATTAAAAATACAAAAAAGCAGTAATATTGTGAAATATTTGTTCTATTTTACTGTTTTCTATTTTAATACATTTTAAAATGTCATTTATTCCTGTGACGCAAAGCTGAATTTTCAGCATCATTACTCCAGTGTCACATGATCCTTCAGAAATCATTCTAATATGCTGATTTGCTGCTCGAGAAACATTTATTATTATTATCAATGTTTTTTGATTGATATATGTATACACACACACACAGTACATTTACAGTATACACACATATATATTTACGTATATTAAGCGATTTGACAGCACTAATAATTATACTAATATATTTCACCGACAGGGTTTAGATTGAGCCAGGATTAGGCCTTAGTTCAATTAAGTAGCTTTTATAAACGTGCCTTAGAATAAAACATTGCTGGTGTGCATCTTGAGACAAAACAATGGCTCTGACATATTGTAAGATACATCAGTGTCAGTTAAAGCAGCATAAAACATGCATTTTAGTCTGGGACTAGGCTTAAGCCTTGACTATGAAACCGGGTAATAATATTGAGAATCCTGCTGTTTTTGACAGGCTGAATTCAAGTATTACAAGCTGCAGTGACAGTGACCGGCCACTAGGTGGAAGGGAATGATTTGACAGAACAGGCTCAGTGAAGCCCTTGCATTGGCCATCACTTCCTGTTGTTTTACGGGGGGCATAAATGGAAACTTTTACTGCCTCTTCATTCTAAGAATAGCAGCAGGGCGCTGGGGCTGTTAACTCAATCACAACACCACCACACACGAGTCTAGCCACAACTCAGACATGAACAAAGGTCACAGGTATGATCAAATTATTTGAATGTGGGAAAACACCTGCATTGCTGTTTGAGATAAGTATGGATCAAAATGATGACAAAACCACTGATTGATGGTACAGTCACATGGTAGACCAGGGTACTTCAAAGAACAGGATGGTTTCAAATGCATGGCACTATCCAAAACCCAAGACTATCCAAAAGTTTTATCATACTACCATTAGCCAAAAACACAAGTAATGCTATAATTAAAATATGTTGGTTTAGGACAAGAAATTCCATTTATTATATATCCACCATTCACCTTGCATCTCTTCAGCCACTGAACTGCACTCAACCTTTACGCATACTGTACTTTGGCTTGAAAACTCAAAGAATAAAAATAATGTGGTCTGACCTGATTGGCAGCATTCTCAGTGCCCTTTACTATCAAGGCAAGACACTTCGGCCTGGAAACCCAGAGCACAAGTCATCACTATCTCAATACACAGTGCCATGCTGTTTGTTTGTTATGATGGATGAGCTGGGATAACAGGTGTAGCATACAGATTCTCTCGAGGGCTTGAGCCAGATGTCTCTGACACGGTGCTGACTGAATTATTGATGGTCAGTCTGAATATTTAAGATAACAATAATCATTATAAACCAACCTGCATTCAACTATTAGCTATGAAAAATGCCATTTTATGTTTTAGCAAACAGGCAACCAATCAGCTGCAACCAATTGTATTTAAAGCGCAATGGCAATGTAAAATGTATGCACAAGTAAACATCAGTGCTAACTGGCCAACCAAAAATATAGATTAACCACACTGAAAGTATTGCACAAACAGTGTTTGTTGTGGTAAGAGCTTGCGTTCAAGGAGAAGGAACTCAACATTCAGCTGATTTCCCTATTTGAAGATTTAATAGTGTAAGGAGCACAATGGCACAAATATAAAGGCCCAAACCAAAAAGATTGATGGATCTTATAGCCTGAAATGTTTATACTAGCTAAAAAACGGTCAACGGATGAAAATTAACAAGTGTTGGCTAAATCTGGCGCATTTTACATATTGTTATGTACTATTAATGTGTACTGTCCCTGATTAAATAAATAAATAAAATAAATAAAGCTCAGATACGATAATTGAAGGTTAACGAATCATCTTGAATAAATAAATAACCCTTGTATTTTGTCATCTTTAAAAAAATAACAAAAGGCAAAACAATGTATATTTAAAAAAAAAAAAAATTGTATAAACAATGATATATAATACTAAATACCTTATTCCAGAAATTTGTGATTATAAGGCTAAAAATAAAACTTTTCAGTAGAATCTATAACAGCGCAATCAAGAAAGCCTTGCGGTTTTAATCATACAACACTAAGTATGGGAGCACTATGTGGATGACATCTGTTTTTCCCTCAGAGGCTAATGAAGAGCAGATGAGAGAGGAATAAACTGGTAGTAGCGGGATTCTGAGGTGCTTTATCAGCGAGAGAAAAAAAACTAAATACGAGGCCCTGCAGACTTTAGATCCACTGATGGAACTCCTTCCAACACCCAACAACTTAAAAGAAACGTTTTGACATGTAGAAATGAGATCTTTACAACTTCTTAAGAAAATATGAGTGGTGCTTCGCTGTGCAAAACTTGCTTTTGTACATAGATAGAAAACCATGCAATGTACAGGACTGAGAGCTTATGGGGAAAGTAATGAAGGGCTGGCACACACTGTTGGTTTTAGCTGTAAAGGAAGTGTACAGACTGGGCGGTATAATAGGTGAGTGTCTGGCTGGAGAGACCTTGACCAATCAGAAAGCTTGTTTACAAACCAATGGTGGAAAGCAAGACAGAGCATAGTAGATGACTCAGTCTGCAAACTGTGCATGTGCTTAGCTATACTTGAAGACAAAAAAAGATGGCAAAATCTGTCAAAGCCACTTTTAGGCATGTCTGGGTGAATAAGCAATGTCTTTTATGTACAAAAATGTTAAAAGTTGCCTAATCATTATTATTAGCTTTATATAAAAACAATAGAAGTCTATGGTATGTCTTCATTTAGATTGCAAGGTAGCAGGCGTGTGCATGTGGATCATATATGCTGTAAAATAATGTAAAGACTAAGAAAAGTCATACAGCACTTGATCTACTGGCTAGTGTGTGTGTGTGTGTGTGTGTGTGTTGGGTAATGGGCAAGCACTGAGTTGTAATAAAGCCACAGAGCAAGTGTAAAGGACAGGAAGAGTCTACACCGCAGGTCTGACTGTTGGCCCACCAAAACAGACTAGTTTAAAAAAGCCAAACCAAAAATAAACTATTGAGACCTCCTTCCCTTTTAACTCTGCCTTTAAACCACGTTAAACTCTACAATCTACAGATGCTTCTTATTTCGAACAACACTTTTAAAGAACAAAGCTACATCTTATCAGGACACCATTTTCACAGCCAAATACCCAATGGCTTGGCACACACACGGTCCAAAACTGGATGCAAGTGATCTGAAACTAATGTGCACGGCTTACGTGCTCTATCTAAATTATTCCTGCTGCTCTCTCCAGCTGGAAGAACTTCAACTCAGGCTTTCTAGGCTGGAACCGAAGCCTAAGGCGAAAAAAGTTGAGCCAGATGAGCACTGGAAGATTGGCCAATGTTGTACCCTCAAAACTCTAAGCCAGTTTGGCTGTTTATCTCAGGGTAACACTTGTTAAGGGCCGATGCGGAGGTGACATAAAATCAAAGGTGATCTTTGTAAAAGTAGTCTAGTAAAAGAACATAACTACTGTATCTTGCCAAAAACGCCAGTTTGGACTAGTATTAATTTGCATGTTAGCCTAGACTGGTAGCAATCCAGTTGGTCAATCTAGTTAGACCACCATTGCTAAAACTTTGCTGATGGAGCTGGTCGAACAAGTCTAGCTGGTTAAGCTTGTCAAGACGCTGTTGATTACAAAAGGTCTAGTATTTACACAAAGATGTACTTAACTTCCTTTTCTTGCTATTGAGAAATGCAAAACATGCATGTTCATAATGAAATAGATGAAGGTACAGATTCTTTACAGAAAGCCAACCACAGAAACCTTGATGGCCCCTTCAAAAAGCCACCATCGAAATTCTGAGTGAAATAGACATATCTGCATGAGTCATATTAAAACTGGTTGTGTGTGAAGGTCTTGGAGGACATCAAACGATGAGATGTTAGTGGGTGGATCGCTACACACTGACACCTCTGCAAGCAAAAGCAACTGGGACTTTTTGTGGTCGTCATCCTTCCTGCTCTCAATGACCTGGACTTTGCGCCCCATCTGCTCTTGGGTTACTACCGGTATTACTTCTTAAAAAGTAAAACTGGAGCCACTATGCTTCTTAACTAGATTAACCAACAAGATTGATTTACAATAAGGTCATCCAGCTTCATTATAAAGAACATGCCGAAACCACTAAGGTAAAGCGACTTGTTGCAGGGTCAATCCCACAGCTGGAACTTGAGGCTAAGAGCCCGTCCACACGGAGACGCGTTTCGCTGTATACGTATAAATTTTTTATCGTATTGGTGTTTCGTCCACACGGATCCGGCGGTTTCGGAGACTGAAACCACTATTTTTTTAAACCGGGTCCCAAGGTGGATAAATCTGAAAACGCCGCCCTTGCGTTTTCGTGTGTACGGCCAATCCGTACATTTTGTGAAACGATGATGTCATCACACCAACTAGTCAGACACCGTTAAGTCACAGCAACTACATTTATGGTTTTTCATATTGTTCAACAAAGTTCTTGTTAACAGCGCCACATACTGGTCTGGCGTGTATACTACATCGTTTTGAGTCGGTTTCGTGTGTACGCAGATATTTCTTGAGACGACGCCGTGTTTACGGAATTTTTTTTTTGAACGGGGAAAAAAAATATCGGATAGGGAAAGCTCTGGCTTCGTGTGGATGTGGCCTAGGTGTCTTGGTCATCATGGGAACAATGGCAATAAACCCTGCCTTATACCTTGTAGGGTTCTGCAACCTCAATGAATAACTGGCCCAACAGAACACTGTGTTTGCAACAATTTTGAGTCAGAGTGGCAAAGTAGTAACCTCCTCGTTATCGTGCTAATCGTCAAATATACCACTCCAGTCCCGAATTGTTGCAAGCAAAGTGTGTTGTGTGTGGCCCGTTATTTCTTGCAGTGTTCACAAATATCAGCATTTTCTGTCTTGCTTTAAGGGGCCTTAATGAGGGAATTCACTAGCAGCTTTATGAGTTTACCAGAGTGGTGTTAAACTCTAATGGGGCTACCAGAAATTTTTGTACATAAAAAAGGGGGGCTACAGGGATTCCATAGAAAGGTCATAAACCAGCATCTTTTTACGACAACAACAAAGGTTCTAGGTCCCGGGAATCTCATAGTAACTCTCTAGTAACATGTCTACAACTGTGGTGTTGCTATTAACTCAGGGAAACCCTATTTGAGTATGCCGAAGAAAATCCATCTTTGGCTCTCGGTCCCACTCGCTTCAGTTTTTCCATCCAACATGGCCCTTTCCCTTTCCTGCAGACTCCCACCCATCACTATCTTGTTCAGATCAGGCTGCCTTTCTGGATAAGTGCAGCAGCTGCAAATAGGAGTTCTGTGCTCCAGATTGGCAAGAGCGCGACCTGTGGAAAAAAAGCAAATCCTCTCGCAGGTTTCCCCCACAGTATTGGGGGGCGCAAGGCCAAGGGGAAGCCCTGGCCAAGTATAACAAACAAAGAGGCTTTCCCCAGCTCTCCCAGGCAGCCCATTCCACTGTTTGACAATGGGTTGCCATGGCACTTGTTTTGTGAATCATAACACTGTCAACATGTCCAAGAAGTTTTGGAGCTGCTTGGTTTTCTTTTCCTTTTTTTTTATTTGCAAGGTCGAAAAAGCACCCATTTCCTTGTCAGATACAGGGCATAGAGAACCCCCTGCACGCAACATAATAAACCACAAGAGAAACTCTGACCCCCTGAACTCCCAAACTGCCTTATAGTAGTGACACTGGAATCTTACGCCTTCCCTTGCCAGTATTCTGCATCATGGTTTGGCCATTTTCATTATAAAAAGTCATTATAACTCGACTGTTTTTTTGACACAATTGAAAAACAAAACAGAGGGTGTGTGTAAGGAAACGTGTAGCCATATCCATCTAATTCATTATGGTTTCACTCTTCCTGAGTAATGGAAAGTATATACTCAAACCCAGGGGTACAAAATAGATCTTTCGTTCATTCCACTTTATATAATACAACATTTCTGGTGTCTCGTTGTGCTTGGGTCATACAGTATGTGTGAGAACCCCCACCCTTAAATGTTAAGAAGATAAGACAATGAGACGGACTTGACAAGCACTCTTCCTGCTATTGTCTGAAAGCAGAGAAAATGTGCTTGGGGACATTTCTAATTGTACATTAACACATTGTCAGTCAAAGAATGTGACTGAATGGCTCTTCCCTACATTTGGCACATTCCTACGGCCACATATTTTTACGGGGAATTTGAAAGCATGTGTCAATTCACATGCATATGCATTTTTTTATTGTTTCCCAATCAGTACACTTAAAACAGTGAAGAAAAGCTGTTATTCTGTCAGTGCTGTGGAAGCTTGTGTCACCAAGACATATTCCTTGTATGTGTAAGCATACTTGGCAATAAAGCTCTTTCTGATTTCAAAAAAGTCTTCAACTACATTTTTTTTTACGAAACCACATTTGATTACGTAATTAATTGACATTTAATTACGTAATTAATTGACATTTAATTACGAATGCCTAACCATTAGAACAGCAAATGGTCAACCTGCAGCTACTCACCATCATCAAGGTAGGCCTGATCCAAGTTCTCCTGCTTGACCGTGACTCGTCCAGGAACACTGGTTCTCGGTTCTTCTGCGGAGGAACATCTCTGGGCCTCTACTTGGACAGGAGGTGACCTGTCTTTGGCCACTCTCTGGAGGAAGGGCTGCTGTTGGATGACAGTGGTGTAATTCTGAGGGTGCTGGGGTGCCTGGGCTGGTACTGGTGAACGGTTTGCCCCTGTAGCTTGGGGACTATGCTGGTTATAGCCCTCACAATAAATGATGTGCTGATGTTCTGGGGGTGGTGGCGCAGGGGGATCTCCTCCTCTGAGCAGGTGGTGGTTGGTGGGTGAGAACTGGATAATTGAGGGATGCTGGTTGGAGGGATGTTGGCCACCCAGGTGAGGGGACTGGCCTGGGGAACCCGTGTGGACCAGAACTGAACGATGGGAGTCTGGCATCATAGTGGCTCCCGTCTGAGAGTAAATAGGACTGCTTGACATGCTTTTTCCAGGACGGGCGTACAGTATGGCTTGGCTCTGCTGCTGAAATCGGTGGTCCGGAGGGGAGACACCCAGGCGGGCCTGCTGACAGGGGACGAGGCCAGGCACCAGGCCACTGTCTGGGGTGATGACCCCCCGAGTGTTATAATACGACTGGGGAGACACCCCCAGCATTTGCGACATGGAATAACCCATCCGACCAGATTCATATTCATCCACCGGCTCTGTCTTAATAGACGGAACTGGGGAAGTAAAATGAGAGAATATCTATGATGGAGTATTCAAAGTGCAAATATCATTGAAAAGATAAATAATACTCAATATACTATATGCAAACTAAGGTCATGCACACATAAATCTTAAAAGTACAATATCAAATAATACGCCTAATAGCCATATAGGTACCTGGTAGAGGTGTGTAGGTGAAATGCTGAGGCTGACTGCGCTTCCGTTTCCCATTTATTACGTAGAAGTTGACTTTGGCTGGATGGCAAATGGATGGGTCTCTATATGGAGGCACCTCAATGAACAGCATGCTCTGTGAATGAGAGAATAGTTTTATTGCTGTATCTATATAGACAGTTTACAAGAAGAGGGCTGAAAATAGACCTTCAGGAAGTTCAGTAATTTATGTAATGCAGGCGCTGGACTTACTGCCTGACTTTTGTCTTTGTCAACTGTGGCTTCCAATTCCCAAATCTGCTGTCCATCTGGAAATAGAAAGATGAAAAAAAAGTTTAATTAAATTTGGGTTGCCTAAGTAAAGTTGAGATGAGTTAAGTTTAACTGCATAACCATTATGTAATACCCATGCCAAAGCTCTCATTTATCAGTAAATAATTGATGTAGGATTCTTAATGGCTAATTTAAGACCACTGGAAGAGTGTAATCTTTGTTCCTTAACAAACCGTCTAGCATCACACTCATGCTTAAAGTCAAAGTTCTTCCCTCAGTTGTTTGGGGAAATACAGGATTGGCCAACCGTTCTCACTGGCACACACTGCTTCCTCCCCTTGTTCATAATGACTCAACTTTGTTTTGATAGGTAAAGTGGGTGATGAGTTGTGGGTTCATCTGTCATATCTATAGGTCATAGGGTACTTACATAATTCCTCGCCTACAGACTGGTTCCCATACTGCAGAGATTGCATTTGGCATAAGTCAATCACATTTCTACCCACAGTTCTATCACACACGCTTCATCAGACACTGATGACCTCATGACTGCCAGTCTGAGCATGTAGTGTATTTTGACTAAGTCTGCAAAAAGTCAGACATGTCAGTATGAACTAAAACCTCTCTCTCATCAACTTTACCTAAAACCAAATTATCTGAATTGTCCATTCCTAATCCCAAGTATCTTTACATAACAGCTTACATTGCATTCTGTCTTCCATGTTTGAATTTGTCAACACTGCATTGGCTCCCTATTAAACATCGTATAAATTTTCAAATCTAGCTGATTACTTACAAAGCACTAAATGGTTTAGCTTCTCAGTACTTGAGCGAGCTCTTAACGCATTATAGTCTTTCACGTCTATTGCGATCTCAAAATTCTGGCCAGTTGATAATACCTAGAATATCAAAATCAACTGCTGGCGGTAGATCCTTTTCCTATTTAGCACCTAAACTCTGGAAAAGTCTTTCTAACATTGTTCGAGAAGCAGACACACCCAGTCAGTTTAAATCTAGACTAAAAACACATCTCTTTAACCTGGCATACACATAGAACATTATACATTTCTATTATTTAAATCAGTTAAATGATTGTTAGGCTGCATAAACTAGGTCAGCTGGAACCGGGAACACTTCCTATAACACCCAATGTACACGTTACATCATAAGAAGAATGGCATCTACACTAATATTAGTCTCTCTGTTTATCCCGAGATTTTAGCCGGAGTCAGCCAGGCCATATCCAGATCAGATGGAGGACCTGTGTCTAGACACGATCACAGCACATCCCTAAAGTGTCAGCAGAGATGGTGTGAACTAGACTCCCCCCTCAGATCTTCAATCAAGATAGAACTGGATAAATATTCTGAATTTTCCGATCCAATCTGACTTCTGACCTGTAATGCTGCCTGAATAATAATCAAACACTGTTCATTTGTTGTTCACTGTTCATGAGCCTGGTTTCTCCCAAGGTTTTTTCCTCCATTCTGTCACCTGATGGAGTTTGGGTTCATTGACACTGTCGCCTTCGGCTTTTGGCTTGCTTAGTTGGAGACAATATTCAACAATATTATTGATCTGCATGCATTGACACTATTATATAAGAACTGAACTGAGCTGGACGATGACACCACTGTTTTCTCCAGAGCGGCTGTATAAATAAATGAACTAAATAAATAACTTTTTCACAACAAAAATGAACCATCACTGAATTTACTTACGCTGGACTACGACACTATTTTCTTCTAGATCTGCTGTACAACCGAAACAAACTTTGTTGTATTATTTTCCTGTTATCACTGTAAATCTGCTTTGAAACCACCTGTATTGTAAAAAGCGCTATATAAATAAAGGTGGCTTGACTTGACTTGACTTTATACAGAAATCCAAAAACCATAGTAATATAAGTAAACACATAGCAAAAAATCTCTTTAAACCAGAACAGAAAATAGCATTCCTACTGAATTAGTCATTAAACCAGGAACGATTTTGCTCTGTATCACAGCAGCATGTGGGAAACCCCTTTTTGGGCCGCAAATAAGAGACGTGTGGCTCAAATGAATCAGCACTAGCTAGGGGGATTCCACATGCACTGCCAGGATAATGTCTTAATATTGCTTTATGATCAAACTGCTTCGTTTCACCCACGACAGGTGATGAGTGCTTCTTCCTTGGCCGTTCTGTTTGTTTGGAGTTTGTTCCAAAGCTCCTTGTTCAGGGTCCCATGGGTTTGCTTTTTACTTTTTCTTATAATTAGCCATAGAAGCTTTGAGAGTGGAAGCCCAGCAAGGCATACAGAGCAAAATCAGCAAGAGCCAGCAAATCTCCAACCAAAGACAGCTGTCTCCCATTTCAGAGATTTCACAGTCACAATGCTCCTGAACGCTCCGTCAGGATAAAAAACTCTCCACAACAAAAATCAATGCTCGGTTATGTTCTTCTGTTTCTTATTTTTAGAGTAAAAATGCAGTAGACTATTACATACAGTGGCCCCAAAACGTTTTTGGAGTTTGAAGCCACTCTTAAAAATGTATATATGAATGGCATTGCATTAGATAAAAAAAAAATAAAGGCTTCAGGGGGAATATTTTTCATTTTGAATATTGTTATAATTCAAGGCCTAGCAGATTTCCTTTTATTAAATATTTTGATTGAAAAAGTCAGTGGTGTTTGCACAACCTTTTTGGTTTTACACTGTTATCTATTACAATGCAAACACTGTAAACCCTGACGCTAAAATAATTAATTGGTTTGAGTAGGGCCAACTTAAATTATACAAATTAGTTCCATCAAATGAACTTTTATGAGTATTTAGAACTTTCTATTTCTTTTGAGTTCACAAAACGGACACATTTTAAGTAAGTTGAATTGTTTCACTGTTTTAAGTTCTATGAACTTGTTTCTTTTAATTTAGACAACATTTTACTGAAACTGGGCAGGGATTTCTATCTCCCAGCATGCTTTGCCATGACACTCAAAAGGGAGAATAAATGCTAAAATTGTTATATATAGTTTTTTTGGAGTAAAAATAGTAAGATAGTATGCTATTTTGAACACTGCCAATGAGTTTTACTGAACACTCCTCTGTCTTCCATTAGTCAAACACCCAAACAGATTAAAATAGACAGAGGGGGAATATTGAAAATGATATGTGATAAATTACTCACACTCAAATCGTTTAAATCCTGTATGATTTTATGACGTTAGTTACAGAGAGATAGAGGGGGTTAGACAGAAAGAAACACTGAATTTTCAACAAAAATAAAAAAGCCTAAAAAGGACTTGATGAGTCACAGCTCTTTTCTGATAGACTAAACACATTAGCCTCAATCAATAGATCAATAAACAGAACTGTGCATTCTACCAAAACGAACAAAACCTAGACGACACATGGCGTACATCAATAAAACAATGTAAACAGCAGTAGAGAACACAATGGGTGAAAAATAAAACAAAGTAAAAAAAAAAAAAAAAGCAGCAACGGGAAATTTGAAGGTTGAAGGAGCACTTTCTAATCACACAGCTGTGACTGGATTTTATTTGCAAGCAAAACTGCCGAGTGCCACCTGTCCGAGGCAAAAAGCAGCATCAATAAGAGCAAGTAGTCATAGCACACACACACACACACACACACAATCCATCTGCCGCTTAGCATGCATGAAAGAGCACAGTGTGTGGGAGTGCCATAACAATGACACCTGCAGGCAAAAGGTTCTGCCACCAACACCACAGCAACCTCTAAAGACTCATTTGATTCACTACTAAACGCACTTCTTGTAAGTCTGATGACTTTACAGACATTTCACTCTTCAAGATCTGATTAAAATCAATATAGAACGGCTCTTACAACCCATTTGACTTTCATAATGTTATGCATTTCCCAACGCAACAGGATATTCAATGAGGAAACACTGTAAAAACTGAAAAACAAAACAAAAAACAAATGTAGTACGAAACTAAGGACTGCCAGCGTGAATGACGCTCAGGACAATTGACGGAACTGTCACGGCACGTGTTTTTAAGCCTTGCGAATTTAAATATTCAAGCGCAAGAATTTTGAGTTCTCATTCACTTCTTCTAATTCACACGAAATGATATCAAAATGCCCGAGTATCCTTGTAAACATAGTCTGTTACAATATGTCTTAAATGAACATAAACAGTTTGTGTAACAGCATATTGGATCCGTGCAGCTCTTCTTAAGGTGACAGTAACCTAATATTCCTGTTTCAATGTTAATCAAACAATTATTCACTACTCTTGAATAAATAACTTTTGTAACTTTAATAAGGATTAATGTATATTTAATATATACAATGAAGAATATATTTGATTACTTTATTTCTGTACCTAAAAACTACTGTTCGATCTACCTGAAAAGCACTGTTTATTACTTTGTTCTGTTGCATTTATGTTGGCCTGTTGAATGTTAAATGGATCCAATACAAGGTCAATAGAAATTATTTTACGATGCAGCAATAAACTAGCTAGTATAACCTTAATGCATGCGTTTTGGAAATTTGCTCATTTAAAACACTAATTTAATTTAATGACAAAAGTTCAAATAAGAGAGCAAGTGACAAATATCGAAATCGGCCAGTGATTGTTTGTTAAAATTGATATCGACAACAACAAAAAAAATCCTATTGTGCATCCCTAATCGTTACTTATTAATTCCCAGGAAGAGAAAGACTTCATATTTAAATATATTTAATATTTAGTACACTAGCATATTGATTGAAACTTAAAGACATGAACTAAAAGCCAAAAGAAACACATTTTAAATTCATGTGTACTTTAATGTAGATGTTAAGTAAAAAATAATAATGAAAATAGAGAAAGACGGGTGAATCAATCTGATAATGACAGTGAAATTGGAACCTGGCGGGAACGTAGATGAGCTGCTGCACTGTTTGTACATAAAGCTGACACTGTATTCAGATCCGAAATCTAAAACTGCATGCAAATGTGAGTGAAACAGATTAGAAAAGGTCACAATTCAAATGAAAGCCTAATGGTCTTTTGCAGACCACTGTCATTCATAAAGTTCATTGATGAGTTTGAGTGTGTCTGCAATTACATAGTTTTATCAGCCGTTTAGTTCAACTACTTTATTATGTTAATTTCAGATAAAACAATGACTCATGAATATGGAAATTGAATGAGAAAACAGCCATTTCATGTTACACTTTTTGTCCTGTATGCATAATATTTGATCAAATACTTTGTGTTTGAACACAAAGGCGACACACTCTTCAACAAAAGCGCCACCCGCACACTGAAAAAATAACAAAGAAAGGACAGTGAAGCTTTTCCTCTTATCTCCAAAATAATGCAAATTGTTGATGGTAAATTGTTGCCGTAGTTTGCCTCTCAGTGTGATTCAATAAACAATACGCACAAAAACAGGTGACATATAAAAGCGATAGTAGACATGAAAACAACACATGGGTCGAATGAAAAGAAAACGTTGAGGCCTGATATCAAAAACACTGTCTTTCGGACTTTTATAGGTAATCTATATCCTAGTGTATTCCCAGACACTGACAAAATTCACTTCAATTGAATCGCATACAAGTTTTTGTTCAATAAAACAAGAAATCCCTCCCCATAAAATATAATACGACCAGCAAATGATAAATAGGGCTAGAAAGAGCAAATCATAGTGCATGTGTGTTTCTTTGCTAACTCACTGCATTTCCTTCCCCAACCTTTAACAGGATGCAACAAAATTGACTGGAATTAAAAGTACAAAGTACAAAGCATTAAGCGTCATTTCACTGGGCTGCGACGTAAACTAAAGACTATTAGCCATATATTTTAGCTTGTCTGATAATGAAAATGATTGCCTGATTTGATTACACTTTTAGTAATGACAGTAGTGCACATAAAACTAGCACATAATTCACTTCTGACTTGTGAGCTAATATATTCATATATACTTTTGCACAGTGCTATATACAGTATACACACACACACACAGTACTATGCAAAAGTCTTAGGCCACCATTAGATGTTGTTTTAGCAATGACCCTATATAATTATTTCTCAGTCTGTTTATTAGAATATAATCAGAAAATACAGGACATTTGTATGCAGTATTAAAAAACAGAACAAAATCAGGAAAAAAACGCTTCTACAGACTAAAGTGGCAGGTATTTAGTGAACTCCTCTTACACTTGAGAAATAGCAGGGACCTGACCTTCTTAAACCTCAATGGAATGGAAAAGGACTGGAAGGCCAAGAAAACTTTCAAAATATATGAGAAGTTTCTCAGAATTTCTTCTTTGAGAAACTGGAAGAAGTCCAGGACGTCACACTGAATACTGATTTTTGCTTAAAAACAGCCATTTTGTTCTGATTTTTTATTTATTTTTGTGTACATTTTTCCTGTATTGTGTCTTAATAAATAGACCTGAAAAATAAATATGGACGATCATTAAAACATTGCTAAAACAACAAAACTGGTGGTGGCCTAAGACTTTTGCACAGTTTACATATAATATCATATAAATTGTAAAAGTGCAATGCCAGCAGTACTTAATACTTAAAAGAGCCATTTGATAGTTAAAATGACCTTGTTTCTTCACCGCCTATAAAAAAATAACAAGCAAGTAATAAACTACAAGCATTCAGCATGTTCAGCTCTAACTTCCCGTTTTAAAACATAATATGTTAAAACAGGAAGGAAATTGAGAAGGAAGGAATTTCCAAGATTATACCTCATAATCTACACAGAAAATGTAAAAAATGTTCAATTTTCACATGTACCTGCAAATATACTAGGCCGAATATCAATCTTTCAGTACTTACCATGAGTCTTCTCCATGAAGATCACCTTTGAATCTGCGCTGAAGTTCTGGCCGGTGAGAATCATCTGCTGGCCTCCAAGAACCGAACACCCATCCATGTCCTGCTTCTCTACCATGGGCAGCTCGTGGGCAGACCTCTGGGCTATAGAGTCAAACGGGGAGAAAATACAGAATTTAGATGTTTGGACTGAATTTAATGTAACGTTTTGAAGCCTAGAAAGAGTGGCCCATTAACTGAAGAGTTACTGAGAGCCCTATTACAATTGTCCCCTTGAGCGAGTCACTTAACCCCTGCTTGGTCCACGAAATATTGATTCTGCAATCAATAAGTCAGCTAATGTCAGCTAAATGACCGATAAAATGTTTCCCAAAAAGGCACTTAACCTCAGGTTATTTTAAAAGTATAAAATAAAATGATTAAAATAATAATAATAATTTATATATTTATACATAAATACATTTATAATGCAGTGGTTTTTGCTTGGGAAGCCCTTCATTTAAATTTCCTACTAAATTATACAAGCCATAAATAATAATAATAATAATAATAATAAACTATGATGTTAGTATGCAAGTCATACAACAGATTATGAAGATATCATATAAAAATCTCCGGGAATTCATGCATTTTTTATTTGCATTGGAATTAAGAGGCTTTTAACTAGGATAATTAGCTAAATTTGCTTCAGCCAAATTGACATTAAGCCATGTAAACAAAAAGGCAGGTTGAACCCCGCATATTAAACGCCCTCTTTATTTATTCTAGGCTGATGGAGTATTAAATCCTGTTTTACAAGATGAAGTTTGTTGTCACAATATTAAGGACATGCACTCATGAAACGTATCTGTGATATAATATCCGCAACATCAACTTTGATTAAAACAAATACGAGTGACCTTTAGACAGATGTGTGGCGCGCCGTAATCTGAATTAATGAAGCGTACGCTCTCCTCTTAAATAATACAGCTTGCTACCTGAGAACAGGGTGAGATACGGTACATCTACAAATAGAGCAATGATATCTCAGTATACCTGACAGAAAAGATTGAACTTCCTAAAATAGAAAAAGGGGGTTGGGGAGTTTATCAGGATCATTTTAAATTCATTCCTCTTTTGCTCCGTTGAGCTTGGTTTGCATCAAACGAAACCTAACCGAGGAGGAAGCAGAGCAACCAGACAGAGCGGTAGAATTACATGTAAGACAAAGCCACCTGATATCTAATAAGAGCATGACAAATATTCAACCAAAACCCAAATTACAACATTCAGTCGCTGAACCCGTCAGGTTTAAGCCATCAAGAAAAATAAAGAAGGCCCATTTTTATTTCATGTTGATTAAGTACACTCAACCACCTAAAATTGACCTATAATGCTTTTGTATATTTTCAGCTTTCTTTAGTGTGTAATGTCGCTGTTTGAGCATGAAAAAGGTCTGCAAAGTTACAAAGCACAAAGTCCCTCCAGTGGGAGTTATTCTGTATATCAGTAACTGTTTCTGAACTCCCTGAAATGACTCGAGTCTTTAGTTTTCTTCCGGGAACGAACACGCCACAATATTCCTCATTTAAATAATTCCCGCTCAAGGCACAAGCAAAATAAAGGGACAAGGCCTGGTTGAGTTAGTTAGTAGTGTGTTGAAATTCATGGTTATGGTAAGGGGCGGGGCATTTCCAAAACACGCTCGAAGTGGTTGACCAATCAAAACACTGATGATGCCGACCAATCAGAGCACATTGTGCTTTTCAGAAGGAGGGGCTTCATAGAGACTAAACAGAGTGTTACTGACAGACTGGGAAGAGAGGAGCTGCCACAATGTCAAATGTGGTGAAAATAATGACATGTGTTTCTTTAACATTCAAGCATGGGAATCTATTCTAGTAGATACCTACTCTAGCAGAACCTATTCTTTGTAAAAGGGTATAAAAGTCTAAATGTACTCACAGCATTCAATGGGATGCGAAGCGACTTGCAGAGACATATGTTGACCTCCTTGCTGAGGAATGTGAATACGAAATACCAGTCGAACACGCGTGTTTTTACGCCCGATGTCCGTCTCGCCTTTCCGGAGCTCGATGTCTGCATTCCGAAGCTTGAGAATCCCGGCACAATCAATTCTGAGAAGCATTAAAAAGCAATTTCTACCATGTTAGTGTGCACATTTAAAACCAAAAAAGTGGAAACCATCATGTTAAATGCATTTATCTGAAAGAACCAGCATCCATAAAGCGTACTCACATTGCTTTCATGTTATTCTTTGGCTCAAGAGGAATTTCCAAGACTTTGGTGCCGTTGATGATCTTCTCGTAGCTGGTGGTGGTGACGGTTTTGCCGGTAATGCGATGGACCTGATAGAAAGCGTGAGGCTTCAGGATTCGCTCGTCTGCCGTGCCAATGAAGATCTGCAAACCAAGCGGCTCCTTGCCCCTGTATCCACGTAACTGCACACAGGAAAGTGCAAAAAAGGCAAATTTTCTATTTTAATGTATTTTAAAATGTAATTTATTCCTGTGATGCAAAGCTAAATTTTCAGCATTATTTACTCCAGTCTTCACTGTCACATGATCCTTCAGAAATCATTCTAATATGCTGATTTGATGCTCAAGAAACATTTCTGATTATTATTGAAAAACCTGATTGTGGAAACCATGATAGATTTTTTTTCCAGAATTTTTGATGAATAACACATACAACAATTAACACTCACCAAGCGAGAAAAATCGGCGTTAGTGAGTGTATGAAACGGTGTCACTCGCCAGTTGGGTGGTCAATTTTGTATTAATTCTACTAACAATGCATGAACTTGAACAAACGTGAACGATGCTCGGGACAGTTGACGGGCCAGCGCTGCATCGTCACCAAAGTTTAAGCCTCGACAATATTCAAGATGATGCAAAAGGGAGCTCATTTCGTTACTAAATTGCAAATAATAAACTTGAGTTCTCCTTCACGTTTTCTTGCACTTGAGCGGACAAATTCACACAAAATTGTCAAAAAATAGCGAGTATACTAGTAAACATAGTCGGTTATGTCTTAAGTGAACGTAAACAGTTGAGAAAGTAAACGCATGTGTATCAGTATCAGTATATTAGATCCGTGCATTCACTCTTAAAGTGACAGTAGCCTAATATTCCTGTGTTTTAATGTTAACCAATCAACAAAGGACGAAGAAAAAAAATCACTCACTGCTTTTGATTGAATAACATTTGTAACTTTGATAAGGATTAATAAATCAGGATGTTTAATTTATGCAATGACGACTATGCAGTGTTATTTTGCATTTGCTTTATTACTTTTGCTTATAATTTGATCATTTGTTTTGTATTGTACTACTGACTGTTTGCTTGTCTTTAATGTTTTACATTTATATTAGTTAGGCTAGCAGTTTTAGCTGTAGTATCGAATTTGGAATAGAAAATTGTGAATTTTTACTTCTATGTAAAATGTTGGTGTCATTATTACTGCCTATGGCTGGTAAAACATATTTATGGCAAAATGTTAGGCCTCATACATACACATATATAATAGTGCAGCCGGAGCAACTATTTTAGCGAAGGTCTGCTCTCCTGGTTGGGAAGCACAAACCTGCTGGAAACATTAGCATCTCCGAAAACCTTGAACACAAGCCAGAAGGGTGTGTGCAGTCTGCAAACGTCTTTCCTTCACCCGATTCATCTCCTTCAAACTCTACAGGAAACCCATGAGTCAATCGCGAGCTCTGACTGTGGCAACGTTTGTGGCCTGGGTCCTTCCAGTGCCAGTTGATTGATTGTGGAAGATAAACTCTTAAATGCAAATCAAAAACTGAATGAGTCTGGTATGGCATTCTGGAAATCATACAGTATTAAACCCTCAGGGATGTCCACAGTGGCTGAGTGCCAAAATGGTTTATGCATATGCAGATGAATGTGAAATTGCACAGATGCATCTTAGTTTGTGTCTGAATTCCTGCACTGAAGGTTAATAATTCAGAAGGGCTTTCAAATCCTGTTCGACACAGAGGCAAATGGGTCACATTTTCATATGCAAAACATGGCATGTCCAATGAGAAAAACAACTCTGGCCTTGTCATTTTGTTGTAGATGAGTTAGATAATGTGCACAACAAAACAGGGTTTCTCGAGCTACCTTTTAACTACATGCATTTCACAAAAAAAATTTGGAGAGCGTAATTTAAGGGGGGGATTTAAGGATAAAGGGCTTTGTGCAGGAAAAGTGCAAGTTTTGATTTAATATGAGGGCGAAAAAGCTACTTGATAATTTATCGAGCTTAACTTTTCTGTTGAAACAACTTGAGGTTAACTAATTGTAGGGACAATCCCTGCAATTAAAGATGAATGCATTGCTCAAGGGCACTTTGATGACAAAGCAATGAAGGTCACTTTCACTTCATATTGAATCTGCAACCCTTGTAAATGGCAGTTCATATCCTTGAAAATCCCAAACTCAGTTTTCTTTTCTGTGTTGATATATTTCCTTCTGAAATAGACAGTTTAGAGCATGACATATCGAATGTCTCTCTTTTGTTAAATAACTAACTAACTAAGCTAACTAAGTTTATGTCAAAACCACACATGACCAATTGCATGATAAATGAAAGCACTAGGCACTATAAAAAAAAGTGCCTTTGCAAGTGACTGATTGTAGAGAAAAATTTACTATTGTTAATTACGGTCTTATTTTGCAATTTACTCAAAACATTTAAATCACCATGACAAGACATGCACAAGCAGAGTCATGTGAATACTGAAAGCAGATGACACATAAAAGCAGGTAACACATTTGATGTGCACTCTTACAAAAAAACAAAACAAAAAAAAACGCGTCTACATCGGAAGGAAGTGTGCAGAAACCACAGAGCATGAAGATGCAGCTAAATTTACTCTGGATATCAAAAGCACAGTGAGCAGGGCATGTGTCAACATTACAAATTCATGTTTGATGGGCAAAAGTGGGCTAAAAACAATGCTGCATCAGATAAGGGGGATGCAATGTGTGTGTTTGGTTTAGTAACAGTACAGTAAACGGATCTCTGATTGGCTCTTCATAAGAGGATATGATAAGTCCAGCTTAAAAGCAACATCTGAGAAAGACAAATACTTAAAATAAATATCTCTATTTCTTCTAGGCAGCAATGAGATTAAATGGAGGGCAAACTGACACGTCTGCTTTAGTCACGTTTGCTTTGGTCACTTCCAGTGTTTTGTGAAATGCATTACTACGTAATTAATTACTGTAATTTAATTACTTGTCCATTGAAAAAGTAAAGTAAGGGATTATTCTTATTTTTTCTGGAATTTTAGTTACAGCTATTTCTGATGTAATTGCATTAAATCTGTATAGGCTCTAGAACAATTCTATATGAAACAATAGTGGATTTAATATCAAAATTATTTAAAATATGCCATCCAAATAATTTTTTTATTTTATTTCTAAGACTGAATATCACAACATGTACTACGAAACATATCTGAGTCATATTTTATCGCAAAATAAACACATAAATAAAACAAATAAATAATAAAACATAAAAATAAATAAAACAATCAATCAATAAACAAACAAAGCAAGCATTAAATAAATAATAAAATAAAACATAGATAAAATATGATTGTACATAAACAAAACATAAACAAACAAATAAATAAAACTGAAAAAAATAACAAAATAAAACATAAATAAAACCAATAAAACATACAAAAACAAATAAACAAAATTCTAAAATATTTATTTATATATTTTTAAACAACCTGTGACACTAATAGTATATTATTTATAATATGAATAGTTTTAGTAATAATTTATTAATATTTAACAAACATTAATCATTTAGAAAAACTTTTTAGTAATAACATGTTGTTTAATTAATTAAGACTGAATTCCATAAATAGTGTCATTCTGCATGAAACGTCTAAATGTGTCTCTTTAAGACACAGGTGAGTGAGTCGGGTACGAGAGCTGGGCCTCATGAATTGGGTAAACACGGCCGTTTCCATGGGCCATCTGAGAACCTGGTTGCCATGGCAGCTGGCGAGCGGTGAGTCAGTCGTGAGGTCGGAAAAGTAAAGTAGAGGAAGGAGCAGTCCTGAGTAACTCCCCGCCACGTGATTGGCTAGCGACGAGCTGCACTGACCACAGCGAGCGCCAGGGAATGGAAAGCATTAAACATTTTGGCTTTGCCAAGGGAGTCTGCAATCTTTACCAGAGCGCTGACATCGGAAGGATGCTGGCCGCTCCGCTAACAAGACCATTAAAGATGGTTTACACTGAGAGAGCAAAAAGCAACAAGAGGGCTTTCACATAAACTGTTACCAGAGCAACATCAAACTTTAAGTGGTAAACAAACTGAGCAATATCATGTGTCTTCAGGATACAGCTGCCATTACTGCGTCTGCAAAACCTCTGGACAAACTCAACTTCCTGAAGAGTTTGAAGCAACATGAAAGCAAATCTAAAAAGCAGTAAATAAAAATAAATCGCAATACCTTCTGCTCTAAAAACCCAAAGTCTCTATGATAAAAATCTAAAAATAAAAATAACCACCATGAAAAAGAACAAAAAATTTAATTAAATCGATAAATAAATAAATAAATAAAAATAAAAAAAATTAAAAATTAAAATAAATATACTGTATATGTATATATGATAAAATAAATCAATGTACAATAACTAAAATAAAAATGTAAAAGTAATGCAAATAAAAAAATAAAATGCTATTAATAAAAAAAAATTAAAAAATAAATAACTGTAAAAAATAAATACAATAGCAATAAAATAAAATACATATAACATAAATACAAATAATACAATTAAAATTTTTAAATCAAATAAATGATTGTTTGGGTGCTAGTTAGTAATTGAATCACCAAGTCTCTAATGATATTCTAGTCCATACTCATGGCTTAAAAATCCACATTATTTGAGGTTTTATTTATGTATGTGGCGTAAACAGTGCTGAACGAGTTACGAGCTGACGTTTAAATAATTAGGATTCGAGATTTATCTGCAAGCACGACTGTAAGCTCATCTTATAGCATGCACAAGTAATGAAAGAGTGCATTCATTTGTGCGAGGGTGGATAAACGATCGGACAACACACAGAAGAGAAGAGGGCCATTTTCATAGGCCTGACCCTGGGGCAAAATCACCTCACGCTGCATAATGACAAGGAAATACCTTCACACGCACGTCTAGAAGACAGAATGAACACCCACCTGGACCACAGGGTGACCTCCAGTAGGGGCTTTGACCGCCCCTCGGCTGCCCTCGGTCTCATAGTGGGCTCTGTGGTGGGGTTTGGGCTGCACCTCCACGTGGAGCTCGTACTGATCGCTGCGGCTCGGTAGGGGCCACTCCAGGGGGGGCAGGGAAGCCACGGGGATGCTGGGAGAGATGAAAGATGATAGCCATGCTCATTTGCTTCACATATCCGATTTGTTGCATGAATAGAGCAGCAGGTGCATGAGGGTTTTACAGATTGTGTCGCCTTATATATGTTATAAGAGTGTGTGACTGATAGAAGATCAAACTACACACAACTAATACATGTTTTTGTACTTGGATTTAAGTTCAAAACAAGTTTGGGGTCAGTAAGATTCCCTTTTCTTAAAAAAAAAAAAAAAAAGAAATAAAAAATTGTATTCAAAGCTAAAAAAAATATGAAGCAGCACAATTGTTTTCAACACTGATAATAATAAGAAATGTTTCTTGAGCAGCAAATCATCATATTTGAATATTGTATATAGTAATGTAATTACTATATACAAGTAATGATGTAATGATTAATGATGTAATGATGCTGAAAATTCACAGGAATAAATTACATTTTATAATATATTCAAATAGAAAATAGTTATTTTAAATTGTCATAATATTACTGTTTTTACTGTATTTTTAGTTTTGGTGAGCATAAGAGACTTTTGAACATTAGTGTACAATTCTAAGAATTTTTCACATTTATTTTAAGATTATCTGCACCGGCCAATAACCATGCTTGCTCAGCTGATTGACAGCTTTGTCAATAGATAATAGACCAAAAATATATTACAAATTTTTAAATAAATAATTTAAATAGGAAATATAGTACCTTTCACACACAAATCATGTGTAGGTGCATCGGATAAAAGTCCAATATAAACATGAATAAATTCTGCACACTACTAAGGAACACTGAGTAATGCCTGGTACACATTGTATGATTTTGGGCTGTCCCCGACGAAAGATGAGCAATCGTGGCGATTTCTGTGGTCATGGCTACATCATACAGTGAGAGAGGTTCGTTGTCACGGTCTTGCGACCAAAGATAGTCTGTGATAATTTTCTAACAGTGTCAGAAATCCAGCATGATCATCTCAGTGTGTTTGCTTCTATGACCTACGTCTACTGACTAGCCAATGAAAATGCAACATGAAATGGCGTATTGATCAGAGCGACATGGCGCTAAAACTTAAAACTACTTACCTCAAGCTTCATTTGCAAAAGTGTCGGCCTCTTTTTCCTAGCCATGACCACATCCATATTCTTCTCTTTCGCTTCCTCCTCTTTTTTTCAGCGCACATAAAAACCTCAATTGCTAAAGTGTGATCCATCTTGCCCTATTTGTTTACCACTAGCGCATGCTGAAGACACTTGCTTCGTAGCCTACGATTCAATAGGTGTCATCAATGTATACATTTCGTACCAAAGTTTATTAGATCAGTGTCGTACAGTGTGATTTGTAATGATCTTATAGGTCTTCTAAAATCGTCTTTAGAAAGCATAAGCCTGAAAAAGGTCGATTAACCAAAACGTTGCCAATAAAATTTTGTAATTATGCATGTTTGAGTAGTGTGCAGGATTTTTTTTTTTTTTTAAGCTATAATGTTAAAGGGATAGTTCACTTTGAAATACATTTTTGGTATGTTTTAGCTTACCTCAAGGGCATCCAAGATGTAGGTGTCTTTTTTTCCGCAGTAGTTTCAATTTTTATATTTTTAGGTCAAACCGTTCTTGTCTGTCAGTCATATAATGCAGGTCTATGGTCATTATCTCAAAACACAAGCACAGAGTCCAAATTAAAACAATTCCCCGTCGTCCAAATTAAACAATTCCCCATCGTAAGTACACATTGATGGCCCAAGACACGAAACGAGCGGTTTGTGTGAGAAAACGAACAGTATTTATATCGTTTTTACCTTTTATACGCAGCCATGTCGAAGTGATCTGACGTGTACGCAGACTGGTGCATAGATATATACACACTAGATGTCGCCTTGTCTACGGCAGTTCATTGGAACGAATGTCTTAAAGGCGACATCTAGTGTATGTATCTATGCACCAGTCTGCGTACACGTCAGATCAGATCACTTCGACATGGCTGTGTATAAGAGGTAAAAACGATATAAATACTGTTAGTTTTCTCACACAAACCGCTCGTTTCGTGTCTTAGGCCATCAATGTGTACTTACGATGGGGAATTGTTTAATTTGGACGACGGGGAATTGTTTTAATTTGGACTCTGTGCTTGTGTTTTGAGATAATGACCATAGACCATAGACCAATTTCAAAGTGAACTATTCCTTTAATAACAGATATTGTTTGAGGATCATTTATTTTCAATCAATTGTATTATGTATACATATGCATATCGGTCATCGTTTACCCATCTCTCTAGACTGGTATTGGTATTGATATCCAGGGTTAAGAGTACAATGAAAAGACTTTAAGGACAAATATAGACATAATTTACCAATCTGTAGTGGCGACAAAAGGCAAATAACTATACTTATTACATTCCTATCAAAGTTGAGTCACTCTACAAGCAAACCCTGCATAGAAAGAAAATGATGACAATTTTTACCTGCATATGCCAGGCACCAGTTGTTTAGGCCAGATTTGAGGGATTACGAAGAAAGATTCAGGGCCAGGTTTGTTCTTCATATCCTGGTCACATGACACCAGGTAACTCTCAGTGTGGTTGTCTGGGTAGAGCGGGTAGGCCTGCTGGTTAGTCTTCACGATCTTGGTTGGAATGGAAGTAGCCTGGCCTACGCCGAACCCATTCATGGACCCTGAGAGGTTATTTGAGCCGTAATGGCCGGCGTGCTGCTCTTCATGGCCACCGTGGGGTGACGGGCTGCGTGATCGGGCCACCGGCACCAGGTTGGGGTTCCTGTACATCTCGTAGGTGCGTTTGCATAGAGGGGAGGTGGAACGCGAGCCGGGCCGGGGGGAAGGAGAGCGCGGCCCAACACAGCCGTCCTCGGCCAGGCTGGTTCGTGGAGAAGTGCCCGGACTGGTTCGAGGGGAGCCCGTGTGGACGCCCTGAAGCCGTGGGCAGAGCTCTCCAGTCGCCTGGCTGTTGCTGGGCGAAACGCAGGGCGAGGCCCAGGGCGAGAGGTTTTCCGAGTGCCAGGAGGTGGATGAGTTGCTGCTGGCGGGACTCAGGCACTGCGGCTCCCGGTAGGCCAGAGGATCGAGACCGGGAACGGTGAGCCCGGGACTGGGGCTGGTGTTCACGAGATGGTTCTGGAGGGAGTCTCGACCATGACTATAGTGCTCGCGGGAGGGAGTAATCTCAATTCGGGGGCTCAGTGCCTGGCTGTTGGGTCTGCCGTACTCCTGGTAGTTCTTTGCCTCCAGTTGCTCGTAGCCAGAGAGACCTTCAGTGTTGACCTCCGCGTAGGAAGACGCACACGACTTGATGCCGTACTGTGAGGCTTCCACCAGAGGATAGGACAGGCTGGGAGGAGAGATGAGATCTTTGTCGGAGGAGATGCTTTGCTCATCTATAACAGCAAAAGAAAGAAAGTGGTTAAGAGTGTCCAAAAACTCAAACACTGCTGTCTGTGTCTACTATTTAAAGGGGACCTATTATGCCCTTTTACAAAGTCTTGATTTTGTTTTCGGGGTCTGCTAGAATAGGTTTTCATGCTTGGATATTCAAAAACACATTCTTTTTGCACATATTTGACATTGTTGCAGTTCCTCTCTTCCCGCAGTTTGTCAGTAACGCTCCGGGGTGCATTTCCAAAAAGCATCGTTGGCCAACTCTGATCGCAATTTCCATTGAACTCTATTGGCAACGACAGAACTTGCGACCATAGTTGGCTTTGGGAAACACACTCCTGTTTAGTTCCTGTCTCTATGAAGCCCCTCTTTCCAAAAAGCACAATGTGCTCTGATTGGTCAGCTAGATCAGTGTGTTGTGATTGGTCAACCGCTTTGAGCATGTTTGGGATATGTCCCACCCCTTACCATAACCGCGAGATTCAACACATTACTAATGCAACTCAATCAGGCCTCGTCCCTGTTACTTACGTATGCTTTGGGCGGGAATTATTTAAATGAGGAATATTGTGACATGTTCGTTCCCGGAAGAAAGCTCAAGACTTTCGAGTCATTTCAGGGAGTTTAGAAACAGATACTGATATATGTGACCCTGGATCACAAAACCAGTCACAAGTCGCACGGGTATATTTGTGGCAATAGCCAACAATACATTGTATGGGTCAAAATTATCGATTTTTCTTATATACCAAAATCATTAGGATATTAAGTAAAGATCATGTTCCATGAAGATATTTGGTACATTTCTTACCCCAAATATATAAAACATTTATTTTTGTGAGTGAATGCAGCACAATTGCGAACAAAAATGGACAACTTTAAAGGCGATTTTCTCAATGTTTCGATTTTTTTGCATCCTCAGATTTCAGATTTTCAAATAGTTGTATCTCGGCCAAATATTGTCATATCCTAACAAACCATACATCAATGGAAAGCTTATATGTGATGTATGCATCTCAATTAAAAAAAATGTACGCATGTGACTGGTTTTGTGGTCCAGGGTCACATATAGAATAACTACAATGCCATGAAGCATTGAGAATGAAATTCAAATTCAAAACAAAAGAGAAATATGAAACTATTGATTTAAAGAAACTATTGATGTTGATTACGAAATTATATATTTTTCATTTATTGCAAAACATGCATACAAATAAATAATTTACACTGCTTCATTGGAGGCGCTAATTGACGCAATTCTCTGATTGGTGAGGATTTCTGTAATTTATGTAGTTAAGTAGTTTTTCACCAAGAATTCAGCCGTTAAACATGATTAGGCCTACTTTAAGTTGAAATAATGCGGGCTGAAACATATACCATAGATTAACAAACTTAGTAGCTCATAGTAGGCCTATCTTTAAAGGGTTATACATTATTGTTAAAATCAATTCCCCTATGAAGAAAATTAATAGGATTTTTACTTCCAAACCTGATTTTTACCCTTTTGGCAGTCCAATCAATAAGCAACCTTGTTCTGGTTCATTTCCTCACATTAGATTGTGAAATATAGTTTTCTACGTTGTGTGCTTTGTTGCATAGTACACATTTTGAGAAATGTAGTCAGTCTTTCAACAGAAAATTTGCATTCTGTTATTTATCACATGCCCTATTTTGGTATAACTTGTGATGTTGTGTTAGCAAGTTCAATTTCAAATGTCACAACCATCACACACTACAAGCATCAAAACTTCACACCAAGTTAGCTAGCTGTCAATTAACAACAACAAAAAAAAAGCATTAAGAAATTGATGACACCGTCACCTACTAGTACTACTACTTTAGATAGTTAATCTAAGAAATGAATTACATTTCCAAACTGTTCTTCTGTTGGACGAGATGAGCACTCCTGTCATTTCCATCATAACCAAATTTGAAGTGTTTTTGGAGAAATGCAATTGCAGTCTAAAATGTCTGGTGTGATGAAAGCAGTATTGTGTACAGATTGTTTGTTATTAAAATACTGATTTCAGATACAAATCACAAAAGAATTTAAAAAAGATTAAATAAATACATTTAACAATAATTAGAATAATATATAGCTTAATACAAATAGATATTAAAATATTACATTGTAATATTACTATCCTTTATATTACTAAATATAAAATATTTGTAAATCATCACAGGGGAGCGTTTCAGTCCCCATGTAGCCTATCTTTTATTAAGGTAGCCTATATATTATAAGCTATTAAATCAAATTCACACATACATACAAAGCGTATTTCATACTTATGTCTTCTTTTGCAATAGTTTAAACAGCCAGACCTCATTATGCAGCTCATTCTATTCTTCAGCACATATTTTACACAGAAGTTCAGTGAAACAAACCTTGAAGTCCCGTGGTGGTTCCATACTCAAAAAGATAGGCAAACTCCAGCTCATCCTGACAGTTCACCTGACTGAGCTCCTCAGCCAGCCCTATCGCAGCCTTATCGCCGTAAAAAGAGCTCATCTGTCTCAATCTGATTTATTTACACCACAACAACTTCAGAAACGTATCGAGAGAACGCCGGCTGTTTTGCACGCGGGGATTCGAGCTTCCAAACGCATGAATGAGAACGAACGACAGACAGACGTGAAATAGTGCAAGTTCAACTTCCGCCTAAACTTCACTCACACCCCCATTTACTCGACCGGCGACAGAAACAGCTTCCAGTGAACAGCACGCGTTCCGAATGGACGCAACGGAACGCGTTGAGTGCGTCGCGTCGCTCGTGTGTGATAGGTTGACCGTTTGGGAAGGTTTGTCTGTGTGTTTGTTGTAGTATAGGGAGCATAATATATTCTGTCAATCATGAGGTGATAAAGTGGTTGACACGCGCCTCCTGTTGACAGACACTAGTTATAATAACTGCGACAACAAAAGCAACTCGCTCTTGATCACAGTTTAACATCCGAGCGGGTGAGTAATGAATCCCAGCTTCATCCCGTATAACTGCTGCCCCCGGGTGTTCATCACCACACAATGAGCAAACTGTTTGTAACTGTAGGCCTATTTTAGAATTGTAACTTGTGGTTACTGTTATCAAACTCAGTCGCCTATTTTTCACGGACCTGTATTATATCAAACTACTTTCCGCCCATATCTATCTATCTATCTATCTATCTATCTATCTATCTATCTATCTATCTATCTATCTATCTATCTATCTATCTATCTATCTATCTATCTATCTGTCTGTCTGTATGTCTGTCTGTCTGTCTGTCTGTTTGCCATCTATCTATCTATCTATCTGTCTGTCTGTCTGTCTGTCTGTCTTTCCGTCTGTTTGCTATCTATCTATCTATCTATCTATCTATCTATCTATCTATCTATCTATCTGTCTGTCTGTCTGTCTGTCTGTCTGCCATCTATCTATCTATCTGTCTGTCTGTCTGTCTATCTGTTTGTTTGCATCTATCTATCTGTCTGTCTGTCTGTCTGTCTGTCTGTTTGCCATCTATCTATTTATCTATCTGTCTGTCTGTCTGTCTGTCTATCTATCTGTCTGTCTGTCTGTCTGTTTGTTTGCCATCTATCTATCTATCTATCTATCTATCTATCTGTCTGTCTGTCTGTCTGTCTGTCTGTCTGTCTGTCTGTCTGTTTGCCATCTATCTATTTATTTATCTATCTATCTATCTATCTGTCTGTCTGTCTGTCTGTCTGTCTGTCTGTCTGTCTATCTGTCTGGCTGTCTGTTTGCATCTATCTATCTATCTATCTATCTATCTATTTATCTATCTATCTGTCTGTCTGTCTGTCTGTTTGTTTGCCATCTATCTATCTATCTATCTATCTATCTATCTATCTATCTGTCTGTCTGTCTGTCTGTCTGTCTGTCTGTCTGTCTATTTGCATCTATCTATCTATCTATCTATCTATCTATCTATCTATCTGTCTGTTTGCCATCTACCTATTTATCTATCTATCTATCTATCTATCTATCTATCTATCTATCTATCTATCTATATGTCTGTCTGTCTGTTTGCCATCTATCTATCTATCTATCTATCTATCTATTAATCTATCTATCTGTCTGTCTGTTTGCATCTATCTATTTATCTATCTATCTATCTATCTATCTGTCTGTCTGTCTGTTTGCATCTATCTATTTATTTATTTATTTATTTATCTATCTATCTATCTATCTATCTATCTATCTATCTATCTATCTATCTATCTATCTGTTTGCCATCTATCTATCTATCTATCTATCTATCTATCTATCTATCTATCTATCTGTCTGTCTGTCTGTCTGTTTGCCATCTATCGATCTATCTATCTACAAAACTTGGTCGCCTATTTTACATGAACACTTATTATTTCTACCCACTTTCTGCCCATATCATACGCCTCGATCTTATTCTGACCCGTGGATTATTTTATTTTGGAAAAGACCCACAGTTATTCCAGACAAACCCACACTCTTATAGACCGAAATGACAGAATGCTATTATTTACATAGTGGCAGTTTCTAGGGTTATTAAACATTACCTGAACTTTCCATTGCAGCATGATCTACGAATAGCCAAGGAGCCTGAATTTTATGTAACTAATGATACTCAATACTCACGGTGAGTCTTGATGCACTATATGAAATCAGACTGACATTTCATGTTTTGTGCATCTCAGACAATGACATTTCAGGCATTCTGTTTAAACACCTCAACTACTGCATCTCCTCTCTTTGAAGAAACTCACTTTATACACATGCACAAATAAAAATCAAAGAGAAATAATTGACCATGTGTCTGATTAGATTAAGCAATTTTATCTCAAATACTAACACTAAATATTATGTTAAATGCATTAAAATACTATAGTTTGATTAATAAATCTAACATAAAAGCATTCAAATTTCATTCATTCCCAAATGGATCTTACAAGAGCAGAATAAATGGTTCAATTCTGATGTCATTGAGAGTTCCCTCATGACGCAATTACTACACTGAACATCTGTCTTTATTCCTTACATTACAAATTAGTTCATTTTAATTTACATTGAGTTAAAAACATCAACAGTTTTGGCATAAGAAAACGTTAAAAATCAAATTATTGATTACCAGTAATTCACAACACTTCAGCACGCGCCATCCATACCTTGATCCATCGACCTCATGCTGTGGTAGTGCATCAGTCTCCAAGACTCTCTAAACATTTGGAAAATATACTTTAAAAAAGATTAACAGTCAAAAAATAGCCTTTCCTTAAAGTTCATAGCAGAAAAAAGTCTGGATGAAAGTTAAAAAAAGCAGATCCTCCGTTAAGAGTGTGAAAGAGTGTTGTGCAGTAGCGGCAGAGCTCTGTGTGGTATAAACTCCTTCGCCTGCTCTGAGGATTGACTTGAGCTTCAAGAGCGGCTTCCTTCCCCGGCTCTGGGTGTTTATAATGGGCCAATGCTGTAAAATAACGGGATTCCCTCAGTGTTTCCTCTTGTTTGTGCGCTCTGCCATGGAAACCTGGAGCGGCTCCATCTCAGAGACTCAGGGCTTTCCTGCAGAGCGCACTCAGGAATCCATGACGTCTCCAGCCTCTGCGCCAAGGCATTTCTGCGGCTTCTCTCAGACAGTGGCGCACAAGAACTTCATTGTGGGCTTGAAAAAATTAGCGTTGAGGGGAAGAGGAGGGGGAGAAAAATGAAAACAGGAGCAATGTTTAAGCATATGCATGAAAGAGACGAGGTACACAGCAGGGTTTTGAAGGGACAAGGCTCATTAAATCCCGGCAACCTTCAGCTTTACATGCAGAGTCTTACTGGGACCTTTGCGTAAATGGCCAAGAAGTATAAAGACAACCTGACAGTGTTTGAATGGCAATGCATTAGCAAATATCAGAAGGAATTTACTTCAAAGAAAGATACAAGCTCAACTTTCACTAGTGAGAGAGACATCAAAAGAGCTTTGGTAGCAGTTATATAACAATATTTAAAATTAATTACAATTCACTCAAATTTTCTTTTGGGACTATAAATGGAACCGAAAAATATAATTTAAAATATATTTTTAATGTTTTCTAAAATAGAAGTATTAATATTAATATTTTAAAATATTTTACGTATAATGAATAAACCAAGGACGTTTTTTTACATCATATATAAAATAATTTTTACCTTAGTTTATTCATGAAATTATTCTTATTAAATTATTACAAAATTATTGAATATTAATATTTTAAAATATGTCAAAAACTAAAAATAATTTGAATCCTTTAAAATCATCATTTATATATATTTAATTAAAAAGATGTATTTAAAGCTGCAATCCGTAACTTTTTTGGGTTAAAAATTATCCAAAATAAGTTTTTGAGCAGGTACATAGCCAGCAAGTGTTCAAAACTCTCTGCTTGCCTCAGCTCGACTCAAAACGGTAAGCTTGTAATAATGTTTTTAATTCCAGTGGTACTGGTGTATTTCCGCGGGAAATTCAAGCATGTTTTTGTGTCATTACGTCACATCTGTACACATAAAGAAGAGTCTCGGCTAGTAGGCTATGAGTGTGAGGATGTTTGAGGTGGAGATTTATAGCCTTTTCTCACAGCACTTGATATAATTAAACTTATCAATTTGATGACAGATCCAGAAAGGTTCAAACGACAATCACCAGTGACAACTGGAGATTCACCCGATGTAAAATGCAAAAGACTTCGGACTTCGGAGTGGCTACAGAAAAAAAGAGACTGCGACCGGCCTGTGCGAAAACAAGGATAAATATCGGAAGGGCATTAAATGTAGTCACGCAATGCTGATGTTGTTAACATTAACAATTTGAGAACAAAGTATACTTTGCAGGGTTTGACGTGATATGATAAGCGATCGTTAGATTTAATCAGCGCGATTTACTGCAATGCTTTTTCACCCTTAGTTGGTCCGAACAAAAGTGGATGTTACTTGTTCAGATGACATTTTCCGGTGAAAATTCCTATGTTGGTCATACTTCCAAAAAGTAGAATCTGTGATTGCGAATGCCAGTATCCACACCGGCGGCGACTGACAGCCGCACATTCTCCTCAAAACATCGGATTCATCCGCGCTGTGCCGTGCCGAGGCACAACCCACGTAAAGTTGGTAATTCTGCGAATAACTGCAATTGCAGATTTCGAACAGAGATGGCGACAAAGAGGAAAAACTACAGACTGCAGCTTTAATTTAAAATGTAAATGGTTTATTATATTATACTAAAAATATTATTAAAAAAATATATAATAATTTGTATCCACTAAATTGATTATATATATATATATATATGTGTGTGTGTATATGTATATGTGTGTGTGTGTGTGTGTGTGTGTGTGTGTGTGTGTGTGTGTGTGTGTGTGTGTGTGTGTGTGTGTGTGTGTGTAGCTTACCACACACACACACACACACACACACACACACACACACACACACACACACACATAATTTAAAAAACATTATATAAATTATTTATATCCACTAATTTATATCCACTAAAATGGCATAATATACAGTAACAACCAGGATTAAAGTTATGGTTAAATTAGACAGTTTATACACCCATAAAATGTTCCATGGAAAATGTGGCATGGTTTACTTATGAATTTTTTTCCCCTTCTAATCCCAAATATTGGGCTAGTCTTGAAATTCATCCAAAAAAAGTTTCAAAGTTTATTTGACATGCTTAACTTGGACAGCAGTGAAACGTTTCTGAAAAGCTAATGTTGTTCATATTTAAATGCAAAAAAAAAAAAGGCCATAAAATAAGGTTTATTTATCATAAGGGAATTAATATATACACCTATCAGGCTTTAAAAGTGGACATTATCAGATAACGCGAGTTTTACTTCCCTCAACCATATCAGTGTGTTTAGAAACCAGCAACTCCCTTTTAACGTATTAAATCACGTCTGATTATGGCTTAATCAAACTCCAAATGCTGAAAAGCACCAGGTTCCGTCAAATAAGTGCGATAAAGTAAACCTAAGCAGTAAAAGTTTCAAGAGAATCGAATGTAACACATTAACAGCTTCTCCCAGTGCCCAGATGAAAAAGCTGCTGCATTCTGGGATGGCGAAGGATGCCAAAATAAACTGCACGAGGCTGACGAGTGCGACCATGAAGCGGGCCTGTTTGGCTAAACTCTGTTGTAAAGTTTATCCCGGAAAATTCTGCGATATGATACACTGACTTGTTTAAACATTGGAATGAATGAAGTGCTGCTCTCACTGACTGGATCCTACACAACCTCTGGAAAACGTCTGGACACAGGACTTCATTTTCAATTCATTGTACATCACTTCTTGGTTGAATTAGATCATTTCTGTGCATCTATATAGATGTGGCATAAACCGTATGGAAAATGCCTAAAGGTTCACCAGAGGCACCGGTGACGTGATGCACATGGGAAACATGCTTTAAATTGAGCACTGGAGGTGAAGAGGAAGATTCGCGTGGTTTAAAACGAGTGCACGTTTAACCTGAGAGAGCAGATGTACATTCCTTCACTGTGACAGCACTCTTATGCAACACAAATCGTGAATGAGTAAATTAATAGGGAGCAACGCATCTTTCCAGACGACGGGATTTGCAGTGCCATCTTTTTTTGCTAAGACGACACACATTTTCCAGGTTCCCATCACCGTCATGTCTGCGTTACAGCAGCACAACTTTGTACTTTTCCAATAGCAACATTTCTATTTAAGCAATCAGATTTCATATGGAAATGGCACATTATATAACTTTTCGGCATTTTTCGGGAAAATCTTCAGGCCATGTGCTTGAGCAGTTCCAAAACTTGCCATTTTTCCCGTTTTGCCTCTACTATTTCTGCCATATCTCTATAAAGAAGTAGTTTGTATGCCATTACAGATTCAGCTGACCATTTATTATAAGAGGCCATTTCATGTTGACTCAAGAAAAATCTCTCCTGGTGAATGCATTACTAGGATGATTTATGTGTGTTATGTACAGTAGCCTAAAGGTGAATATGGATAACCTGATGATTCGTAACTTACTTGGGAAAGCAGTTTTTTTTTTTATTCCACGTGGCTCTAGCAACATTTCACACACACTACATGGAGAATCATCCACTCACACAAATGGAATCTGAATAGAATTCCTGAAGTTTCCAGTTGAAGCAGCGAAACTTAAATCTGTCTCCATTTCCCATTCCGGATTAATGGACAACAATTCAAGCTTTCAGGTTTGGGATTTGTGTCCCTGGTACCTGTGCTGAGTTTCTGATATCTGTCAAACATGACTGATGACCACTCCAACACTGACAGAGGCTAAACAACATAATCAAACATTTTAATGTCTTACAACATAAATACCAAGAAAACAGTTTTAATAATAACAACAATAATTTATATAATTAAACATATATTTATCATTTCAAATGTAATTCATTCCTGTGATCAAAGCTGAATTTTCAGCATCATTACTCCAGTCTTCAGTGTCACATGATCCTTCAGAAATCATTCTAATATTCTGATTTGATGCTCAAGAAACATTTATTATTATTTTTAATGGTGATTGTTTGATAAATAGAATTTTTTTTTTTAAAATAATGATTGGAACTATGTATATAGGCCTATATATTTTACATACTGTATGTGTGTGTGTGTATATATATATATATTATTTATTTATTTATATATATTCAAAATTGAGCTTAATCGGATCTAACATAAAAGTTAAGTATATATAAGTGTATTGAGCACAATGAGTGTGTTTATTATTATTGTACCTCGAGGTGTGGTTATGATCACAAGCACTACTGAAAACTCTTAAGAAAATCTCTGTCAGCAGAGGTGAAGCTTTTAAAAGCAAATCAAACATTCCAGGCTGTTGTGTGTGTATAAATAGCTCTGCTGGGGTGAGAGAGACGCCTAAACACACTCCTCTTTAAGTGATTTATCATCGTCCAAATCCTCTGTTGTGGTACACAACGGAATATAACAGGGCAAGTCAGGATCTGTGTGTATCCAGGGGTGTTTCATCAGCACAACATTATGCATGCGTGTGTGTGTGTGTATGTGTATGTATGCATGCATGTATATGTATATATGTGTGTGTGTATATATATATATATATATATACACACATATATAGACACACACACAAGGTATTGTTCAAAATTCATGTATAACTTTGATGAAAGGTTTTGATCCACTTCAAATGTTGACTACTTAATCTGTATGTTTATGTACATTTAAATACAGGTGGAGCTGGGGAAGGTGGAGGGTTTCAGAGGAACTTTGAAAGCGCACTGCAAAATGCTACAACTGTTTAAATGTTGAGCACAAAGCTCATTGGCTGCAGATGCAACAGGAACAAATCCCTCCATCATAATTTCACTCTCACATATATAGTACATGGTCCCATTCTTACATGCTCGTCCTCTCCCTCGGTCTCACGGCGGCTCTTCCTCCGGGACTGATGTGGCATGGACACACAGGCGACGATCACTGCTGTGTGCTGTCTAATAATAAAGCTCGACATCACGTGCTCGGCAGCGTCTGGCACACCGCGGTACGCACCACATGAGAGAGCAGTAATGATACGCTTTACATGGGCTTTACCCAAAGAGCTCATTTCATCAGCAACACATTATGATGCAGAATCAAGGAGGCACACGAAAAAGCCAGAAGCACAAAGAAAGTTTCAACTTTGTAAAAATCTGTAGCATTATTATTGTCAATATCTGTTTGATTTATTAATGTTATCATGAACTTATGTTTTGAAGCCTCACTCTCAGGCCTGCATGCTGTTAATCTAGTCTGCATTCACTTTTGAGACTCCCCCTTCTGGTGAAACATGACATTTTTATAACACACAATGGCTGTGTTCAGAAAGGCATACTTACCATTTCAGTATATATGTTGTATGTACAATTATATTGTGTATAAATAATGTTTGAAACATTAAGTGTTGTATAATGTAGTTCTGTTTCATATACTTTTATTAAAAAGAGACTGTGCAAAATGCAGAAAGCAAGCATTACAATCCAGATATCCATAAAATAATGAAAATAAACACTACCGTTCAAACACTGGGGTCAGTGAGAAATTAATACAATTAAGCAAGGATGCAATAAATTGATCAAAAGAAAATACATTTATAATTTTACCCCCAAAAAATCTGTCAAATAAATGTTGTTCTTTTGACCTTTGTTCATGAAAGAATTCTGTTTCCACATAAATATTAATCAGAACAACTGTTTTCAACATTGATAATAATCAGAAATGTTTCTTGAGCATCAAATCATCATATAAGAATGATTTCTGAAGGATCATGTGACACTGAAGACTGGAGGAATGATGCTGAAAATCCAGCTTTGATCACAGGAATTAATTACATTTTAACATATATTACAATAGAAAATAGTTCTTTTAAATTGTAATAATATTTCACAATTTTACTGATTTGATCAAATACATGCAGGCTTGGTGAACAGAAGAGACTTCTTTCAAAAACACAAACTATTACCAACCCCAAACTTTTGAATGGTAGTGTATATATATATATATATATATATATATATATATATATATATATATATATATATATATATATATTAGGGCTGGGTATCGATTCAGATGTTACAATTCGATTCGATTTCGATTCGCAAGCTCTAATTCGATTCGATTTCGATTCGATTTTCGATTTCGATTCTCGATTCAATTTTTCCAATTTTGATTCTAAATTAATTTCGATTCGACTCACTCAATGAATATTAAATACAAATCCTATATTTATTAAAAAAAGAAAAAGAAAAGAAAAAAAAGTGAACAAGTTTTCAAGTGTTTAATTAATAAAAAGAAATTAAGAGCTACAAACCTGTATATTAAACTCTTTTTATTTTAGGTACACTTGGGTACATTAAAACAGAACCCAACTCTATTTTTCAAATGCATACAATGAATAGACAGGATTTTGATGCAAGATGAAAAATTGATGCTGAAAATTGGACAAGTCAGAACAGTCGCATGTCTTGATCAAACAGGTTAACAATCCTCACATAAACCCACATATAAAAACGTTGCATATAATATAATATGTGCCCTTCCTGTCTAACAGCTAGGCCATACAGAAATTGAATAAAATTATCAAACAGTCTGTGTTGCATTAATTATAAATTATATATTGACTAATCAAAGTTACAAAAGTTCTTTATTCAAGAGCAGTGAGTGTTTTTCTCTGTTCTCTTTGTTCTTTGATTAACTTTAATGACAGAGATAATTAGTGGCTACAGTGTACTGTCCCTTTAAGACCAGCCGCTGTTGACAGAGACGCGGAACTCACACGCGGACTCATTCTCTCACGAGGCACAACTCTTCACGTTCGTCATAAGACTGCTCTTATGTTATAAAGATACTCGACAAAAATACGTTTTGGCATAATTGTGTGTGTTCTTCGTTCAAGCGCGAAAGATAATTCTATTCTGTGCTGTCTTGTGCGCACGCACGATATCATCGCAAGTTTTTCTGTCACAGTCACGACAGCATTTTGGCAGCATTTTGGTCATATAGCCTAATTGCGTATAGGCTTGTCATAGCGATTGCGATATGATTAAACGTGCAGCACTAATTGAGGTTATTTTATGATTTAGATAAAACTACCATAAAATCTCACAGCATTAGCTATAAAATTGAGTTTGCAAGCCTATGAACAGTGGAGGAAAACGAATACATAAAGATGGAAAAAAATCGATTCTTGGCGTTTGAGAATCGATTTTGAATCGACCACATTTAAAAAAACGATTAATCGAAAAATCGATTTTTTTGCCCAGCCCTAATATATATATATATATATATATATATATATATAAGCATTATTGTAGATATGAGATTACATGAAATATATGTAGAAATTATACTGTAAGAAACAAGCAGAGAATTAGTTAAGAAAAGATCTTTTTTATTTTAAACACCTCTTATCCTGAGACACACTTGTCCCTTTTTTGTTCTGCAAGTATTAGAGTGCAAATTCCAACACAAATAAGAAAAAATTATAATAAATAAAAGCAATTTTTTTTAGTTATTTACAATTCAGCAGATTACATTACCAAAAAAAAAAAAAAACTATTTTCATATAAACATAAAAACCAGTCAGCACAAAAAGTAGTCAGGAGAAGATCATGGCATTCGGTCTAAGTCTAGGTCCACATCACAATCTGTACAAACTCTGATCCATGCAAGAGACGTCGAATATGACGAGAGTCTGTCAGTTCAACACAATAAAGTGTCTGAAGGTGAAAGATGATATGGCACTAAAAACACAGACACCAACATAGTGATCAATGCTAAGTGCACATCGCATTCGGGATCATTAACACAGACAAACATTGGGTTTAAGGACACCTCGAGGAGAAGATTACAGCGTTTAGTGCTGACTGATGCATCATGGGATTTGGCTCTGTAAACCAGTGATTGAGAGTAGTCTTAAAAAGACTCTCCGGGTCATAATGGTCAGTCGGGGGAGGTTGGGGTACAAAGTGAGCGTGTCTAGCGTCAGAGGTCATCACCACAAGAGTGGACAAACACTGCTGTGGACAGGAGGATGCTAAAATAGCATTGTTTTTTATGGCACTGTATCAACCCTGCAGTGACTAGCAGGGTTTGGTTAGTATGCTAATAAAACATTTCCAGTTAACCTAGTTAATAAATTCAGTGTCCATTAAAAAAAAAAGCACTCAAACAAGCACAAGAATGATCTGATCTGAACATCCTGTCCAACAATCACACATCTACTGGATATGGTAACGCTTCACAATAAGGCTTCATTTGTTAACATCAGTTACGTTTGAGAGTTTCTATCCTACACATTGCAATTGCGAGTTTATACCCCTCAATTCTGATTTTATTTCTCATAATTGCAATTGCGACTATTCAGAATTGTGACTTTATTTATTTTTCTCAGAACTGAGATATAAACTCGCAATTGCGAGTTATAGTCTGAATCGCACGATAAAAAGTTGAGAAAGTCGCAATTGCAAAAAATAAATATAAGAATTGCAAGTTTATATCTCGCAATTTAATAAAGTCAGAAGAATGCCGACTTTATCTCACAATTCACTTTATTTTTTGCAGAATTGTGACTATATCTGAGATATAATTGTGAGATATAAATTCTCAATTGCAAGTTATAAAGTCCGAATTGCGAGATAAAGACAATTGCAATTTATCTATAAATTTTACACTTAACTGGCCATCGCAATTTATGTTTTGAGAGCCAAAAAAAAAAAAAAAAGGATTGCAAGTTTATATCTCGCAATTCTGACATTTTTTCTCAGAATTGTGAGATATAAACTTGCAATTGCAAGTTATAAGGTCCAAATTATGAGATAAAAAGACTTTAATATTCACAGTTGATTGCACAATTTTGACCCAATTACAAAAAAAAGTATTGCAAGTTTATATCTCGCAATTGCGAGGAAAAATGTCAGAAGTGGGTATATATATATATCTCGCAATTCTGATTTCTCAAAGTTGCGACTTTATATCTTGCAATTTAAACTTTTTTCCTCACGATTATGATAAACTCGGAATTACCTTTTTTTCTGGTGGAAACGAGAAAAATTCTCAATCGCAATTTCTCTCACAATTTTGAGAGTCGCAATTGCAAAAAAAAAAAAATCAAAAAAAAAAAGTACTGCAAATTTATGTCTGACAATTTTGAGAATTTTGATAAGTTAGAATTTATTTTATTTAAAATAAAAAGATGTATCTGTTAATATTATTTAATGAACCTGAGCTAACATCAACAAATGTTAACAAACAAAGATATTAATGCATTAACTTTTACTAATGGAACCTTATTGTAAAGTGTTACAAATACAAATATTAGTGTGTTTTTTTTTTGAGGTGGGAGGGGGGGGGGGGGGGTACAACAGATACTTTCTGTTTTTAACCTCATCACATCCTTTCAAGTCACATAAATTCAGTAGTTTTGGAAAATAAATAAAAAAAGATACCAAAAACACCCTAAAACAAGTCAACTCCGATTTCCCTTTTCCTCTTTGTGCAAATTATTCCTTTTCACATGAGAATACAAATGCAATCGAGACGCATAATAGCAATAGATTATTAAATCTCTCGGAAAAACTTCCCTGTTGTCTCTCTCATGGATGAATCCCAAAGCTAACCAGTGTGTTTAGTCTTCCTCAGGGAGAGTGATTCACTGCAACTTAAAACAGTAGAGAAATTACATGATTCAGAGCGAATGGCGTCTGGACTGCGTCAAACAAGTGTCCATTCTTGTCGGTATGAGCAACGGCTCAGGGCTAACCCGACTGCTAAACTACTTAACTGGCTCATTGACCAAAAATATAGAAAAATCAGACTTGTGATTTTAGTATCAGGGTGAATGAAGGAGTGAATCAAACCTGACGTTCCAGCAGTTTTAGGTTTGTTTGAGCCGAGTTAGTGGTTAGAGAGCAAGCCAGACTGAGGCGAGTGAGGCAGTAAAGGGTTCAAGAGGTCAGTTTGGAGTAACTCGGAGGCGAGAAGCGTCGTCGCAGGTATTTGAGGATGTAGAGCGGCAGGCAGCTGACCAAAGTGATGGCGGTCACCTTCCACACAAAAGACAAGGTGGCGATGAAATACACATCTGTGAGAGACACAAAAGAAAAATACTGTTAGTGCCCATCTCCATTTGGATACTGTCAAACATCTGCTCATGCTGGACTCAGTCTCAGACGCCACATCCATAGTCTGTTCACAGACTCTGAGTCATACTGCACAAAAGTGGCAAAGAGTTTCTTGATCTGGCAAGGTCTAATCTGATTGGCTGACTTTATGAAATTTCCAGGAGTTAGTGAGAATGTTTTGATCCATCTAACAGGAAACAAAGTCATGTTTAAAAGATTTGAAAGAATCTAGAAAAGTTTGCCAGGTTTAGTGGCATCAAAACAAGTGCCCCTGTAGTCAATCATTTTATCCCTTAAAACTCACCTTCGATCACCAAAATTATATATTGAAAAATAAATATGCCTGAAAATAGCTTGAATGTAACTCGACACCCTTGCCTCATTTAGTATACGCGATTCTATGAATATGCAAATGAGCCCCGCCTCCACTCACTCACGCCGGCTCAGAGATCCACTCGTTGACGATCACACGTTGATCTGATTGGTTACAAGGTAATTTGTGATGTCAGAAACACCAGCGATTTCAAACCGCGTTTTTGAGGCTGTCTTTGGTTCACTGCAGTTTTAAGGAGAAAATACTCAGCAATGGTGTCGACTTATGAATTTGCACATGGTTTGTCTTAAAGCATATAAAAAAAAACACCACATAGACATATAAACACCATTAAAAGCTTGATTTTCACCACAGGGGGACTTTAAAAGATACTCAAGAGCAGTAGCGGCCTTTGCTATGTTTCACCGCCTGTTTCTTACCGCCACAAACGTCCCGTCGGCATGACGGGCAGAGCTTTCCCACAGTGACTTTCTATGATGTTCAAAGCGTTTCTAAGGATGCTGATTTTTAGAAGAGCCACTGAACCGCCACTGAATATGGCTGAACTAAACTTCCACTTGCCATTGTGTAGCGTTTACTACAGTCGAGCGAGTGGATCAGGTATTCTGAGCTGAAGTGAGTGAGTGGAGGCGGGGCTCATTTGCATATTCATGGTTCTGCGTACACTAAATGAAGCAAGGGTGTTAAATTCAAGCTATTTTAAGGCATGAAGAAATTATTTTCACAGGAAAAACCTTTTAAATTTGTCATTTTGATCACCAAAGATGAGTTTTAAAGGATAAAATTGTGGTGCATTCCTTGAAACACTTCCTAATCCTTAAGAACCTACAAAACCTCAGAAGTTTCATTGGGACCAACCAATCAGATTGTATCTAACACATTTTGCCAATGGATGCCATTTCAATCTGTATCAGATGGTTGTAAGCGGACTAAATATTACATAAAACATACATTTGAGATGTGCATAACCCTGTCAATCCACTCAAGATCCAAAAGTCTTGTCTGTCACTCGCTCACGTAAAAGTCTTTCCCATCAACGGTTTTGTTCTATTCTCGTATATAAAACTTACAATTCCTGCTGAATAATCCTTTGGCTCTTTTTTTAAACCTTTATTCCCAGAATTGTAGGGAAAGACATCAAAACGGAGCTTGTGAAATACTCTCAGACCACAGTCAGGTCAGTAGAAGGAGAGACTCTGAAATGTAAGTCGGCCAAAATGTTTTGTGCGATTGCTGGAAACTAGCGTCACACCGCGAGGCAGTCGATGACCAGTCTTTGTTTAATGTGGTCAGGTGCCACACACCACCGGAGTTGGACTGCACTCGGAGCGCTGCGGTGTCCGAATGCCTCATCAACACAACTGAAAAGATACTTGTTCGTGCGCTGTGAACGTGAGCCCCGAGATGGTCACAAGTCATCTCCGCCATCATGGATCCATCATCTTCTCTGCCAGGATCCGCATCGAGATCCAATAACGAATTCTCAACGTGACGTTGGTGGGCAAAAGGAAAATGGTTATGTTGAAGGTCTTGGATGCATTACCAACAGGATCAAAGTTATTTTTGATAAAAGTAGCTAACTTTTTGACTAATCTGTTTATTTTTGGGACAGAGCATTTTTTAATGAATCTTATGTTATGAATATCTTTTTTTAAACTTAAATAATTTTTTATTAATTTTTTTTAAACAAATTTTCACTTTTTAAAAATATTATTTTATAAAAAGTGCCGTCACAAAAATAAACTTCTGGTACTAAATAGTTTTATTTAGCATAACAAAAAAATAGTTTTTTTCTTCTTAATGCCAAAGAAGGTATTTTACACTTTAATGTCAATGTGTCATGCAAAAAAAGGACACATAGTCAGGTCTATATAGTCTATAGTCTCAAATATACTTTATAATCAAACTATCGTAATAGAGTAATTTTAATTATATAATTTATTGACAAGTAATGCTGGTGAATTGCAGTGCTGGTGCAAACATATCCACATCGCTATGATCAGATGCTTTGTTAACTACTGTTTTCTCACCACTGTCGTCTTTGTTGTGCGATTCTTTTGTTATTGATAATGAAAATCGCACAGCATTTATTTACATATTCATCAAAACGTCACCCTGACATACGTGGGTTACGTGTGCACGAGTGCGAGCAATAAGCATTGTGAAAACAGCTGAGCTTACTGGCACGTGTGCATTTAAAATAACATAAATATGTGAATCCTCAATTGCTTTTCTTTGTAAGAAAGTGTAGAACTCTTCAAATTGAGAAGCACTCTGATCAACACAAAGACCTTGGCCGGGGTAGCATCAGGAAATGAGAGCAGGCTTGTGGTATTTCCCTCCGCAGTGAGCTCTGTATAGCGCTGTGGGCCGCTCTCGGGCTGCCCGGTGTCGTACCAGAGAAACCGGCCACAGTGGACCTGGAATGCTGATTGCCACATTTTATACAATCAGATTTAACTCTCTCTGGGGAAAACAGCATTGGTTTTGTGGAATGTGGCCACATTTTTTACCTGGATATGTCCGAAATTCTGACGTCAAGATCACTCAATAACAACAGGATTTCATGACGATAATAGGATATAAAGCAGTAGCAAAACCTTGACCAGAAAACATAGATGCAACATATAAAATCACTAAAATGACAAGAACAATTAATCACACCGCAAAACTATTTGCCAAGTAATGTGTGTTAAATGCAAAAGGTGATAAAGGCAAGACAAGCCCAGGTGAATAGAGTAAAAAATATCACTAATAGATATCGCCATACTTCCCCAGTTGATCGATTACATTAAGAATACAACATTTTTGTACTAAAGGTTTTCTGCAGTTACGTTTTAACATGCAAATGAGGCATTATCTACTGAAATATGCACTAATTTGCATACATTCCCGGTCAAAACTGGGTAAACACTGAATAAAGACAGGTTCAAAATTTGTTTAATTTTGTTTACATATTAGAGTCAAAAGAGCTATAGAGGGGATTCTGGATAGCTCTTTTTATCACTATAAATCATAAAAGCTGTCAACAGCCAGGAAGAAAAAGAAAAGTATTTTAGGAATTTAAGGAATAAAATGTATAGAATCAGGCAAATGATATAGGAACAAAGCCCTCTGTAAAAAAAAAGTGAAGTGAAGTGGAGATTTCTGGCTTATTTTGAGAAAATGCCCTTTAAAGATATGTATTGTTATTCAAATCAACAGGTGCAAATAGATCAAGTGTAATAAAATAAAAATTTTAAAGAGTATTTTGGATGTTTCTTTCCATTACTCATAAAACACATTATGAAAAGACAAATAGGCCAAAATCTCAAAATTGACCAGTGTGTATGAAAAAAAGGGTCTCATTCACTAATAATTGCATGGATTATTTCATATTTGTACGCACAGGAGAACTTCTCATGAAAAATCTCCGCCTAATTCACAACACGTTTGTACACACAGGAATTTGTTCTTAACATCGTTCTGATGTTAGTGAATTTGGAGTTTTCTAAATGAGCGGCCGCGTGCACGAGGTAATTCATTTGCATAAAACAGGCCCAAAACCATCTCCATTTAAGGGCTTTCCGCACACGCTTTTCTTACAGTCTTTCGTCGCTCACGTCAATCTGTCAGCAGACGCGCTCTCGCCCGGAAAAAATTTTATCTGTTTTTTTGGGACCCATGTGTTTATGAAAGCATACCCACCGATAAACTCGTGCAAGAAGACCAGGGATGCGATGTAGCAGGCCAGACTGAGGAGTTCGGCTACGATCATCAGCCAGTGCCATGTCTGCACCGTCAGCGCCACCATCAGCAGCTCCGTCAGGATCAGAGACGTGAACGAGATCGCCACGATGTGCACAAACTCAGACTCGAACAGCAGAAGAGCCCCGTACATGATGATGCTCCCTGCAGAGAGCACAGCACATCTCTATTACCACCAGCATCTATCAAGAGACTTCTAGAAGCGTGCTGGATATGCACACTAAGAGTGTGCTTCTAGCAGTGTGCTTATATACATGTATACAGGGCTTGACATTACATTTTTGGTCACTAGCCACTGTGGCTAGTGGTTTTCCAAAGTTTCTAGCCACTCAGCATTTTCACTGGCCTCAATTTTGACATCGATACCATGGCGAAAAACTGCCATATTGATATTTTTAATATCATCTCATAATTTGACCACAGGTATATTCGGCTGCTGTCACTTTAAGACCTGACGCACGGATCCATTATATGTTACACATGATTTTTCTTTCTCAACTGTTTACGTTCACTTAAAACATAACTGGCTGCGTTTACATGAAGACAAGACCGGCATTTTGACATTAATTTGGGTGTATTTGACTGATTAAGCACAATACGCAGCGAAAAATGTTCGTCACCAATCAACTTTATGAAAAGTAAGATGAACGACGGTCTGGGGCAGATTACTTATTAATTAAATTTACGTGTTAAATTGACAGCCCTAGTGTGTGGGTATATATATATATATATATATATATATATATATATATATATATATATATATATATATATATATGTATGTATGTGTATGTATATGTATATGTATATATATATATATATATATATATATATATATATATATATATATATATATATATATATATATATGTATGCATGTATGTATATGTATATATATACAGTATATGTATGTATATATATATATATATATATATATATATATATATATATATATATATATATATATATGACCCTGGACCACAAAACCAGACACATGGGTACATTTTTTTCAATTGATCAATTGAGCTTTGTACATCATATGGAAGTTGATTAAATAAGCTTTCCACTGATGTATGGTTTCTTAGGATATGACAATATTTGGCCGTGATACAACTATTTGAACATCTGGAATCTGAGAGTGCAAAAAAATCAAAACATTGAGAAAATCGCCTTTAAAGTTTAAATTTATGCTTCGCGATTGTGCTTCATTCACTTACAAAAATAAATATTTTATTAAATATTTCAGGCCCCCAAACGCTATTAAAGGAACCGTATGTAAGATTGTGGCCAAAACGGGTACTGCAATCACTTTCAATTTACTGTAGAGCGGTGTATCCCCTCCCCCTCCCCCCTGACTCGAGGTTGCCAGATAGGCTTGCAGGATCCAGCACGAACGTTTGTAGCTGCAGCTGTGGTAACTGGAGCTGAGCTGGCAACCCGGATGCCGAAACACTACTGACTTCGTGATTGGTAGATAGGTGGAGGGTGGAGCTTCAGGCCAAAACACAACATGACAACATCAACATCAGTTGAGGGCTGCAACTTCACTTTTAAATGACAATATCCTGGCCGGACTACTGTTGATAGTGATATAAGTATTTGAAATGAACATGATTTCTTAATGTCTAGTGACATATCAGGGCCATTTTATGATTAATTGAAATACATTTCGTACATACAGCTCCTTTAATATACACTACACACTTGACAGGTACATTGAAATATGAAATTTCTGAAATACTATCTACTATAATACTCTTATGTATGGGTGAAGGTTATTATTAGAGTAAAGGATTGGAAAGTTCATTCTTTCAAGTTAAATAAAGAACTTTTGCGTATTCATTTTTAGCTCCAAATACTGTATATGACAGAGGTCATGATAAAAAAGAAACCGTTTGTCTCAGATTCACTTTATGAGACCATAGCAAATCCCTGAGATTGTCCGATCAGCGATCTCAGGAAGAGGAAGAACACTTCCATGGATTTAGCTTTTTTTGAGCGCTTCCTGTCCTGAAGTGTTATTGTGAACTTTGAGCTCAACCTCAAACACCTCTGGGACTGAGAAACTTGATTAATACATGCATGAATTTCAAGACCATTCAACTTTGAAGGCTCTATTTAAAGCACAAATGTAAACATGCTATAGATGAGGGAATTTGAGTGAAAACACTTCATGGACAGAGAATAACAACGAGGGATGTAGGACTTCTCCTTTTGAAAACAAGCTCTCAAAGAAGTTGAGGAAATACCCAGTGCTGTCTAACACAAACAGAATCACCATCTAAACTAATGGAATGACAAAGTGTGACGCTGAGAGATTTACACACAAAGACAGCAGGGTGGAGGCTGCTAGTGCGGCTCAAAAAGCAATCGTGGAAAACCTCCTTGTGTTATTCGACTATTGTAGCCACAGACACAAATAAACTATTCAGTGCGGGCGAGCAAAAACACGTGTGTGGGTTTTGTTTTGGATGAAACAACATTCACCACACTGTGCTACTGCTGCTGCTTTCTTAACAAGCCTCTGAACGGACATTACAAACACAGATACGCTTCAGTCAGTGGGAGACATAAATGGTCTACTCAATTTACAACACAACTACTTTGTTGAGTGAAGGTTGTTGCAAAGTTCATGCATTGCACCATATGGTACAATCACCACATTATTCGCTTACCTTGGTAGATACTGATCAAGACCCATATTAAGAACGTTTTGAATGAGAGAGGCCGTCCCTGCAAACAATCACAGTTATTAATATTTTTAAAAAACACAAAAGATTCATTAACTAAATAGTAGTGCAGGTTATTAATTTGAGAATGATAGGGTCAAAGATACCTTTAGAAGATCCTTGTAAAGTTCAGGATATAACATGGCAACCTCAGACTTGACATCTTTATCCAAAACCAGGGAGAAAACAGGAAACATTGTGTAGATAGTGGAGTAGCTGTAAGGCACATCGGCACAGACAAATGTTAATACAATAAAGTTGCTAGGGTTGCATTTATTTGATCAACAAGAAAACAACAACAACAAAATATTATTACAATTTAAAATAATGTTAAAATATTGCAATATTGCAAATTATTTTACAAAGTTTAAAATTAGTTTTTCTATTTCTAAAATTTATTTTTATCCCTGTGATGGAAAAGCTGAATTTTAACTCCAGTCTTCAGTGTCACATGATCCTTCGGAAATCATTCTAATATGCTGATTTGCTGCTCAAGAAACATTTATTCTTATTATCAATGTTGAAAACAGTTGTGCTGCTTCATATTTCTGTGGAAACCGTGATACCGAGATGTTTGTCAGGATGTTTTCATGTTTATCATTTCATTTTTTCTCCGGATACCATCCATATTGGATTGAAATAAAAGCATGCTAAAGATTGGTGCGCAAACGGTAGGTCTAAAAACACACGATGAGAAGCGTTAGTATAATACAATATTAGCAATCACAGACATTAACATTCGGATAGATTAGATTTCTCAGAGGACTGTTGAGTTTGCTGAAAAACAGTGGGTAATTTTGCTCTGGAATTTCAGAGGTTGTGTGAGAAAAACACAGACATGGCAGATCTGGATGGGATTACAACCACAAAGTACGCTTGTGAAACACCAATTTCTTTTAACATCCTCCGAGGAAACTAATCCCATCCAAATAGGGCTTAACATTTAGTATTTTTGATGAAGAATGCATACTTGACTTTTTAAAGTATACTTTGATGTTATTTTTTATGCTATTTAAAATTGTGTGATGTCTTCGCTTGCCAAACCATCAGACCAATGATTTTCCAATTATCCATCATCACTGGACAAGGATTTTAAAAATCATTTTATGATGTTTGCACTAAAATAGAAAAAATAGAAAATCAAAAAAATAGAAATTGCCATGATTTTCTGTGCCATCTATTTTTTCATAACTACTCAAAGCCAGGGAAATTCTTCGAGGCAATATTTGAAAACATCAAGCTCTGACATCTATCTGTTAATAAAAGTAAAATGCACCCAACACAGAACAGTTTTGCTGGTTTGTACACGTTACAACAGAATCGCCCACATATATTTCATATGCATAGAAACTCAAAGTGACAGATCTAGATTCACCGCTGTACTAGTGTGGGTGAAATTTCAGCTTTATTCTCTCTCCCTGTCCTGAACTCATCTTCGCTGAATTAGAAGAGCCTGTCCGCTTTAACCCCTTGTTCATCACAGGCTTCACAAAGACTCTTTTGATGGACATCAGCTTTGGCGAGCTTCTTCTAGCTCAGTGACCGTGACTCTTGATGGAACAAATCCCTCAGCGATCCTCTAATGTCAGAGCTGTCTGAAACACATGGCTGAAATGCCAGAGAGATTTCACCGAGTGCAAATGAGTCATCATCACCCGCACAACTCACCCGATAATGAGGAAGCCTTGATAAAGTGGAACAGATGCAAAGTAGAACACAGAGGAGAACACGGCCTGTGAGGACACATGGGAAGAAAAACATCAGCAGAAATATAAGGCAACTAAAGGCATGGTATATTCATTGGGCCTGTCAGAAAAGTGCTGGAGAGGTACAATAGTACAGTAATGGCATTAGATGGCAATACAATCGTACTTTGATATACACCACGGTACTAAATGATTACCATGTTCATATACAACGGTATTTTTTCATTGTACAGCAGTGGCCAAAAGCGATGTCTGGCAATATCTTCACCCTTATTAAAAATTTGTTACAGATTTTGTAAGCATATTACGTAGTTGTGCTTGGAGTCAATTGTTTTATGAAACTTGCCAAATTGTGTGGACATTTTTTGGCCAGGCTGTAACGCAAAGAAATTATGAACACATGCATAAACAAGAGAAAAATATTAACAAAATATTAATAACGGATTATGTTGTAGTCAATGTATGCATTTTTTTTTTGCATAGTAAAAAATATTATATATATAATTTTGTCAGATAAATACTGACAAGTTTAGTGTTTTGTTTTTCTTTTATATTTTTTTATATTTAAGACATAGTATCATGGAATTACCATTGTACACATGCAAAAATGATGGTTTTACCATGGTATTATATTGTCCAAAAATAAATATAATTATAATAATATAAATAAATAAATATTATTTGTAATACAAAAAATTAAATATCTCAACATTACCATGGGACACATACCAAAAATTGCAGTATAACTATGATTGCTCATCCAAAATAATTGAAATCGTGTAAAGAAATGATGGTGTATCTCCAAAAACTATGGTAATATATTGGTATATGTATTAAAAAAAAAAAAAAAAAAAAAGAAAAGCATGGTAGTTTTGGGTTCTTTTTTTGTTAGTGTTATAAAACCTGTAATATTTAAATTATTCACAGACACCAAATTAATAATTAATATATAATACATACATACACACACACACACACACATATATACATACACATATATATATATATATATATGAAGAGTTCAGATGCAAAAGCCTCTAAATGCCATCTGAAATTTTCTTATAGAATGATAATTTTTTTTCAGTCTCGTATATTTAAATTCAATAATTTCACTTCAATGGCAATGAAGATTACCTATTAATTGTCATTTAAGTGAAATTACTAAACTGAAATATACAAGGTTGATAAAAATGATCACTCTATAAGAAAATTTCAGATGGCATTTAGAGGCTTTTGCATCTGAACTCTTCATATATATGTGTGTGTGTGTGTGTGTGTGTGTGTGTGTGTGTGTGTGTGTGTGTGTGTGTGTGTGTGTGTGTGTAGTTTAGACCAATGCATGTTCTTTTTTTTTAAGACCCGAAACCTTCAACACTACACTGTTTATTTGCAGCTACTGTGATTCATGGGCTAGTGCTGGATAATGACTCGAGCAGACACTACCTGCATGGTGCTGATGCAGAGACTCCGGTGGATGACAAACTGGCTGAGTGCAGCGGACCGTTTGTAGCTGTTTCTGCCGTGGACCATGAGCAGTCTGCCCAAGTGCTTAAACTGAGTGATGGAGAAATCTGCAGCCAGAGACGCCTGCTTCCCTTCCTGCACACGCAGAGAAATAAACAAACAGGTCAGAGCGCTTACACACGCTTTTTTGGACCACAAGCAAGAATGTTTTCTAGATTAAGCCGGGCTATATTAAGCGTCTTCGGATCACTGGAGTGAGTCTAGGAGTCTAGGAGTGACTGGGTAAAGCAACAAAAACACACAAAAAAAAACAAAAAACAACAACGTCCCATTTAACCACGTCAAAGTCTATCAAGCCTTACTGTGTTAGTCATGAATGACTCAATATCAATTAACCTTCTCATAACGTCTCATTTTGATGACCAGGAAATCTCGCTTGACGCATCACAAGTGGGTCAACTTTGTATTTTAGGTACATTTAGACTCATAAAATGTCTGACGTCTAAAATGTGTTTCTAAATTGGCAGTCCACCTCCAGATGGGATTCCTGAAATCAGACTTTCCTGAACTAAACTGTGGTGTCAATTTAAGTTTTTTTTTTTTTTCATTACTTATTTTTGAAATCTTTGGTGGTCCTAAGACAACATGATGCGCCATTTGTTAAGTATTTGACATCAGTAATGTGACATATTTCTGATATTAATATGGATAGTCCTGATTGGTCAATACAGCAAGAGATTTTCATATACATTATATCCCTAGCCGAACTATTAAAATAAAATAAATAATAATAAAAATAATAAAGATCAAGATGAATAAGAAAAAAACCTTTAGATAAACTAGCTGAACACATTAATTGACTAGTTGGTTGTTAAATGCTAATAAACAAAAAGCATGGTCTCAAATAAAACAAAATAAAGTAAAATAAATAAAATAAAAATCCAAATAAATAAGAAAAAAACATTTTTGCTAAACTAGTTGCGCAAATGAATTTTTACAATATTTTTATGCTATTACACTCAATATAGCATTGTTTCAGGGGTTGAGATAGTTATTTCAATTAAAAATATATATAAAAACAGACATTGTATTCTTTAAAATAACATAAATAAGACCAGAAACTTCTATTTAGAAAAAAATAGGGTGAATTTTGATTTAAAACTAACACGCTGTAAATCAGTCATGGGAAGTTGTTGCGTGAAAAAGTTTGGAGTCATTTTACATGCTTTCAGTGCCATGTAATGTAAGAAATGTGAGAATCTCTCAGCAGAGGTCTGAACAGAGCCTGTGTACGGTGTGTGTTTGACGCAGTGAGCGCAGATGGAGGGAAGACTCCGGAAGGCGGCGACAGTGTGTGTGACAGGGCTGCTGCTCAGGGAACTGGTAGCTCTTACTTTGCCCTCCACTCCCACGCCACAGTCTGCTTCCTGGATCATGCTGACATCATTTCCTCCATCCCCTGAGAAAGAGAAAACAGTGAACGATGAGCCAGTGACAGCCGGTGCCGTGACCCGGATTGAGACCTTATGAAAGAGCAATAAAACTGATGTTATGTCACATGTCAAGATTAAACGTGCAATGGAAACTTATATATTGATGATGTTATCAGCTAATATTAATGCATAGTTTTTTCCAGATATCAGCAATGGTCTGAACTGGATGATATTGAGAGCATTAAATAGTACTAAACCGTTGTCTTTAGCTAGTTATCTAGATTTGTTCTGTACATTACAGGCCGGGTTTCACAGAGAGGGCTTATATTAAGCCAGGATTAGGCCTTCGTTCAAGTGGGACATTTACAGTGCTATGCATAAGTTTAGACACCCATGCTAAAGTTGACTAAAAAGATGAATAAAAAAAATCATCTTTTGGAAATTGAACTTAATGCCTTAATTAAAAAAATTTTGAAAAATCCAACCTTTAAGGACACCAATTTTCTTTGTGAATGAATAATGTATCGTGAATAAATAAATGTTCTTCCTTAAAATACAGGGTGCATAAGTCTGGAGACCCATAAGTGTTAAATTCCCATAGAGGCAGGCAGATTTGTATTTTTAAAGGCCAGTTACTTCATGGATCCAGGATACTATGCATCCTGATAAAGTTCCCTTGGCCTTTGGAATTAAAATAGCCCCACATCATCACATAGCCTTCACCATACCTAGAGATTGGCATGGAGTACTTTCCATAAGATCATCTCTCAATGCAAATCAAACCAGCTATTAGGCTAACTGAAATAAAACCATGCCAATCTCTAGGTATGGTGAAGGCTATGTGATGATGTGGGGCTATTTTAATTCCAAAGGCCAAGGGAACTTTATCAGGATGCATAGTATCCTGGATCCATGAAGTAACTGGCCTTTAAAAATTAAAATCTGCCTACCTCTATGGGAATTTAACATAGGGGTGTCCAGACTTATGCACCCTGTATTTTAAGGAAGAACATTTATTTATTTACGATACATTATTCATTCACAAAGAAAATTGGTGTCCTTAAAGGTTGGATTTTTCCAAAATGTTTTAATTAAGGCATTAAGTTCAATTTCCAAAAGATGATTTTTTATTCCTCTTTTTAGTCAACTTTAGCATGGGTGTCTAAACTTATGCATAGCACTGTAAGTAGCTTTTATAAACGTGCCTTAGAAAAAAAACAAAAAACATTACTGGTGTGCATGTTGAGACAAAACAATGGCACTGACATATTGTAAGATATATCAGTGCATGTTGCTTTCAGTTAAAACAGCTCAAACATTTTAGTTTGGGACTAGCTTAAGCCTTGTCTGTGAAACTGGGGGACAATGTTTTAATTATGTCTATCACTGTTCATTCCTATTATATTTATTAATAAAGATAAATAATACTGATATTTTTTTATTACTTAATTTATGTCTGTGTTTATTCATGACCATAGGTAAAAAAAAAAAAAAACAGTGCGATCTTGTTACAAGAAATACACTATCCGTTATCAACCGCTGTTTACAATGAATGTAATAAAATCAGAATCATTTGTCACTGAAGTTTTAATAAGGCTACTTGTCCGGTCGGGCAAGTAAAATTCTCTTTCACTCGCCACTTGCCCAAACTTTTGTAGATCACAAAGCTTATTTTCAACAATAATCCAAAAGCCAAGGGGAAAATCCTATTGGGTTTTTGTCTAGGAAAGTCTACAACAATATGTCACTGTATATTTAATTGATTTAGTGGCAGAGGAAGTGCACAGCGTCAATGGCTTCTGCATACTCACCCACGGCACAGGTGAGTTTGCCGGTGCGTTCCTGCAGCAGACGTACAATCTGAGCTTTCTGTGTGGGAGCACAGCGGCAGCACACGACGGCCGGACACTGGCACGCTAACTCCATAAACTCATACTCGTAATACTTCAGACAGACCTGCAGCAACAACAACAGCATCAGGACTGAGAACAGGCCATTCAACGAGACATCAGACAGAACAAATTAATACTGTAGAACGCAGAATGACACAAAACCTCAATGTTTAGGATAAATAAATAAATCAAGCTATTGACCAAACTGGTCATTTACTAAAAATTCAAACATTATGAGATTAACTGATTTTATATTAACAGAATATAAAATCCACATAATGTCATCTTTGAGTTTCACATGAATTACACACATTTATACCTGGTATTAAGATGTGTTTTAGTCGATTGGATCACAAGTAGACGAGGGAGAGAAATTCCCGTTTACACCTGGTGTTTTAATCTGTCTCTTTTGTCCACTTTTAACCACTTCTGTCCTGATTTCTTCGAGGGAAGGTCTATGTATGGGCTTTTTCAGATCTTTCAATAAGAAATAAGCAAGCGCAATTTACATAAGAACGACGACAGAGAAGCATACGGAGAGCATCAGCTTTCGTTTCTGCTCCGCCAGCCGCAAGATCACACTGTGAGTGTGTTAGAAATCAGGAATGGTGAGAGAACATTGTGCTTGGTACGTTTTTCAACTTCAAACAAAATTTGGATCTTCAGCCGACAAAGTTTGAATCCCGTCTGGCTAGAGCTCTTCCCATAATTTTTACACATTAGCCCAGCAGGCGGAGAGTAGGCGGTGTTTTGTGGCTGTTCGAACACATTCGACCACATGAACATTTACACTACAAAAGCAATCCGGTCTGGATATCCAGTTACCTCTGGAAGTGATTGAAAGTGGACAAGCTCAAAACTGTTTAGACCCCATTTACACCTGTATTTAGTCTCGTCCACTTGTGATCCGATCGACCAAAACGCTTCTTAATACCAGGTGTAAACAGGGCCTCTAACTTCATTATATTAATCATGTTTTACACTTGTCATATCTACAGATTTATCAGTACTCTGATTCAAGTTCATATAAATTTCTAACGAAAATGCGAGTGGTTCTTGCCAAAGCAAAACTGTCCGACATGATGCTTAGAAAAGCAATAGCTCAAGATTCTGCTTTCTTTTCAATGTCTCTTGAGTTGAGTTACGCTCTAAAGTTTGCAAAAGTGTAAGGGGTTGATTCAAATGTAATGTGTACATGTGGGCTCACATTACCTCCAGAGAGTCTCCCGATATCACCAGCGCGCAGTCGTGTTTCCTCCTGAAGGCGTTGAGCTCAAGGTGAGCTTCGCTTCGAGTGGTTACCTGCAACACATCAGAGAGATCACCATCAGGAGTGTGTTTTCTCATACAAACACACAATCAGCCACTCAGATAATGATCTCAGCGGTGAACCACAGCAAGTTCACGAGACTGAGATATTAACTTCAGCTGTCAGTTGCGTGGCAGACCATGGCAGATTCAACTAGCTATCAGCTCAACCGTCTAAACTGTGAGGTTTACATTGCCTGCTGTCTGCAAGTTTCACACAGGAAGTTCACCATTAGTAACTGTTGTTTTTGTATTTACAGATGGCTTTGGGCAGATATGGCTTTCCTGAGATGTTAGATTGAAAGTTTAAAGGAGTAAACAAACTCAAAGTCATTTTCAAACGTATATGACTTTCTTTCTGCTGTGAACTACTAAAAGAGAAGTTAGTAAGAATGTTCAGGCTGCTCTTTTCCATACGAGAAACATCAGACAGGTTTGGAATGACATGAAGGCGAGTATACAATTATCGGGTGAACTATTCCCTTTTAGTTATCTCCGAAACATGAACCACAACCAATTTTGTTCACATAAATCTACCCGAAGCTCCTCGCCAACGGAGGATGTTTTCTAATTGTTGGACGTTCGCACCAGAGCAATTCATCTGTCAATTTTAAACACACCAGACTTCAATCTGGATGCCATTTGTGTCCATGAGGAAGCCAATCCAGATGCCTCTTCGATCCAGAGGGAACGAGGTGCTTGTTTTCATGTTGTGCCAGCCATTGTCTTCTGTTTCCAGGAACCACTGCTGTGGGGAAGATTCAACCTTCCTCAGAGCGGCCTATCTTTCTGTGGCAGCAAGCCACATGGGAACTCCACAACAGCTCGTAGAGTCATGTTTCACATAGAGAGGGCACAGGATGCTACTTTCCCTGTTTGCTTCTCAGAACGCTACTAAACTCAATCAAGCTGTGGACCACTTTTGTGTTGGAGACACTTGGGAGACTTTTTTTTTTTTATGAGCTTACATGCACACTACTACAAAATTTTGGGGTCATTAAGAATTTTTATTTATTTTTTTTAAGAAAAAAATACTTGTATTCAGGAAGGATGCATTAAATTGATCAAAAGTAACAGCAAAGACATTTATACTGTCACTAAAGATTCTTTTGAACTTTAAATTCATCGAAGAATCCTGAAAAAAAAAAAAAAAGTATAATGGTTTTACACAAACATATTAAGCAGCGCAACTGTTCTCAGCATTGATGGATAATAAGAAATGTTTCTATTAGAATGATTTCTTAAGGATCATGTGTCACTGAAGACTAAAAATTCAGCTTTGCATCACAGGAATAAATTAAATTTTTAAATATATTAAAACATAAAACAGTAATTTTAAATTGCAATAATATTACAATATTAGAATCAAATTATTATTGTATTTTTGATCAAATAAATGCAGCTTCAGTGAGCATAAGACACTTCTTTCAAAAACATAAAATAAACCCATTACTTTTGAACAGTATATATATTATATCGTATAACAGTATTTATAATATATATTTGTGAGCGATTATGACTTTTATGTTATGGTCAAGGTGGTTTCCAATACCAGGCAGCATTCTTTGCTCATGGTCTCTCATTTCCAGATTTATTTCTCCTGAAATGACTTCCCAAAACAAAAAGCACAATAACAAGCACAGTCCAAAACCATTTATATTTCACTATCCTAAAAATATAAGTCTTTTTCATGCTTTTAAGTGTCTCCAGAAAGATTCGGGCACCATTAAAATATCTACTATAACATAATGAAAGATTTGCAACCTGTAAAGCCTTACTCATTTCTCCTGCACTGAGGCTAGTCAATCTTTTAGTTTGAGGGTTTCCAGAGGTCAGGGAGAGAATAGGATATAATTTGTTGATAAATCATTTTAGAAGTGCAAGATATGACCTATTTAAAAATGAAGGTTGAAATAAGAAGTCTGGAGAGGACTTACAGGCCTGAACACGTGGATGTCCTGATTGCGGGTCACTAGATGGGCGTTCTTGGCTGTGCAGGTTGCAGTCTCTAATTTGTCCCCGGTCAACATCCAAACCTGGACAAAGAACAGGTTTCGTTAAATTAGGCCTGACATTGATGTACCCAAGCGCTTGTGTTAACAACACGTCAACAAACAACCCATTTTAGAAGCGTACAGTGAAATTCTACACGTGACAGACTGTAGAAATGCAACTATATCGTGTATTTCAGTGTTCCAAACCAAGCAATAAGCATTGATAAATCACATCTCTTAAGTTAATTTATGTTTCTGTCCTAACCAGTTGCAACCACCAACTGAGCATTGCATGTCAAGACTTTGATAAGCGCTTCTATTTTAGGCGCATTGTGCTCCGTAGCTCATTAAAATCTCATTGTATGTGCATGTTGTGCGTGCAGACACTGACTTTGATGCCAGCGTTGCGCAGTATCTCCAGAGTGGGTCTGACATCGGCCTGTAGTTGGTCCTCCACCCCAGTGAGACACAAGAGCTCCATCTCCATCTCCAGACTCTCGATCACTGTGGCGACCTTCAGCGAGCGATCGTGCACGCTCAACTTGGCCTGGATGTAGCGAGCCTGCGGCACACATGACATGTTACACACAACATTAACTCACATTTATTGTATTATTATCATGTTTAGGGGCTTGTTTACTTATCCACCAAAAATAAAATCTTTTAATATAATAATTCAATATATTTATTTAGATTTAATGCCATGATTCTTGTACATTTTAATGAAACCAGCTGTCATAATTGCTCACTGTAGCAGTCAGTGAACACACAGATCACTGTTTCCTAAATAAATGCTGTCAATAAGTATAAGTAATCTGATGTTTTTTGGAGTTAATGTGATTATATTTAGAGAAAAAATTCCATACATCACACATATATATAATGCATATATATTTCATTTATATTTAATGTATACAGTTCCTCTTTTAAGGAAAGAAACAACATTTTATGGGGGTAACTATTAAAATAATATGCTTCAATAGCAAATTAGGCAAGTGTGTTTATTACATTAAATTATATATACATAATAATAAAAAAGTATTTCTTATAGTAGTAATGACAATAATATAACAATAATAATAATAATTATTATTATTATTATAATAACAAATAAAAATAATTTTTATTATAAAATTATAAATATCTTGACAAAATCAGTGCTGTCAAATCAATTAATTGTGATTAATTGCTTCTAACAAAAAAAGTTTGTAAATATATGTGTGAGTGTGTGTATGCATGTATGAGTATTTATAAATATACATAAACATACACACACACACATATATGAAGAGTTCAGATGCAAAAGCCTCTAAGTGTCATCTGAAATTTTCTTCTAGAATGATCATTTTTATCAAGCTCGCATATTTAAGCTCGGTAATTTCACTTAAATTACAATTAATAGGTAATTTTCATTGCCATTTAGATGAAATTACTGAACTTAAATATACAAGCTTGATAAAAATGATCATTCTAGAAGAAAATTTCAGATGACACTTAGAGGCTTTTGCATCTGAACTCTTCATATATTCACATACTCATTTACAAACTTAATCCCAATTAATCAATTTGACCGCACACTAGACAAAATTAATATTAAATATTACTAATAAAACATTACTTATAATACTGTTATAATGGTATTTTTCAGTCTACAAACATCTATTGATCTAACAATATCATATTGTGCGTTACATTTGTTCATGTTTTTCACATGTTCTATATCTGTTATGGTTATTAGCTAAAATTCATCTCTTAACACTGCTCAGTATTTTTTCCTTAAACCAAAGCAAACACATCAGACATGTCAGAAGAGAAAGTTCAGACCCCTGATACTCCAAACCAGAGGCATCGGCAGTCAAATAATCAGTGTCAAAATGACATAGCCTTGCATTGACCCCTCAAAAAGATTTGCCACTCTGCTGAGCAAAGCCAGAGCGCAGTTTTGAGGCCACGGCCCACAATCACAGTGAGATAAAGACCAAACAATGTGTGCGAGTGCGAGTAACACAGGAACACACTCTCACTTGGTGACTCACACACTCGGTGAGTCACTGCCGCCCACTCGCTCAAACACAATTACACACTTCAGCTCTGAGAGTGGGAACGTGGGCCTGTGAGAAGAAACAACTCTTTCTCTGTGCGTGTGGGCGGGGTAACGTTCGTTTTGGGGGTGTTCCCTGTGGAAAACATGTTACATTTCTTTATGACAATTACTGTTGACGATGGATGGTTGCTAGGAAACCGTTTAATCGGGATAAATATAGATCAGCACCTGGATTATTGTAGTTATAAACATCCAAAGGTCACCGTCTATACCAGCGGTTCTCAGGACCCCGTTTTACATTGGACACTTCACAAGTAAGTTAAAATGCAGCAAATGTCTTTAAAATCAAACATGACCCTTATTAATTTTAACATTAACACCAAGAAATCTAAAGCTATCTATAAGATACAGGCCGAAAAGGAAAATTGACACATTGCCCACATATTTTATTGGCATAGTCATATTACCAAGCAACAGTAACATGACATTGCACCAAAATATTTTGATTTCAGCTCAACTGGATCCACGGCCTGATGATCAAGAACAAGAGTCTTTTCTCCTCCCTTTTAAAGCCTATTTATATTACAATTCTAATAATGCACCATAATATGGTTAGATGCATGTTATTAATTGCATTTAGCTGTTTTTCAAGCTGTTCATGACCGTCACACAAACCTGTGGCTCATTTTTGGGTCACAACCCACCAGTTAAGAATCACTATTCTGTGTCTTAAACAAAAAAACAGAAATTGTTTCTCTCAATATCTACAGTAGTGGCCAAAAGTGATGTCCAGCCTAGGAAAATGTACATCTTCACCTTTTATTCAAATATTATATATGAAGAGTTCAGATGCAAAAGCCTCTAAGTGCCATCTGGAATTTTCTTCTAGAATGATCATTTTTTATCAAGCTCGTAGATTTAAGTTCAGTAATTTCACTTAAATGACAATTAATAGGTAATTTTCATTGCCATTTAAGTGAAATTACTGAATTTAAATATACAAGCTTGATAAAAATGATAATTCTAGAAGAAAATTTAAGATGGCACTTAGAGGCTTTTGCATCTGAACTCTTCATATATATATATATATATATATATATAAATAAATTAAATTTTTTTTACAGATTTTATACGCATTTTATGTAGTCGTGCTTGGAGTCAATTGTTTTTGTGATGATAACGCAATGAAACATGCCAAATTGTACGGACATAATTTTTGGTCAGGCTGTCATAAAAAAATATGAACACATGCAAAATCAAGAGGGAACCAACAAAATATTAAAAACTGATTAGGTTGCAGTCAAGTTATGAGGTTTCCTGTTTTGCATAGTAAAGTAAAACCTGTAGCTGTAGTTTGCCTACTAATTTTGTCAGATACCTTAACCAAGTTTAGTGTTTTTTCATATTTATATTTACAATATATATATTTTTAAAAACATAAAATCAAATATTTATCATATTTTGATGGTTTAATCAAACTTGTAGGGTCATTAAAAACAAATATCCCCCTGGACATCACTTTTGGCCACTGCTTTACCTCCTCAAATCACTGATGGAAAAGAAAGTCAAGCTGTTAATAAGCTGTCAGTGTAGTGCTGTTAATTACAAAAAGTGCTAAAAAATTACTGCAATGAATCTTGCACCCTGTCTTTATCAGGTTAAGTCAATCTTGAATGTAAATAATTAGATTAAAATTTGAATTGACTGACAGCTCTAAAAAGGTGACTTGTTCTGTTATAGCTTGAGTCGAACTATTTGTCATTTGAGAGTCAAATGGCCGTCAGCCAGTCGTAACCTAATGGCTAAAACCCTCGGTGAAAGACGGCACACACAACTTGGTGACGTGTAAATCAGATCTACTGCCCAGAGTAAATATGCCTATATTGTCTTCTTTTCTTTTTTAAATACTTTTTATAATTTGTTTTTTAAATCTATAATTTTTTTAATAATAATGTAATTATATACTTATTAATTATTTGTATTATATTTATCTTATATATTATTATTATTATTACTACATATATATTATTTAAAATATATATATATTTCAAATAAATGCTGTTCTTTTGAAGCTTCCATTCATCCAAAAATCCTGAAAATGTATTAAAATGTATAAGTTTCCACAAATAACTTAAGCAGCACAACTGTTTTCAACATTGACAATAATCAGAAATGTTTCTTGAGCATCAAATCATCATATTAGAATGATTTCTGAAGGATCATGTGACACTGAAGACTGGAGTAATGATGCTGAAAATTCAGCTTTGATCACAGGAATAAATTACATTTTACAATATCTCCACATAGAAAACCGTTATTTTAAAAGGTAATAATATTTCACAATATAACTGTTTTTACTGTATTTTTAATCAAATAAAGGCAGCCTTGATGTACATAAGATACATCTACATCTATTTTTCTTGATCATAACCAAAATACGAATTATTCACCCCTGCGTTTTATTCCATAGCGGACTTTTTAATGACTAAGTGTTGGAAACTCACCTCAAAATCTTGGTATTGTTCTTCTGTTAGGGATTTTTTGGCCACCACTAGCACCCTCAAACCTTCCCTGGCCATATTCCCACACTGATAAAGAAGGAAGAAAAGAAAATTCTCAACATACAAGTCACGAAGCTTCTACGTAATTATAATTTTGTATTTGTTTAACTGTGTGAAAAAATAGTGAAATGACCTCTTCCTCCAGCCAGTCGTTGTACTGAACAACACCAGCCATCACCACATCAGCACCCTTCATGTAAAACGTAATCTCCCCGCTGGATTCATCCTAACGAACATGAGCAGAATATGTTTTGTTAATAAACGATTTGTCATTTATGTATAGAGTGGACACTGAGGAATATGGCAACACTACAAAGCAGGATCAATGATACTCAATGTACCAAACGAAACAGGAAAAGTTCACAGGTAAGCGAGACAGTTTTTTCCAAGCATTATGGGAGATCCTTGATCGTCCTTGAAGGTGTTTTAAAGGATTCTGCAGAGGAAACCAGGTTCAGTCGCTTATTTCCTGAAACACCGATACAGGCTTCAGTCCAGGCCAACAACAATAGCTGAGGGTTTGTTCGGGGAGAGTTAGTCATCAAGCCCAGGGCAGGGTCACAACTTTCTCAGATAACAGCAAGTCTAGTCATACAATTTTGGGGGCCGATCTTCAATTATCACATTGTTTAAAAGGTTCGAGTACAAACTAGATTTTCACGTTCTCTGGAGCAAGTGTGAGTGGATCTTGTGGATCTTCAAATGAATATTTGCCAGACACTAAGATCAGTAGCAGAGATTTAAGTGATTCGGAGTAGAAGGAAAACTTCAGAATAATGTCACCGAGTTCATTCATGAATCATGAAGTTGTGTGAAAAACACACGTGTACGTCCGAGCACACGCACACTTTGGTCAGAGATTAAGGCGTTTACATGCCTGTTTATTGTGATTAAAATCGGCGTGCGCCACAGTTTAATGCTATTATGGTTACTACGATTATGAGCTTAATCGCATTAGTTTGATGGAAGTGTTGTGTTTACATGAGGTAAAGTTTAAAGCCAATATTGCCAAAATCACATTATAATCGCATCATGTAAACGCACTCAGTGAACAATCATTTTCACAGACTTTATCCATCCAGGTTCATTTATAATTTTTGTTTATTTTCTAATTAATTCATACATTTAATGTAGAATTACTTTTATTAAAATGTTCAATTTAAACTCATAATTTAATTAATAAAATCAAATTTTTTAATTAATGTACATATTTAATATTGTTTGTTGTTAACTTATGTTTGTTCATAATGCATTAACTAATGCTCATTAGCTTGATGCTTAAAATTGTAAAAATGCATTAGTATATGAATAAATTAACATTAATAAAGGCTGTAAAAGTATTTTTCATTGCCAGTCTAATGCATTAAACAAATGTTAACACATTTATTTAGCCACCCTAATTAATCAATAATTGTCCTGTGGTGTGACAATATTTTTGTTTTTAAAGATACAAGATAGAAATGCGTAATATCTCAATTAATATTAGGTCAACTTGCCTGCAATTATACAAAAAAAAAAAAAAAAAAAAAATAAATTCAAAATCTCAGACTAGTAGTGAAATTGCTTGTATTTTGCATTTTTATAATTTAATACGCAGACCTATTTCATCCAGATTTTTACGTGATCTCAGACTTTTTGGTTCCCTATTGTACGTCGAACAGGTCATTTTATAAGCTAAGGGAGTTTACAGACACCTATGTTTCGGTTTAAGATGATCCAAAACTGCTGCATGCACCACTCACTCGCACTATGATGCCCATGCGTTTGCTCTCGTAGGTAAAGGGGAAAATCTGCAGGATGGTGAAGTTGAGAATTTGTCCACTAGGTGTCCTCAGCTGCATAGAAGACTGATCTCTGCCCACCAGCGTCAGTCCCACACTCTCCGTCCACTGAACCAGAGACACCTAGTGCATGAGAGGAGCAGATCAAAAGAGAAAACATATTACATTAAACATTTCCGCATTTGCAAACTGCTGCGTTTCATAAACAAATGTCATAAACAAACAGGAAGTCGGGCTTCTTGTCTGCACTGTAAGCAAATTACTTAAACGTGCCACATGCGGTTTTCTTAAACAAAAACGAACTCAAAATCAAACACAGAACCATTT